>NC_133770.1:92995187-93051770 GCF_003597395.2 Chelonoidis abingdonii | reverse complement strand
ACCCTCCCACCCCCGCCAACCTCCCCTCCCTGGTGTTACGAATGGCCACGGCTAGGAGGAGGTTGACGAGGTGGTCCCGTGACTTAGTGGGGCCTCGAATTGGGTGTGCATAAACAAACAAGTGTGGGGAGAAGTGCAGCCAGAACCTCAACAAGAGGTTCTAGAGGAGCTGGAAAAGGGGCTGCAGCCTGGCGCACTGAAGATACACATGTGCCAGGGTCTCCCTCACGCCACAAAAGGGACAGGCTTCAGGGACAGAGGTAAACTGCGCCAAGTACACACCCATGCTCATGGCTCCGTGGAGGAGCTGCCAGCCGATATCCCCGACAGGCTGCGAGACTAAGATGGAATATAAACTGGCCCACCAGGATTCCCCACCCTCCACTTCTGGTAAAAGGCCACTTGGTATCAGGATGGGACACGATGGTGTGGTAATGAAGAGTGTGCAGCACGAGCGCGTAGAGATGGTGCCTTGGCATGGTTTGGAAACAAACCGGATGCACTGCATGCACCCGGCTCAAGGAGTGGGAGGCCTGGAAGGTTCACGGGGCAGGGGCCGATGGAAAGATCCGGAGAGCCTAGAGTGAGGGGTGGACGTGGCGCACCCTCTCACAGGACCTGCGCAAGGAAAAACCGAGCCACGGGAGGCAGGGCTGCCTCCACCTCCCAGAGTACGCGCCAGGGGGTCATAAGGCTGGAGAGTCCTCAGGTGCTAACCGAGCACCTGGGAATCCACCAACCCCCCAAGTCGTAGTCTAGGAGGTCTCCGATCTTGGTGACTCCCACCAGGACTAATCTCCAGCACACCAAGGGGGACTCCACCACCTGCACATGAAGATGGAGATTGTGTAGCAGGAACTCCGCAAGGAGATCTACCCCCTTGGTGGCCACAAAGGACCTGGTCGCTGAAACCGGGCTCGCAGGAGGTCCTGGTTGAAGACCGGCAGCTCGGAGAGGTCTCGCGGAAGACCTCTCGGATGGAGAAAAAACGAGCTGCCGGTCATATTGGAGCCCTTGCAGGCGACGGAGAAATGCACGCACCAATATGCTCCATGCCAAGCCATCTGTACTATAAAGGAGTCTCTGCAGGGCCTGGAGACAGAAGACATGGACCTGCGTGTGCATACACGTCAGGCCCTGTCCTCCCTTCTCCAGGGGAAGATAGAGAACCCCTGCAGAGATCCAGTGCAGTCCCAGCCAAAAAACTCCAGAACCAGCCTCTGGAGATTTGCCAGGACACTGGGGATGGGCACAGGGTTTTGAGTCAGCGCCAGAGCATTGACAGGACCAGTTGGCTGAGCATCAGCACTCTTCCCCAGGGGGAAGGCACCAGAGCAGGCCTGGCCAGCCCCACAACCACCCAGTCACCCTGCCCTCTAAACCGTGCCAGTTCTTCAGCTGAGATGGATGTGTGGCAGAGAAGTAAACGGCAAGATAGAGCAGCGGCCCTGCGCTCCAACAGATGGCCTGAAGCATGAGTAAGAGGGAGCTCACCCACCACCCAGCCCTGACCACCAGGCCAGAGCTCTTGACCCAGTTGACCCAGATGGAGGAGGCCGCTGAACAAACAGCTAGATAAGCCTCCACCCGCACCAGGTCGTCTGGGTCCTGGACCACAAGGAGCACGTCGTCAGCATATGCTGCCAGGACCAGCCACACCTCTGGCTCATGCAGCACCAACCCCATCAACCTCTTGTGAAGGAGACAAAGGAAAGGCTCAATAGCCACAGTGTATAGCTGACCCAACAGTGGGCAGCCTTGACACACCCCTCGCCAAAGCTGACAGGCGCAGTCAGGGTCCAGTTGAGCCTGATCAAACACTCTGCAGAGGCGTACAGCACCTGGAGAAACCTCACAAGCCGGGGCCCAAAGCCAAATGCCCGCAGAGCGCCCAGGAGATACCCATGGTCCATCTGGTTGAACTCCTTCTCCTGATCCAGGGACAGGAGGGCGAACGACAGACCATCCCTACACCCAAGCTCCAAGAGATCCCAGACCAGATAAAGATTATTGAAGATGGTACAGCTTGCAACGGAGTAGGTCTGGTCTGGATGGACCACATCTGCCAGCACAGACCACAGCCACAGTGAGATGGCCTTCGCCATGTCCTTATAGTCTGTGCTGAGGCGCGAGACAGGACGCCAATTCCAGAGATCACGGAGGTCCTTCTTTTTCGGCAGCAAGGCAATCACCACTCACCTGCACAACAGAGGGAGGACCCCGCTCTTCAAAGACTCAGCCCAGAAAGTAGCAAGGTCCAGGCCAAGGAGGTCCCAAAATACGCGGTAGAACTCCATGGTCAGCCCATCCATGCCCAGAGATTTATTGGTGGACATAAGACGGAGGGCTTCCAATAACTCAAATTAGATGGAAGGATAAACAAAAATAGATCTGGGACTAGGGTTTTTGACTTCTCAAGGGCTAACTTCAAAAGAATTAAGGAAATTAGTTAGGGAAGTGGATTGGACTGAAGAACTTGTGGATCTAAATGCGGAGGAGGCCTGGAATTACTTTAAGTCGAAGCTGCAGAAACTATCAGAAGCCTGCATCCCAAGAAAGGGGAAAAAAACATAGGCAGGAGTTGTAGACCAAGCATCTCAGAGAGGTGATTAAGAAAAAGCAGAAAGCCTACAAGGAGTGGAAGAAGGGTGGGACTAGCAAGGAAAGCTACCTTAGTGAGGTCAGAACATGTAGGGATAAAGTGAGAAAGGCCAAAAGCCATGTAGAGTTGGACCTTGCAAAGGGAATTAAAAGCAATAGTAAAAGGTTCTATAGCCATATAAATAAGAAGAAAACAAAGAAACAAGAAGTGGGACCGCTATACACTGAGGATGGAATGGAGATTAAGCGACTAACCTAGGCATGGCCCAATTTATCTAAATAAAAATACTTTGCCTTCAGGTCTTTAATAAGGGCAATGAGGAGCTAGGATATGGAAGGATGACAAATGGAATGAGGATATGGGAGGTTAATAGTACCACATCTGAGGCGGGAAGCCAAACTGAAAATGCTTAAATGGGACAAAAATCGGAGGGCCCAGATAATCTTCATTCAACGAATTCTAGACGAAACTGCACATGAAAATTGAAGCCCATTAGCAAGAATTTTTAATGAATTGGTAAACTCAGGTGTACCCCGACTGAGAATTGCTAACATACTTCCTATCTTTAGAAAGGGCGAAAAAGGTGATCGAGAACTATAGGCCTGTAGTTGACATCTGTAGTATGTAAGGACGTGGAAAAAAATTTTGAAGAGAAAGTAGTTAAGGACATTGAGGCAATGGTAACTGGACAAATTACAACATGGTTTTACAAAAGGTTAGATCGCTTGCCCAAAACCCAACCTGATCTCCTCTTGAGAAAGTGACAATTTAGAACAAAGGAAAATGAGTAAGTTAGATCAATTTACTTGATCAGTTAAGCATTTGACCATGGTTCCACATGGGAATTATTAGTTAATTTGGAAAATGGGATGAATAATGAAAGGTGTTATTAAGGAACTGGTTAAAGGGGAGACTCCAACGGGTCGTACTGAGGTGAACTGTCAGGGCTGAAGGAGGTTACTAGTGGGAGTTCCATCAAGATCAGTTTTGGGACCAATCTTATTTAACCTTTTTATTTACTGGACCTTGGTCACAAAAAGCAGGAATGTGCTAATAAAGTTTGCAGATGACACAAAGGCTGGGAGGGTTATTGCTAACATAGAGAAGCGACTTGGGATATCATACAGGAAGATTCTGGTGACCTGTAAACTGGAGTAAATAGTAATAGGATGAAATTTAATAGTGTGAAAAGTGCAAGTCATTGCACTTGGGATTAATAATAAGAATTTTTTAGATATACATGGGGACACATCAGTTGGAAGCAACAGAGGAGGAGAAGGACCTTGGAGTATTGGGATCCACAGGAATGAACTATGAGCCACCAAATGCGATATGGCCGTTAAAAAAAAGCGAATGTGGTTTTTAGGATGCATCAGGCCAAGGTATTTTCCACAAAGATAAGGAGTTTAGTACCGTTATACAAGGTACTGGTGAGACACTCATCTGGAATACTTGTGTGCAGTTCTGGTCTCCATGTTTAAGGAGTCAGGAATTTCAAACTGGAACAGGTTCAGAGACAGGCTACATAGGATGATCCGAGGAATGGAAAACCTGCCTTATGCAAAGGAGACTCAAGAGCTTGGCTTTGTAGCCTAACCAAAAGAAAGGTTGAGGGCGGATATGCTTGCTCTCTTTATAAATATATCAGAGGGATTAATATTAGGGGGAGCAGGAATTATTTAAACTTAATACCAGATGTAACACAAGAAACAAATGGGTATAAATCTCGGGACACTAGGAAGTTTTAGACTTGAAGTTAGACGAAAGTTTCTAAACCGGATTTAGAGGAGTGAAGTTCTGGAACAGCCTTCCAATGGGGAGTATGGGGCAAAAGACATATCTGAGCCTTTAAGACTAAGCCTTGATAAGCTTAATTTTGCGCACTGATCTTTTGATATCAGGCAGGTAAGTATGCCCAGTGGTCTGTGATGTATGGGATCTGAGTTACGTGCACAGAGATCCTTTCCTAGTGCTGGCTGGTGAGTCTTGCCCACATGCGCTCAGGTTTAGCTAATCGCCAATTTGGCGTCGCGGAAGAATTCCTCCAGGGCAGATTGCAGGAGGCTTGGAGGTTTTTCACCTTCCTCTGCAGCGTGGGGCATGGGTCACTTGCTGGTGGATTCTCTGCAGCTTGAGGTCTTCAAACCACAATTTGAAGACTTCAGTAACTCGGACATAGGTTAGGGGTTGTATAGAAGTGGATGGGTAGGGTTCTGTGGCCTGCTTTGTGCAGGAGGTCAGACTAGATGATCATATTGGTCCCTTCTCACCCTAAAGTCTATGAGTCTATAACTCAGCCAGAGTGAGAGGCAGCTTCAGCTGGTCCCAGTCACCCAAGCTGACCATTGGGAGTCTATCCCAAAGCACTCCGGAGGCATCAGCATCAGTTGGATCCCAGGAGAAAAGGCCAGCGTAGAAGGCCCTGGCCCTCTCGCGCATCTACACTGGATCTGTAAGGGGGACATCATCCACCATCAAAAGGCAGAGGATGTGCTTTTTTGCCCCCCCTCTTCTTCTCCAGGGCATAGAAGCAGCGGGAGCCATGATCCATCTCCCGCAGAAGATGGATGCGAGATTGAACAAAGGCGTCTCAGGCCCAAAGATCTTCAAGGAACCAGAGCTCCTCCCGGTACGCTCCACAGAGTGGTGGATTCTCGGAGCTGGCAGCCGGATGCCTCTCCAGCTCTAAAACCTGCCACTCCAACTGCTCTATCACCACATCCCTCCACTGGCTGGCACCCCGGGTGCGGCTACGGCAGAAGAGCCGGGCACGCACTTTCCCCACGTCCCACCACCGCTGTGCTGAGGGAAAGGAATGCCTGTGTTCCTGCCAGGCCAGCCAGAACTCCCGGAAGGACACCGCAAAGCCTTCATTCTCCAGCACTTATTGAAATGCCAATAGGCCAGCCCCAACCTGTCCAAAGAAAGAGAGGCCGTCATGGCCACCAAAGGGTGGTCCGAGAACGGGGCTGGCCAAACGCTGGAGGAGTGGTCCTGTGAAAGATGACAGCGAGAAAAATAAATGCGATCCAACTGGGAGTGGTTCAACCGTTGTTTCCCCACCCAGACATCTGGGTGGTGGTCGTGTCAGACATCCACCAGGGAGTGATGAACTACCATCTCCCTGAAGACGCCTGCGGCGGCCGGACTCATTTCAGTCCCTGTGAGGTCCCGCTCCTCAAGGGTGCGGTTGACATCTCTGCCCAGGACCAGGCACTTGTGATGATCTAAAGAGCCGAGGAAGGCTGACGCCTGCTGGAAGAAACATGTACTCCGGGTCGGATGTCAGGGCATAGATGTTGACAAGATGCAGTGTCAGCCCTTCCACCCAAGCCCGGAGGTGCAGTAGGGGACCCAGCACGATCTCAGTAAACCCCAGCACCTCAGACTATAGGTGTGGGGAAAAAAGGGTCGCCACCCCGGCCTGATGGGCAGAAAGGTGGCTAAAATAGTCCCTTTCCCCCCCACTACAACCACCAGCTCGCTTTAGTGGCTGTGTCCATGTGGGTCTCCTGCAGGAAAATAACCGAGTACCCTCCCCCCCAAAGGAAGGAGAGCACCTGGCACCTGCGGAGACCCAGCCTACAGCCTCAGGTGTTTAAAGTGGCAAAGATGGACAGTGACAAAAGGAGGGCTGGGGATGATCCTCACGGACAGGGGTGTTAGCGGTTCCCATTACACCCCACAGCGAACTGTGACTAACCCCAACACCCATCAGGGCATTACGGAAGCTGCGGGTCCACTTGTAAGCCGCAGCGTCCCACTTCCTGGTCCCTTTGCTCTCCCCAAAAATGGTCCTTATGGTCTGGAGAACAAGATGGAAATCATCCCAGCGCTGAAGAGCAAGACACACTTTGTTCATGGAGCCACGAATGTCCTCCAAGAAACAGCACATCTCATTCCACAGCGTGGCAGGAACGGGGGTCACAGACCCCAGGGCCTCCCCCAGCTGGACCCCCCTGTCCACCCCGTGGCCTATCAAGACGGGCAAGCAGGGATCAGATCCCCACTGAGGTGTTTGTCCCTCTGACGCTGCGCTGTCTGACTCAGCACTCAGCCCTAGGGACAGTGGCAGAGGGAGAACTGCAGCCCCGGATGGGCCAGGAGAGGGAAAAAAACAAAAACCGCATCCCGGTGGCCTTCATAAAAAGAAAAGTGAGGCAACCCTGGGGGTAGCAGCAACAGGACAGAAGGAATAAAGGTTAGGGACAGGAACAGAGACTGGTACAGGGTCAGGGACAGGACACAAATCTAGGACAGAAACAGGGTCAGGACGGGAAAGGACAAAATCAGGGGCTTAGGCAGCAGAGCCACTGGGACATGGTGCCTCTAGACCCGACACCATGGGCCAAGGGGCAAGTGATCAGGGTGCCCCCACAACGCCAGGCTTAGGTGACAGATGACACTGAGCTGCTCAATTGCCTGCCGCTGTTTTCCACGGCACGTCGGCAGAAGGTCCTTGTTCGGTGGCGCGATAGGAGTGGAACCGGAAGCTCCTGTGCACCCCATGGGGAGCGCACAAAATGCCGCCCCCTCACCCCCCGGCTAGGGTGCCAGAAACTCTGGCGCAGCTCCTGGGTGGTGCAGTGCCAAAACGGGCCCTCTGACAGGGGAGTATCCACACACTCGGTGGTCAAAGTCAAACCTAGGGCCCCAATCTCATCAAAAATAAAGGTAAAATCCACATCCGCCTCTACGAGGTCCCCCTCAACAGCAGCTGGGGCAGTAGCCACTTTGGCACCTACAGGGGGAACAGATGGCAAAGCGGCAGGAGGGACACCTTCCATAACCCCCTCAGAGAGGGACTCCATAGGAGAGACGGTACTACCCATGTCCACGGCTGCAGCAACCTTGGCCGATTTCAAATGATGAACATCAGCAGGGGAGTCAACGGAAAGCCCAGCACCAGTGGCCCCCCTTCAAAGTTTTACAAGGGGTCCCTTCCCGCTCGCCAACGAGGGAGGATGCTGGGCCCATGCTCCCTGCTTTCGGCACCTCCCTTGCACGAGCTCCCAGCTCCCCAAAGAGGGGGGCTAACCAGCC
The DNA here is from genome assembly GCF_003597395.2 of Chelonoidis abingdonii. Taxonomy (NCBI): domain Eukaryota; kingdom Metazoa; phylum Chordata; order Testudines; family Testudinidae; genus Chelonoidis; species Chelonoidis abingdonii. The sequence goes on along the minus strand of NC_133770.1, from coordinate 93,044,125 downwards.
AGGTGAGAGCCGGGGAGCGAGGGAGTTGATCGGAGGGTAAGGGAAGAGGAGGGCAGGACAGCAGGGAAAAGGGACAAACTCCCCCTGAGGCAAGCCCTGCTCAAGTCCCGCCACCAGCCCTGTCACCCTCTCCTCCACAGGCCCTGGGTTATCACCCACCACAGCATTGGGGCCCGCATGCTCAGCTGGGCACCTCCCGAGACCTGAGTGGAGTTGACAGCAGTCACAGATGGAGGAGGGGCAACCCCAGGGTCCAGGTGATCAGAGCTGCCAGCGATGGTAGAGCTGACACCCTTCCGGGTATCTGGGGTCCCAGATGCCCCTCCGAGCTGGGGCATTCCCTCTGGACGTGTCCCACCACCTAGCAGAGGAAGCACCAGACTTCCCTGAGGAATAGTAAACCTGCTACTGGGCCCCTCGATGGGGCACCAGAAAGGACCCCTCCAGAGCCACTCCGTCACATGCCGCCGGCAGCACTTGAACCTGCACATGCTAGCAGAACGACAAAATGTAGTGGAGGGTAGGGTCCTTACAGCCCAACGGAAAGGGGCTGAGGACAGACAAGGGCTTCCCCAGGGTGGAGAGGGACGTTAAAAGGGTGGCACTGGGGAAGAAGGGAGGAACAGAGGAGACCACCCCCCATACACACAGGTTCCCCAAAGGCTCAAGGGGGACATGAAAGCCCCTCTCCATCGCCTCCTGGACAGCAGCTTCCAATGCCAGGAAGAACACCACCTTCCCAAACATCTTACAAGCTGCCACCACAGCCGTGGGCCCCATCACCCGCACATAGGTTTTTACGTGGGGAGAGGCCAACACCAGGAAGCAATGCATCCCATGCTCCCTGGTGAGGGTGGGAAAGGGGCCCCGGCCGCCGGGAATGGTATTCCGGGAGGTGGCTGGAGTGGACGGCAAGGTGCTGAGCAGAAGGGCAGCAGCCACCTGGGCTTACGCTCTGGGGGCTGAAGAAGCGGCACCCCCAGGGCTGATGGAGGGAACAACGGGTAAGGGAGAAGGGAAGGCTGCGACTTGCCCTTTATCCCCTGGCCCTTCCCATCGGTCGAGGAAGCGGTCTCAAAAGTGGAGGCGGCAGAGGTTGCGGCAGCAGCAAGAGTCTCGGGAGTCCCTGTCCGTGCCCACTGCCACCAGTCCCTCAGTAACAGCGCTGACAGATAACCTGGCAGTGGCAGTCAAGGCTACCATCACAAGTGGAGGGGCACTGAAAGGGACCTGCAGGGAAGCTGAAAGCAGGGTGGAGGGGCGCCCACAGAAAAAGGACAGAGAGAGACAAGAGACAACTCCCAGCACAAGAAGAAGAAAACTGGCTCCCCGGGTTGCACTAAGGAAAGGAAGGGAGAACTAAGACATCATAGAGGAGTGTGCATCAGTGAAGGAATCAATGAGGAAAAAAAGGGGGGGGGGATCTCAAACCCCAACAACGGAACGTGGACTCGCAGGCAATAAGGGCAGATCGGGAGGGAGGGCAAGAAGCAAGGGGGGCGGAAATGAAGGGGAGGGCCAAATCAGGTGTGCCTCAGGCATGCAACAAAGAGCAGGGTGGGTTAAAACACAACCAAACCAAAGACGGGGAAATGGAGCTGGCAACCATGCCTGCACCGCAGGGCAAGGGCAGGACAAGACAAACAAACTAATCAAGCACAAACAACAAAACAGGGCAAACCAGAGCAAACAAGGCAGCTAGAAGGGGGACGGGCAGGGCAAGAAGCAAAGGGAGAGGGGGCAAGCAGCTGCAAGAGCAGGGCAGTGGACAAGGAAGAGGAAATGGGGCCCACTGGCCGAATGCAGCAGGGGAGGGAAAGGAAACAAGCACCTACGGGCGTCTGAAAAACAAATGCCTGCTCACTGCCGTTACTTTCTTTGGATGGTTAGAAAGGCAGAGCAAAACTGCTGGGCCAGGGAGCAGAGAACAGAGCCAGAAGGCAGGTGGAAGGGACAGTGCTGGTGGCAGTAGAGGAGCGGATGGACTAGGGGGAGGGCTCCAGGCCACTCCCCCAGCTCCCCGCAGCAAAGGCACCTACCACCACAGAAGCATGAATGTTACAAACCCCCTCCACAAAACAAGGCCTCTTTACTCCCTCCTCAGCTCCAGCAGCAGTAACAGCTCTCCAGCAGCAGCCAGGGCAACAGCAACCCAGCCAAGGGAGGCTCCAAAAATGATGGAAAAAGTGAGGCCTCACACTCCCCTTTGAGGGTCACACCAGCAGGGTCCCCACCACAGCAGCAGCCGCCGCCGCCAGGGGGGTAACTGGCCAGAAAGACAGCCTCGAAAGAGTGGAAGGCAGGTATCTCAGCCTACAGAACAAACAGGTCCCTTGTTCCCTGGGTACAGTAACAGGGGCAGGAACTTGCTGGAACTAACTAGGGCAGGCAGGCTAATTAGTACACCTGGAGCCAATTAAGAAGAAACTGCTAGAATCAATTAGGTCATGCTGGCTAATCAGGGCACCTGAGTTAAAAAGGACCTCACTTCAGTTTGTGGTGTGCATGCAAGGAACTGGGAGTGAGGCATGAGGCGCTGAGAATAAGACGACATATTGCTGGAAGATTGAGGAGTACGAGCATTATCAGACACCAGGAGTAAGGTCCTGTGGTGAGGATAAAGAAGGTGTTGGGAGGAGGCCATGGGGAAGTAGCTATTACGCAGCTGTTCCAGGAGGCACGCTAGACAGCACTCTAGCACTTGCCCATGTCCCAGTTCTCAATAGGAACACTCTCCTGTATCTATCTGGCCTGACACTGTAACAGAAATTTTAATCGTATGTCATACATACACACATCCTTTGTTGTTACATGCATCCACTCTTTACAGCGGCGGCTTAGGTGCCCACAAAACTTGTGGCTGTAGAAAGAATGGGGAAGAAAACTTAACATACAAAAGTCCTTTAGCATACACAAATTTATTAAAATCTACAGGAAACAGGCTCTCACTGCAGAGTTTATAAACTCACAGATTCCTTGCTCCAGTAACCCATTTGTCTAAACCAAAGATTATCCAAATAATTTTCGTGTCCCCACCTACAGTCAGACAACTGAGACTGTGTATAATATCTAGCTAACTACAATCTTTTTGAAGACTTTGGGCCTAATTCTGCCACTTTTACACCCTTTGAGTACTATATTAATATACACGCCTTTTGAATACCAAAAGAGAAGGATAAACACTTCAGAGATTAGCTAGTTTTAAGTGCTCTGAAGAACAAAGGAAGCAATGCTTCCTATGAAAGATTGTACTGAAATAAAAACTGAGCTTACCTCTTCCTTCTTCTCCATATCCAAGATGAGGTGGAATTATTATTCTTCTCTTTTCCCCAATGCATACCCCAAGCAAACCTTCATCCATCCCTCCGATCACATAACCTTTCCCAATGTAGGTGTCATATGTATGGTTCCGGGAATAGCTATAGAAAATATTTTGCTTTAGTGACACTATCAGTATCAGCAGTTTTGTAACTTACCTAGTACTATAGCAAACTTACACACATGTATGTTTCCTTTTCCTACTTTGTGATTGTAGTTTTTCAAATTATTGTGTAACTTTAGCATTCTTTTTAAACCAGTTAAATCCAGATACATGACTGTGTTCTATTGCTGTAGCGGCACAAAGCAGCCATCATGTAGCAGTGAATCTGGCCCATAATGTTTAGCCAGTCACAGGTGCACGTTTTATTACTTATGATGGTTAAACCAATACTGAGGAACGCTGGCTGTGGAACAAACTTTTTTGCAACAACGTCTCTGCAGGATACAAAAAGTCAAGCATTACCTCCCTAGATTTCTCTCCTTATGTATATAAAACTAAACGAAATTAAATGTTAATAAAAGTAACAGTTTTGTCCCCATCAGTTCAAGCACTGCTTTAATCAGTTTTTATAAATAAGGTACCGGATTCATTTTTGCCAGACATCTCTCATACTGTCTCATTTTGTAGCAATGGCAATGAATAACTACTGTTAGAATAAATGGATATCTGGGTGACTGCCACCTGAATCATCTACTAGAGAAATAGAGAGCTGAATAAGCTCCAACAAGGAAATGCAGGTAATATCCTTCCCTCCAAAACTATTGGCCAAGCATCAAAAGGCCAATCCCAAGCATTTGGACCAACATCTGTTACTAAAGAGAACAAATCTACCACAAAAGATGCTATTGAGTGCTGCACCTCTTGGAGGCCAAGTACATGCACAGCCCAAGGGAGGAAGCGCAGAACTGGTGTTAAGACACCATAATGGCCCTGGGATTCTGGACGGCAGTGCACCCCCCGGTGTAATTTAGGCAACACTAGCTGGGTTGCCTGTGAGTAGCCCTACAACTTAGAATTGCCCAGAATGGGTGTAGAGATCATTAACACACATCTATCCCCAGCCTCACTCCTGACACATTCCTTATGCCAGTGGGAAAAATCCCCCGGGCTGGCTCCTTTTGGATGACTAATTACACGTTAGATATTGTCCTAACGTGTAACTTCTGCAGGAAGTTAGAGGAGTGGCATTGCAAGAATGCATGCCATTTTAATGAATAAATTTTATAACTAACATTTGTCAGCTCTTTAACATGATGTACAATTATTCTGATGCACGGGGTTACACAGCATCTCTCACTTCTCACTATTTATTCACAATCACCAAGATATAAATGCGAAGGAAATTTTCAAAAATTGAGTTATTACAGAAAAGTTGAGACGTCAGTTTACATTTTTATAAGAGGAGAAAAATGACAGGTAACACTGTTCCTATGCTATGCTTGAACTCTATAGTGTAGTCCCCACTGGAATACACAACCCAGGGCTTTGGCATTCTATCTGCACCTCTGTCACTAACTATGACTCTGAATCTCTCTGTACCTCAGTTCAACTATTGTAAAGTGGATAGCCTATAATTCTATTAATATAGATAAATTAATATTATGTTTGAAAAGCACTTTGAGATCAGATTACAGAAGCCATAGAACCATAAAGTAGTATTGCTCTATTTATTCTACAGTGGTTTCATTGCCATTTTTAGCTATTTGTGCCATAACTTCTTAAGTCCATCTTAAGACATAAGTCCATCTAGCCTAGTATCCTGTCTTCCGACAGTGGCCAACACCAGGTGCCCCAGAGGGAATGAACAGAAAAATCAAATGATCCATCCCCTGTCACCCATTCCCAGGTGGCAAACAGAGGCTAGGGACCCCATCCCCGTCCATCCTAGCTAACAGTCATTGATGGACCTATCCTCCAAGAACTTATCTAGTTTTTTGGAACCTTGTTATAGTCTTGGCCTTCACAACATCCTCTGGCAAGGAGTTTCACATGTTGACTGTGCATTGTGTGAAAAAATACTTCCTTGTGTTTATTTTAAAACTTGCTGCCTATTAATTTCATTTGGTGACCCCTAGTTCTTATGCCATGAGAAGGAGTAAACAACACTTCCTTAGTGACTTTCTCCACACCAGTCATGATCATATCATATCCCCCCCAGTCATCTCTTCTCCAAGATGAAAAGTCCCAGTCTTATAAATCTCTCCTCATATGGCAGCTGTTCATTTTTGTTACCCTTTGAACCTTTTCCAATTCCAAAGCATCTTTTTTGAGATGGGGCGACCACATCTGCACACAGTATTCAAGATGTGCATGTACCATGGATTTCTATAGAGGCAATATGATATTTTCTGTCTTATTATCTACCCCTTCTTGATGATTCCCAACATTCTGTTTGCTTTTTTGACTGCCGCTGCACATTGAGTGGATGTTTACAGAGAACTACGCATAATGACTCCAAGATCTTTCTTGAGTGGTAACAGCTAATTTAGACCCCCATCATTTTATACGTATAGTTGGAATTATGTTTTTCAATGTTCATTACTTTGCATTTATCAACATGGAATTCCATCTGCCATATTTCATCTTCTTGATAAGAAGATAACATTGCACACATTTTTCACCATATGGCTTCATAAATTGAAGTGTTCCTGGACACACACAATAATCTTCTTAGTTATGAACTGACCCATACTTACGTCCTTTTTTCCTTTACCACAGATTTGTTATTGATTTTAGTATTTTTTAAGGACATGATTCTGCAAGATGCAGAGTTTTCAAGTAGGGAAGTAGGATGCTCTTGTGGTTAAGGCACAGGAGTAGGATTAAGATGTGGGTTCAATTCCCAGCTCTGTCAAAGACTTCTCATGTAATCTTGAGCAAGACACTTAATCTCTGTGCCTCAGTTCTCCAACTGTAAAATGGGGATAATATTTCTTGTCTTCCATCCTTTGTCAGTGTTATCTGTTTAGAGTGTAAGCTCTTTGAGGCAAGGGCTGTCTTCTACTATGTGTATACAGTGCACCTAGTCCCGTGGGCCCTAACCTCAGGTGGTGTTTTAGGCAATACAAAGCATGAACAACAACTCTTAATCCCACTGACATGCTCAAAGTTTTGAATTATTTCTGATAAAGAGATACATCCTCCCCGCTCCCAATCCTAACTACCACCTGTAACTCAAGTCCCACACACTTTACAAACGGATGGGAAATGGGAAGAATTCCAGAGCATTCCTACTCACTACGACACCGTTATAAGAAGCCTCACACACACACACACAGAGTATACCAGGGGTAGGCAACCTATGGCATGTGTGCCGAAGGAGGCATGTGAGCTGATTTTCAGTGGCACTCACACTGCCCAGGTCCTGACCACTGATTTGGGGGGCTCTGCATTCTAATTTAATTTTAAATGAAGCTTCTTAAACATTTTGAAAACCTTATTTACTTTACATACAATAGTTTAGTTATATATTATAGACTTATAAAGAGAGACCTTCTAAGACATTAAAATGTATTACTGGCACGCAAAACTTTAGAGTGACTAAATGAAGACTCGGCACACCACTTCTGAAAGGTTGCTGACCTCTGCTGTAAACTGTACACTTGTAGATTGGTATTAACAATAGTTAGCTCTTGTATACTGCTTTTCATCATCAGAGCTGAAAGTGCTTTACAAAAGGAGGCCAGTATTATCCTCATTTTACAAATGGAGAAAACTGAGGCACAGACAAGAGGAAGTGATTTGCCCAAGGTCACCCAGCAGGCCAGAGCCAGGAATAGAACCCAGGTCTCCTGAGTCCCAGTCCAGCGCTCTATCTGTATAATGTCTAGTAGTCTGGTTACCTGGAATCAAATAATGTCCCATCCAGCAGTGTGCCATTATAGTGATATCTGAGAAAGTCCCCAGTCTGGCTTTTTCGCTCACAGGATTCAGGCACTTGTTGGTTCTCAATAGCGATGCCATCTTTCGGGTTATGAAGATCTAGCAGAGCCACATCAAAAACCAGAGAAGCCTGACCAGGAATCTCTTTACCTACGTGTGAGGGAAGAAAGAATTAAGTCAGAGCAATAGTTCTAGAAAGAATTCAACTTTTTGTTCAGCCTTTTAATGATATTATTTTTGTTTCCACATCCCAGATAGCAGGCTATTAGGACAATGAATTTAAAAAAGGTACTGCAGAACTATGCCCCTCCCACCGCCCAACCCCAATCACATAACCAAATCTGCTTTCAGTCAGTCATCGATCCAACGCTCCACCAGGGGGAGGGGTGTTCTCTAATTCTTTGAATTTCATTATTTTATTTATTCTAGGTGTATTTATACTGAACCCATTGTGATAACACCCGGTCATCCAAAATACTGGTCTCTCCAATTAAAGGACGCCAGCAGTTTATGTATCATGTGTGCATCTGACCAGGACCTCTGAATTAGTGAGCATTTCCATCATACTTTTGAGGGTATATAAACAACAAATGGGATAGAGAAGGTATACTGGAACTTCTGTTCCCCGTGTCCCATAAGACAAGGAAAAGATTTCACTCGAAATTAAAAGCAGCAAATTCAACATTGACAAAAGGAAATACTTATTCACACAATGCATAATTAGACTGTGGAACTCACTGTCACAGGAAGTCGTTGAAGTCAAGCAGGATTCAAAGAAAGATTGGATATTTATATGGATAATAAGAATATCCAGAGTTATCATAATTAATGATAAAATCAAGGAAGGGATATTAACCCTCATTGTTCAGCACTAGAGTCAATTTCTTAATATTCAGGATCAGGACGAGGAGACCTAAAGTGAGGGACAGGTGCCCCATATCTGTCTACTACAGCCTCTTCCTTTGAAGTATCTGGTCACTGCCAGAGACAGGATACTGCCTAAGAAAGACCCTAGGTCTGATCCAGGATGGCAATTCCAGATGTGATCTGGGATATATTGTGAAGTAACACAGATGACTCTTTACCATCAATGATGGGCATGGGCATGGATTCACAAACATGGCTCAGATGTGTGTGAGTGGAGTCCAGGAAACAGCCTACTGATGGACTGTTATTAGTGAGACTAGCAACAAGAAATAAACAGAAACTGGGAACTCTAAGATGACTTTCCATTTATTAAGAGAAGTCAAATTGGTGTGGCAGTTGTCTAGAAGAAATAAGGAAGCACCTGACTTCCAGTTTAAAAAGCAAATAGAATTTATTCTTCATAGAAAAATTTCCTGCAAAGAAATTCAACTTCAGCATGTTATATATTACAATTAAGTCAATGCTAAGCACTCATCTGTCAATAAACCAACCTACTATTTATGAAAGAAAAATACCTGCACTTTGCTGATAAGCCACATCCTGAATTACTTTTGAAAATTTTCCATCCATCCATAATTTGAAATAATGGTGCTTTCACAATGCTAACTATATAATGCAAAGATGTGTGTTAGAAAATGGAGAGTTTGGGGAGGGAAGAGGGTGCTTTTACCATCTCCTTCTTCTCCATATGCTAGGTAAGGAGGTATTGTGATAATGCGCTTTTCTCCTACACACATTCCTAGGAGTCCCTTGTCCATACCAGGAATCAGCCATCCAATTCCCACATATGTGTCATAAGTTTTCATCCGATTGTGGCTAAAAATTAAAAAAATTAAAGAAAAAGCTAATATCACAGAGACAATCAAAAAAATATATACGGAAAATAAATAACCAAAAGCCACACACACACCACAATGAGTTGCCAGAGCTCACTTCACACTTGGCACAAGGAATACAATTTACAACCTTCTGTTCCAAAAACACAGGCATCCACAACTTGAGCTAATGGAGACATTCTGGGTAACATTTTCCAAAGCGCCTAAATGATTTAGAAGCTTAAGTTCTTTTTCAGAAGTGATTTAGAAGGTTAATCTCAGATTTAGGAACCTAAGTGCTTCACTGAGTTTTCTATGTAGGATTTAGGCACCTGTGAATATTTTACCCTCTGTTATATTTCAGCATTAGTAGTACAAGCCTTTAGAAGGGAAGAATCACACACATTTGATCCTGTAAAGGATGCTGATACATCCACATACAAGCAAGTGCTCTAGAAAAAACACTAAAAATAGCTTCAGTGGAAGCCTTACATTTACTAATCAAAACAATTTATGATTAGCCTAGATATTGTAAGACATTGGCAGCACAAAATTTCTCTTTCATTTTTCTGAAAAACAGGTTTGGCTCTTGAAAGCATGGGATTAATTGCACTGGCCAGAGACTGCCTGGCAGTCACTGCAAAAGCTTCACACAAAGTTCTGCCAATATTCCAGGCAATCCTCTGTTGGAAGACACACATTGGAAGGCTTCCCAAAAGGGTAGTTTAAAAACCAGAAGACCGTGACTAGGCTAACCCCATTTTTAAAGTTCCAAATAACTAACCTAAAAGATACAGTTACTGACAAAATATTACTCAACTTCCATGGTCTCCGATTCTCACTAAGCATGATGTCCCAACTTGAACTCTGATTATTAATAAAATAATACCTTCCATGAAACCCCAGTGAAGTACACAGGCTGCCTGCCCACTGAGGAATTTTAGAAATGGAGATACTTGATTTTCTTTAACAACCCTGTACAGTTTTGTACATAAAACTAGCACCACATATAAATATCAATATTAAAATTGTTACAAAACCTATTCATTTATTTTATTATAGAATACTGTCAGCATGGAGAGCAGCTGCCTAATGTGCATGGAGTAATAAGATCTCGCTTTTACTGGTTTGAGCCAGTACGACATTCATATAATTCCCTAAACAGATGTGTTTAACTCTTATGAAGCCAAGCTACTTCAATAGTCTTGCAAGCGCCTTTCTTTTTGTTTCATAGTGTAGTAATTAACATTAGTTATATTATCCACTTGGAAAAAAAAAAAAAAAAAAGAGGAAAAAACTTCCTTTAAGTAGCCCAGAACAGATACATAAAAAAAAAAATCCACAGAAAAGTATTAACACCATACCTTGAGTCAAACAGAGTCCCATCCAAGAAAGTTCCATTGTAATGGTATCTTACAAAGTCAGACACCTGGATTGTCCGAGTACATTTTTCAGGCTTCAAATAAGTTTGAATTTGAACCTCATCTTCAGAATTCCAGAGATCTATCAGAAGTACATCAAAATGAAGCACTGCATTTGGGGGGATTACACCAGCTGCAAACAAACAAGAAAAAAGTTAAAATCATTATCATGCTACCCACCTTTTCACAGGGTACCAAATATATCATCTAACTTTACTTGGGCCACTGAGAGCGTCACACGTCTGCCACCCACAAAGAAGTTTTCAAAAGAAGGTAACCAACAACAGCTTTATAGTTATTTACAATTTTATACCTTTATACTTTACAGCCATTTAGTAAATATATGAAGTTATAATTATACCTCCAGGATAACATAGGAGGGAACAAAATTAAGTCTTTGGTAAAGACCCAATCCAGAATTTTGCTGAGCTCCTCAACCCCCTGTGAAGTCTGCCAGAACTCTGCCTTTGCTACAGATGACGGCACTTACCACGTTATAAGATCAAGCTCCAAGTAACTGTTTGATATTCCTAGACTATTCTCCTCTATTTGGGACTTGAAAATTTTACACATGAGCAGCGAGTAAGAAGCTTTCCTTGAGGAAACTGGGGGCTTACTTACTAAATTCTACCGAATGTTATAAGGACACTCAGTAAAAATTTTGAAAAAGTTAAGTCACTTCAGAGAGTAACCCTGAGTCTTCAGCCAATTTGTGATTTTTCAACATTTTTGTTTTTCCATTTAAATCATAGGACTGGAAGGGACCTCAATAGGTCATCTAGTCCAGTCACCTGCACTCATGGCAAGACTATTATCTAGACCATCCCTGACAGGTGTTCATGTAATGTTCTCCCCTCTCCTGTTTTTGTGTGAAAAACCACACAGGGAGAAACTGAATATGTTGTCAAATATGCTAGTCAAGCAATCTGAAAAAATAGAGAACAATATTTTGGCCCTCATCCTGCAAGTACAATGCATCTGAGTGCTCCCACTGAAGCCAAAGGGAATGTTACATGCTTAAAAGTTAAGCTCACACTTAATTGAGTGCAGGATCAAAGCCTCTGTTTTTAATCTTTTCCAGTTACGGTAAACAAAAGGTGTTACTTGTAAAAATAATGTGTAAAAACAAAATTCATTAAAAAGTTTAATTTTTACGCTGAACCCTCATTTTTAGAGCAATCCTAGCCTTTATGGTTGTGGATACAACTTTCCAAACAAATATGACCCAGGAACAAGGTGATACAGTGTTGTCTTTGTATCTAGCAAAGTCTGCAGGGTGAAGTTGCCTTATTACCATAGCACTGGCCCTTGACTTCACTGGCGAAGCCTCTGTATTTTAATTCTTTAACACTGAATGACAGGTATCTGAAAATTGCCCTCTGACCCACCCAAAAAACATCAATTCTTTTTTGTAACTTCAGATTTTATCAACTTAATTAAGTCTCCTACATCCTATGTAACCAAATTATTTATAGCCATGCTGCTGTACTTACAAACTCCTTCACTCCCATAGGCAAGCTTGGGTGGAATTTTCACAAAACGTCTTTCGTTCACACACATTCCAACCAGAGCTTTGTCCATCCCTGCAATAAGCTGACCTTTTCCCACAAACGCATTGAAAGTGGAACCCCTGTCATAGCTAACGAGAGGGAGGGAGAGAAAAAAAAACAAATGGGTTATTTACAAACTGCTCTGTGTTTCTCTTGTCCTAGTTTAATTTTATCTCATTCCAAGCTCACCTAGTTAGAACTTCAGACAGACCTGCTATGGAAACCAGAAAACTAATGCAAGCATCTCCTAAACTTCACTCCTCCATTTGACCCCAGTGCAATCTCAGCCTGTTATCCCTCACACATGCTTCCTAATGATGTAACAGGTGTCTTCACACAAACATCAAACAGCTGAATTTTGCTAATTCACACCAATGACCAGAGGATCTATTGCAAAATTACTAAATTAAGAAGAAAATTAAATAGTTTTTAAAAAGCAAGGAAAAATGTACCGTGTAATATATTTCATTCGTTTATTTTGACAAGAGTAGTTTAATTTTATAACACTTCAAAAAATACTAGTAAGTGCACTGTAATATATGGTGTAAAATGATTAAGCCTTTTTAACATGAAATTTCATTGCTATTATTATATCTTTCCCCAGAAGGGGGAGCACTATTTTTGGTGCTAATTGTAGGATGTGCTAATTAGCTAAATTTTTCTCCTTCACACCCATTTCTTTGATATTAAGACTTAGACAAACATCAAAAATTTACAGATTTGCTTTATACACCAAGTTTGCCAGTTCCAATAATGTGACGTATACTGGAACTTATCTTCCAATGGGATGATGTATGAGTGTTTGGGGTAAATGTGAATTATAAAGTTTTCCATAAAATAGTCACAGCTGCACTGTAAATATGAGACTCCCCACAACAGTATAAGCCTGGGTGGCAAAAGCTTAACCACATCAAAGTCAATATCATGTACTTTCTTTGATGTAGTAGTTCAGTTCAGTTTATCTGAATAAATAAATGTTGTTCACATTTTCTGTTAAAGAAAATTAAGTGCAACAAACGTAACAGGAAGGCAATGAAGCCTCTGAAACATTCCCCATTCTATTATGTGCTTACATTGCTCTCCTGTCACTGCAAAGCCTTTGTCGTCTTCAAGTCATTTTCGTCAGATAACAAGAGCAACTTTTTTTTGTTTAATTGCTATGTCCTCCTTTCTGCCTGCAAGCAGCATTCTCAAAACCAGCCAGTAGGTGGATATTGTTATAGTCAGGGTTTTTCTTTCAGAGACCTGCATGCATCACTTCCACAACACACTGAGGCTCCTAAAAGCCCCAGGCCTAGAATTCCTAAACTGCTTGTAAATGCGATCTCCCTGTTGACTCCACCATTTTGCAATAGCCAATAACTTTTCCTTAGAGCAGACATTACTTGATACATATAATTTGCCTTCTACCGAACAATATTCCCAGACATTTCTAGAGAACTTATGCTGGAAAACACAATTTAAACAAGCTCCTAGCAAATGCTGTTATATCTACAAGCACCCAATGAATAAGATTTTAAATTTATATGTTAAAGATTCTAAGTGAGAAACTGATACTTGTCATTTTGTCAACTGGGGAATGTATGCATATGTCAAGAATCAATTTAAAAACAGAAAAACACACAAATGTATTATGCATTAAAAACAAATCCACAGTATCTAAAAAATATATATTTGTATCGACAGTGGAACTGCGCAAAATTATACAAGACCAAGACAGGTCTGCATGACTAACTTTACTGACCGTTTACACAGATGGCATTTTTTTATTTCTTCAATATTCTATAGTTAAAGACAGACCTAAAACTCCAAATTATTTATATGGGCATGGAAATAAGCACACATATTTGAAGAAGAAACACAATGGCATGAATTCTGTTTTTTAAAAATAGATGGAATGTAGCAGTTACTTCCCCATTACATTTCACAAGTCTGAATAAAAGTGATTTGTAGATAAGAGACCTAACTTGGAAAGAGCTGTACAGGAAAAGCTTCCAAATTTCATGAAAGTTTTCATCACTGAAGCAGAAAGCTAAATAAAACTGACAATTATCCATCATCAAAGCCTGCCTCTATTTAGGCTACAGAGGTCTTTTATAAAGCAATTTCAGATCACTACCCAAATATATTTGCTCTGATTTCATTAATGTAGTCTTCTCTTGCACCTTTAATTTAAAAAAACTAGCTAGCAGCTATAAGAACCATAATAGAAACTTTGTAATAAATAAACAAACAGTAAGTATATATTTGATTCAAAACTGTAACTCCTACATGGTAAGCACCTTGAAAAAAGTCTTCAAATACTCTAATCAACAATAAAAAAAACCTCTTCATTTTCTAGAATTGCTAACTGAATGCAGTCTCAGATTTTTACTTTTTACTCTAAAACTATCAATTAGTAAACAGCAAAAATGTAAACTACAAATTAGAGCAGAACAGACAAATAGACCCAATTAATTTCTACATTTATTTCTGTCATATATGTTCCTACATAGATTATTGGTTTTCATCAATATTGCTTACTAGTTATTAAAATAGCATCCAGAGGACCTAGCCAGGTTTGGTGCTCTATTGTGCTGGGCATTTATACACACATGGGGTATGTCAATGCTTTAAGCTAGGGGTATGATTACCAGCCTGAGGCAACATGCCTGCAAGAGCTTTGATGAAGTCAACACACTGAAAACTGAGTGGAGTTATAGCAGAGGGAGGGACCAGCTGCCCTGAGTACATGCCTACAGTGTCTGATGGGTGTGTGTTTGGGGTGGATAGTCCCTTCTGCTTCACATTTCACAGGCGTTTCCTCAGCCAGAAATAATCAAATAAATTTGTTACTCTCTAAGGCGCCACAAATAACTCCTGGTCTTTTTGCGGATACAGACTATTCTGAAACCTGTCATTAAAAATATGTTTATACACATACAATTGTCCCATATTTCCATGTGGCTCTCACACCTTTGTGCAGTGCAAAAGGACTTATGATTTCATATGACCCAGGGGATGGGGGGAAAAATGAACCAAAACTACTGCTCCCTCCAAGGCAACCCTGGAGCCACAACCCACTCCCATCTGGAAACCATCTTCTCTAAAACCCCACACTCTCCCTAGAGCTCTCCAAATGCCCACCTTTTATCAGAGAGAGAGAGAGAGAGAGAGAGAGAAATTATACAGGATATAAGCCCTCACTCCTCAAAGAATAAGCCTGACAGGGGTGAGAGAACAAGGAAGAGTCCCAGTAGCACCTTAAGGACTAACAGATTTATTTGGGCATAAGGTTTTGTGGGTAAAAAAGCCACTTCTTCAGGCAGGGTGAGAGAGAAACTCTTACAGGGAGCTTATTCCACAACTGCCCACTAAGTAGCTTGCTTCTTGTGCCTCTCTTGGAAGCATCTGATACTGGCCACTGTTAGAGCCAGGATACTGGACTAGATGAACACTGGGTCTGTTTCTGTCTGGGAATTCCTGGGGTCTGAAGGGCCCCCCTCCCATTTCAACTCCAACAAAAAAAAAAAAAAAAAAAAAAAAAAAAAAAAAAACAACCCACCTGATCTGGCACCCCCAAAACCCAGCCCCCAGCCCCCCCCAACATTACCCACCCCAACCTGTCTGAAAACTCCTAAGGGCCATTCCCAACTCAGACCCGCTGCCCCATCTACTGCTGACCTCCCCACACCCCAGACACCCGGAAGGGGGCAGCTCCTCTCCCTGCGGCCCCCACCCCCGGCTCCTGTGCCGTCCCGGCAGCCGCAGGCGGGCCGCGCCGTACCTGGAGTCGAACTTGCTGCCGTCGGGGAAGGTGCCGTGGTAGTGGTAGCGCACGAAGTCCCCGCTGCGCACCGTGCGCGCACACTGCTCCGGCACAAAGCTGCGCTCGATGTGCACATCCTGCCCGTCCCAGGGCTGCTCCCCGGCCGGCACTGGCGGAGCCTGGCACGCCACCCAGCTCACCAGCAGGGCGGGCAGCAGCAGCGAGCAGCAGCGGTGCCTCCACCGCCTGGGCAGCATCCCCAAGCCCGCCATGCAGCGAGAGGGAAGAGAAGGGAGGGCGGAGAGTAGGGGGAATCCGAGGGGCCCTGCGAGCGATTCCCGGCCTCCAAGCGCCGTGCGGCCTGTCCCAAGGCTGCTGCAAAATTTGCAAACGTGGTGGATGAAAAAAAAATCCCACCCCTCTGCCTCCAAGAGGGAGGAGACAGCAGCCGAGGGTGGGGGTGCGCCCAGGCGGGCGGGGTGGTCGGAGTACCGCTGGTGTTGCTGCTGGGTTCTGTTCTGGGCGCTACGCTCCAGCCCAAGTTCTTTTTGTTACATGTAGTTCGTAAGTTCCGCTGCTCTCCTGGAAACAGGCCAGAATCCAGGCCTCAAAGTCCAGGGGGAAAGGGAGGGAGAAGAGGCATCACAGCACATCCCCAGGACCCTTCAGAAGTGAAAGGCTGGGTGCACATGGTGCTACGTGGCTGATTCTGAGTTCAGCGCAGTGTTGCTCTCCCCATCTCATGTTCCTTTGCTTCTTTCAGGCTTTAGATCAAGAGTTTGGTTTAATTCCTCCAACATACACTTTTAACTACTATGTTGAACCAGCGATCACAACCTTCATTCGTCTCCATTTCTTTACAAATGTATTCATGCATTATGCCACATTTAGTTTTTGCATTGTTAACAAAAATTAAATTAAATTATATTTTCACTGAAACTGACCCCAAAAAGTATATTGTAATATTTTTAATAGTAATTTACCACTTGAATACTGCTTTTCAACTTCTGATTCCATTGCACTAGCTAATCCTCAGAACAGTCCTTTGGGTTTGGTACACATTACAATCCCCAGTGGTTTTAAACAGCTGTGGAGATTAAGGAAGAGAGATTAAATGATTTGACAGAGGCTACAGCAGTAAGTGTTGAAGCTGAATTCAGAATTAAGGCCAGTTATAAGACCACTAGAACAGTCAAAGTGGGTCAGACCAAAGGTCCATCTAGCCCTGTATCCTGTCTTCCAACAGTGACCAATGCCAGGTGTCACCCATTTCCAGCCTCTGGCAAACAGAGGCTAGGGACACCATCCCTGCCTATCCTATCTAATAGCCATTGATGGATCTATCTTCCTTGAACCCTGTTACAGTCTTAGCCTTCACAACATCCTCTGGCAAAAAGAGTTCCACAGATTGACTGTGCACTGTGTGAAAAAAATCCTTCCTTTTGTTTTAAACCTCTTGCCTATTAATTTCATTTGGTGACCCCTAGTTCGTGTGTTATGAGAAGGAGTAAACACTTCCTTATTTACTTTACACTCTGATTCTGCAAACACTTATGCACATGCTTAACTTTATGCATTGGGTAGTCAATGGAATGACTGATATTGGTAAAGTTAAGCGCGTTCATGTGTATTTGCAGCACTGGGGCCTTTGTCTGCAGAAAATGTTGGTAGACCTATTATTCCACCCACACACACACAAAAAAGAGTAAGCAAGGTAGATAATCCCTTTTATTTGACTAACCATCAATTTCTCATATGAGCTTTCTGGCTAGGATAGGTACTTTCTTGAGGTACAGTATCACTTTGAGATGCTATTTATTTAGTGTTCACTGATCATACATTTCATTGTTGATCATTACGGTAGAACCAACGCCCAGTCCTGCAACTCAAACTTGTGCCAAAGCAGAGACCCATGCAAATCAGTGGGGCTTGGTGCACAGGCAGAAGACTGTCCCTGATTCTACAACTTACAATGCACATGATCTATGGGCCCAAATCCTCATTCTTTGTGCCCCCAAATCTCTCATTGACTCCATTGTAAGGTCAATTTTCCAATTTGACCTTTCATTTTGCCTGAGTTGTAGTTTGCCCTCCATATTGTTACCCCTTCTTGTTTGCCAGTTGATGCCCTTTCTGTTCAAGGCGGGAAAATTAAGACAGGAACAGTGTCATGTCATCTATGTCAGTGTTTTTCAAAGTTCAGGTCGCGACCCAGTACTGGGTCGCAGCATGTAAGGCACAGGGTCAGCTTGCTCAGCACCCAGGGACTCTAGCAGCTCTGCCAACCAAGACATTAAAAGTCCCGTTGGCGGTGCTGCCCAGCTAAGGCAGGCTGGTGCCTACCTGCTCCAATCCCGCGCTGCGCCCCGGAAGTGACCAGCAGCAGGTCTGGCTTCTAGGCAGGGGGGCCACAGGGCTCCATGCACTGCCCCCACCCCGAGCACTGGCTCCACACTCCCATTGGCCAGTTCCCAGCCAATGGGAGCTGGGGAGGGCGGTGCCTGCAGGTGAGAGTTGCACAGAGGCACTTGTGAGCCTCTGTCTAGGTCAGGAGCTGGACCTGCTGCTGGCTGCTTCCAGGGCACAGTGCTGTCTGCAATGCCAGGACAGGCAGGAAGTCTGCCTCTGCACCCCAGCTGTGCCAATGACCAGGAGTCGCTGGAGGTAAGTCTGCGCCCCAACCCCATGCCACAATCCCCTGCCTTGATCCCCCCAAACCTGAAACCCCTTCCTGTACCCCAAACCCATCATCCCCAGCCCCATCTCAAAGCCTGCACCCACAGCCCAGAGCCCTGACCCCCCCTTACACCCCAACCCCCTGCCCCAGCCCTGAGCTCCCCTCAACCCAGAGCCCCTCTTGCACCCCAAACCTCTCATTCCCAGCCCCACCCCAGAGCCTGAACCCCTAGCCCAGCCCCAACCCCCACCCAGAGCCCTGGCCCCTTTCTGCACCCCAACCCCCAGCCCAGAGCCCCTTCCCACACCCTGAACCCCTCATTCACAGACCTACCCTGCAGCCCTCACCCCCGCACCCTAATCCTCTGCCCCAGCCCTGAGCCCCTCTCACACCCCAAACTCCTCATCCCCAGTTCTACTGGGTCACAGGCATCAACAATTTTCTTCAACTGGGTCCCCAGAAAAGAAGTTTGAAAACCGCTGATCTATGTAATCTGCCCAGAGATAAGACTCTATCTAAGGACTATGTGCACAGGGCTGTGCGCCTCAGTGGCAGCCCAGTGCCTATTGTGTCCTAGCCAAGGCTATGAGTCAAGAAAAGAAGAGAAGATCTGCTTACCCGTTGTTCCTGATCCTGTCATGTTGTTGTTCCTAGTCCCCTGCATTGTTCCTGTGTACTTGTCTCTTGGCATTCCCTGTGGTTTTGTCATACTCCCAAACCTGTATGTAGTCCTTGTTCTGTAGGAGCATCAGATATGGTGATGTATTGATCGCCTTGACTTCTTTGTATACCTGCTGTGACAGACTCAAACCAGTGGGGTACAGGAGTCTAATAAAGGGCAAATATACTGGTCACTGGATGAGTAGTTTTCTGTTCCCTGAGTGACCAGAGCAGGGGCTGCACTAGTGTAATCAGGAACCTGCTAGAACCAATTAAGGCAGACAGGCTAATTAGAACACCTGCAGCCAATCAAGACAGGCTAATCAGGGCACCTGGATTTAAAAAGGAGCTCACTCCAGTCAGGCAGGGAGGAGCCAGAGGAGAGGAAGTGGGTGTGAGGAGCTGAGAGTGAGAAGGTGCGCTGCTGGAGGACAAAGGAGTACAAGCATTATCAGACATCAGGCAGAAGATCCTGTGGTGAGGATAAAGAAGGGTGTTTGGAGGAGGCCATGGGGAAGTAGCCCAGGGAGTTGTAGCTGTCATGCAGCTGTTACAGGAGGCACTACAGACAGCTGCAATCCACAGGGCCCTAGGCTGGAACCCGGAGTAGAGGGCTGGCCTGGGTTCCCCCCAACTCCTGATCAGACACAGGACGAGTTGACCCAGACTGTGGGGAAGATCACTGAGGTGAGCAAATCTGCCAATAAGCGCAGGACCCACCAAGGTAGAGGAGCAACTTTGTCACACTACCTGTGTTATTTTGAGGTCCTTGGCTTCAAGTCAATCTATGGGGTTAACAGATGAGTGCTTGTGTTATGTTTATACTTGTTTGTTGTTGGTTCTGGGGTTCTGTTTAATAAACACCTGTTTGCACTTCATACCTGCCTTCTTAGTATTCTTAAAGTGTCAATCACCCCTGGTGACAGATACAAGAGGGGGAATGGATCATTTGTGGTGGGGGGTTTGTGCTTAAATTCTTGTGGTAATACTCTGTACCGGGTTAATACCATCATTTCAGCTACAGAAGTGAAACAAACATTAAATGATTTAAAGATACTGTACAACTCTCATATCCAGAGAAAATACTGATCAGATATTATTTGTTGTGCAGTAGCACCCAAAGGGGGTAATCAGGTTGTAGACCCCATTGTGCTAACTGTGGTGAAGTCAAAAGGAGCTGCATACCCACCATCTGTACAACATTTTTGAGGGTATCAACATAGTGCTAGGAAACAAGAGCTGCCAATTGATCAAATCAGAGGAATTGTCCTAGACTGAAGTGTCAATAGAGGAGGTTTTGGAATAAATTGCTAAATTAAACAGAGTTAAGTCCCCAGAACCAGATGGTATTCACACAAGAATTCTGAAAAAAAATGAAATTACAGAACTACTAACTATGCTATGTTTCACTTAAATCAGCCTCAGTACTAGAAGACTGGAGGATAGCTAATTAAACACTGATTTTTTTTAAAAAAGGTTCTGGGGCAATCCTGGCAATTACAGGCCAATAAGCGTAACTTCAGTATCAGGCAAACTTGTTAAAACTATGATACAGAACAGAATTATCAAACACAATTAGATTACCACGATTTGAGGGGAAGAGTCAACATAGCTTTTGCAAAGGGAATCCTGCCTCACCAATCTATTAGAATTCTTTGAGGGGGTCAACAAGCATGTGGACAAGGATGATCCAGTGGCTACAGTGTACTTGGACTTCCAGAAAGCCTTTGACAAGGTTCCTCACCAAAGGCTCTTAAGCAAACTAAGCAGTCCTGCGATAAGAGGGAAGGTCCTCTCCTAGATCAGTAACTGGTTAAAAGACAGGAAACAAAGGGTAGGAATAAATCATCAGTTTTCACAATAGAGAAAGATAAATAGCAGGGTCTCTCAAGGATCTGTACTGGGACCAGTACTGTTCAACATATTCATAAGTGATCTGGAAAAACAGGTAAACAATGAGGTGGCAAAGTTTGCAGACAATAAAAAATTACTCAAGATAGTTAAGTCCAAAGCAGACTATGAAGGGTTACAAAGGGATCTCACAAAACTGAGTTGATTGGGCAACTAAATGGCAGAGGAAATTAAATGTTGATAAATGCAAAGTAATGCACATTGGAAAACATAATCCTAACTATACATACAAAATGAGGGGGTCTAAATTAGTTATCACTCAAGAAAGAAATCTTGGAGTAGTTCTCTGAAACAGCTGTGCAGTGGCAGTCAAAAAAGCCTACAACATTGGGAACCATTAGAAAAAGAATAGATAATAAGACAGTAAATATTATAATGCCACTATATAAATCCATGGTACATACAGATCTGAAAAACTGTGTTCAATTCTAGTCACCCCATCTCAAAATAGATATCAGAATTGGAAAAGGCAAAGAGAAGGGCAAACATGGATTAGGGATATGGCACAGCTTCCATATGAGGGAAGATTAAAAAGACTGGAACTGTTCAGCTTGGAAAAGAGATGACTAAAGGGGGGATATGATAGAGATCCATACAATCATGAATGGTATAGAAAGTGAATAAGGAAGTGTTATTTACCCCTTGTGATGGGGCAGGACTCACCACCTTGGCACCTCTTGCTGGCCATGCTGGGAATTACCTCTTGGTTGCTGGTGCCCCTTCCTCTAGAGGTGTCTCACTGTTGTCACTTCTGCTCCACCTCTAAGACCCGCATCGCTCCCCAGACTGTGGTGTACTCTTCTGAGCACAGCCCTCCAGCTGTTCCCCACTCCGCTTTCTCCCTCCTTTCCAGGGGAACTGGCTGTCTCTAGTCCATCCACTTGCTGCGGTAGCCTACTTTTGGTCTAGCCCCTCACCTCAAGGAGTAAACTGCAGTGTGAATACTGGACACCCCCTCTGTGGAAAGTGGGGGGAAAGGAAGCAACTCCAGGCCCCAACCCATTGTCCCTATAGCTGGCAGCCACAGGCTGCTGCTCTTCCAACTCCCACCACCTATTTCCCTGGGCCATTTCCCCGTAGCCCTAGCATCTTCCTGGCCCTTTGTATCTAGGGTCTCGGACTGGAATCCTCAGGTTGGAGCTTCCTATTGCTCCCCTGCACAGCACTGCTCTATCAAAGGTACTTCTCTAAGGCCACCACTCCTTCTCCCTTAGACTCCAGGGAGAGACTACCTGCTCTGTTGAGCAGCCCTTCTTATAGGGCCCTCCCTGGCCCTGATTGGCTGCTCCAACAACCCTTCTCCTGATAGGCTCACTACAAGTCCTCCTCCCATTGGTTGGGTTTTGCACAGCCTCCCTTAGAGCTCCTTTAACTCTCCATCTGCCTGTCTGGGCAGCTGCCTCATCACACCCCTTCACATAACACAAGAACCAGGGGTCAAACAATTAAATGAATAAGTAGCAGGTTTAAAGGAAAAGGAAGTACTTCTTCACACAATACACAATCAACCTGTGGAACTCTTTGCCAGGGGATGTTGTGAAGGCCAAAACTATAACCGGGTTCAAAAAAGAATTAGAAAAGTTCATGCTCAGGTACCCAACTGGATGTTCCTGAGGCACTGACTACCAGGTACTGGAACTGGCACTCCCTATTTATTCCCTCTGAAGCACCTGGTACTGGCCACTGTCAGAAGACAGGATAATGAGCTAGATGCACCATTGGTCTGACTCAGTATAACTGTTGTTAGGTTCTAATTGATAAAGAGCAGGGGGCAGCTGTTTGAAGATTGCAAGCAGGTTGTGATTTATGATCACAAATATGGCAACAACAATCCCGTCCAGTGTGTGCTATCAACCTCACCAGCAATACCACCACATCTCACTGGCAGATTGCTGAAGTCACAAACCAAACTCTGCAACCAAGAATGGGACCAATCACAAAGCATAAAATCAGGATTACAAAATGTGACAATCATCAGCAATTAAAAATCCTTTACAAAAAGAGATGATCTATTAAGATAAGGAAAAATACTGAAGAGAGAGAGAATATTGATCAGATATTATTTGTTGTGCACTAGTACCCAAAGGGGGTAATCAGGTTGTAGACCCCATTGTACTTGCTGCGGTGAAGTCAAAAGGAGCTATATACCCACAAATCTTGGCCACTGTTTTTTTTTTTTTATTAGAATGTTTGTCTCTCCTTTGGCCCAGATCCTCAAAGGTATTTAGGCTCTTAATTTCCATCAGAAACACACTTGCAGTGGAAGTTAGGATCCTAAATACCTTTCATCATGAGGGCCTTAGTATTTGTTTCACACCTGCTCAATTCTGTGCCTATCTTTCTTCTTCCGCTCTCTGATTTTGCCCCATGTTCTCTTCATAATGGAATGCAATAATCTTTGACTTTGAATTGAACTTTTGAAGCCATGATGTTCAAGTTAGTTAGAAATTAGGCAAAAGGATTATTGCACACTCATCACTATTTAGTAGTGGCTGGAAATATGCAATAAAAAAGTCACCAATCCTCTCGCTACTGATTTTGGATTATTTAAAATCATGTATTTACTCCATCTCTAAAACCCTGCGTGGATACAAAATTTGTATCCACAGCAAATCTGCAAAAATGATGCGGGGATATAAAGAGGATACCTGCATAGTTGCAGGGCTTGAGATACAAAATTTGTATCTGCATCTGATCCATGATCCGCAGAAATGGTCCGTGGATATTTATGGATTTGCAAGGCTGTATCCATCTCATCTTTCCAGTAGACCCTGAATGAGGTTAAATTGTTGGGATATTTCTTATGCCAGACATCCAGTATATTACATAATATGATTCACTCTAAGGCCTGGTCTACATTGAAAACATATACCGTTGGTTAGATAGACAAGGCCTAAGACCCAGCTTCTGTTCACTGCAGCAGAGAGGAAGGTGGACAGGAAAATGGTTACTGCTCCCTGATTCTCAGGGAGGGTCTGTGCAATAGCATATTTTAAAGAAGCCTGCAAACTGCTGTAGCTTACACTAGCTGGCATTGGTCCCTACAGGACAATGTGTCCACTAAGCATAGACAGCAACATGCTTCAGCCATGCCCCAACCCAATTCCTCCCCACATCTGACATGCCCTATGCAAAGGCCAAATAGAGGGAGTGACATCTCCCTACATCAATGGATTTCTCAGCTGGACAGATCTGGCTGCTTTCTGACTCCTCACTGCTGCTCAGGAAGCACAAATGGGCTAGATTAGAACAGCAGGTGTCCAGTATCTTTGTAAGGGAAATTATTCTTAACCATTTAACTAGTTTCTCAAAGGGAAAACATTTAGAAACCCCTACTTATATGCTGGTTAGGAAGAACAAATGCACTGCAAATTAACTGGCTTCCCTGGAATTATTCTGGGTAATGCCTTCCACATTCTTCACCAACCTTATGATGACTAATTTCCTTTGGGCAGGAAGATGAGCACAGACCTGCCTGAAGTTACTACAGAAACCTGTTCTAACGGGAGGATTGTCATTCCCAGACTTCAAAACACCACACAGCTAAAGGGCATTCTCTCTGGAGAACTGTCTTTCAGGAATGCCAGTGGATAGACATGGAATGAGGAGTAAGAGAGGTAGAAGAATTAAATCTGTTAAGTGAAAAGAATGCCCAGAAACATGCAGAAATTCACTCCAGCACACCCCAGCCACTGTTTTGCATTCCATGTAAAACTCAAGCTAACCTAAGCCCATCCACCATGATATAGCACAATATCTGGTTTTGATTTTCAAATATAGTAGGCAGGGGCCCAGAATGGAGCTCAAAGGGCTGATACACTGCCCCTGATTGTTTTGAGAGGCAAGCGTTCTCTTCCTGGAACAGATAAGAAAGAAAGTAAAACAGCCAAATAATTTACCCTTCTCATAGTTACAGATGTGGAGCTTTGTTACTCAATCCACTGTCAGAAACTATGTAGCAGAGAGCAGTATTACCATCTGAGTTCATGGGAGATTTTGAAAGAGACATATGGCAAGAAGTTAGACACCTAACTGCCATTTGCTCCTCTGAAAATCTCTCCTTATGCTACTTACATAAACTGAGTTTGGAAACATTCAAGGACACTATAGATGGTGTTGTGTTGTATTGATGAATCCTCTCAGCATGAAGAATTATTTATGCTAGCATGGGAAAGAGAACTAAATGCCCAGCTTGAGCCTGAAGTACGGAAAGATAGGATTTTACTTGAGATCATGTTCTGTTTTTTTGAATATGCTTGAAATGAACTACAAGACTATAATAAGATGGTAACCCTAGTGTAAGTGAAAATGCCCATGACACATCACATGGATAAGTATAGGAGAGTTTGACACCAGCAAGATGGGGGATGAAGCTATGAGATATTCTGCTGCATAGCTTGTGGATTTGTCCAGCATTCAACCACCAGTGGTTCTTAATAACCCATTATATAGCAAAGATTCATACAGCGATTCCCCTGATGCCTAAAGTTTGTGTGCAGTGTATGCTATGTGGGTAATGTGGTGGAGACAGTAAAACACTGGCTGAACTTTTAATGTTTTCAGACTGCTCTATAATCTAGAGACCTGGCAGAAAATAAGCAGCCCTTCCTTCTTAGAAAAGATATGTCAAACTTGGCATGCTGCAGATAAGTATAAACTGTGGCAGGCAAATTTAGATAAGGATTACTACTTAAGAGCTATACCAGATATTTGTGAGGTACATAAAAAAAATGAGAGCAACAAGAAACACAACTTCCTCTGAACTGATATAAACACCAGATGAAAAATCTATAAGTATCCTAATCACCCAAGGTAATGTGTGAAAGATCATATTTGTGATAATCTTTGGTGAATAAATGGCTTGTGGGAACAGACTCAAATTATTTGTCTTCCGCACAGATCTCAAAAACCACTCATCTTTAAAACTCTTCCTGCTTTTTTTCTACAGCCACTCTGGGGAACAGTTCTTAGTTGATGTTTCTGTCAGCTCTGAGCAGAATTTAAAGGGGAAAGAAAAGAAAAAAATATATTCAACATTAATTTCTTTCTTTAAAATATTTGTAAAGCACTTTGCGATTTTCTGATGAAAGGAGCTATAAAGATGCAAAGTATTAATAGTGATTTTAAGTATTAAATATGATTTTATGATCATTTATTGGATAGAAACTCCAATGTGAAACCAAACTTCAGGCAGGCTTAGAGTGTAAACTCTGGGGCAGGGACCATGCTTTCTTTTGTGTTTACACTGCCTAGCAGATAGTGGGCATTACTGGAAACAAATAATACTGTACTAGGTCAGCTGATCACTCTCTTGAGCTAAATTCTCTTCTTGTTTCACCAGAACAACCATCCTTCTTCTCCTTTTTCACTTATGTGAAAACTGGACTCACATTAGGTCAAACTGTGGCATTTGACTACTGACATTCATTATGGCTACTATGTGGATGGTGGTCCAATTCCTTCCCAAATAGCCTAGTGCAGTGGTTCTCAACCTATTTACCATTGTGGGCCATATATGCAGCTCTCTATTTATTATGTGGGCTGCATCCACACAATATATATATACTACCTGTATGTCCCTGAGAATGTCACATGGCCCATAGCTCTGTGCTGATTGGGCCGCAAGCAGCCCGCAGGCCACGGGTTGAGAAGCACTGGCCTAGTGCGTGAGGGACCCGTGCAAGCTTTACCATCAGTGTGTGCTCCCACAAGTACAGCCAACTTTCTCCAGGAATGGAGTGAAGCTACAGGCCCTCCTCTTCCCCAGGGGTGCTGGAACAATTTGTATAGTGGGGGTGCTGAAAGTCATTGAACCAAACTGTAAATCCTGAATATGATGAAAACAACTTCAAGCCAAGGGGTGCGGCAGCACCCCCAGCACCCCTGGTTCCACCTCCTATGCCCTTCCCTGACTCCTCTGAAAGCTAGTCTACATCTGAGTAGCTGCACCAATGCAGCTGCGATGCTGTAGCACATCTAGTGAAGATGCTCTATGCCGACAGGAGAGCATTCTCCCGTTGGCATAATAAATCCACCTCCGCAAGAGGCAGTAGCTGTGTCGGTAGAAGAATCTCTCCCACCAACATAGCGTTGTTCACGCCAGTGCTTAGGTCAGTGTAACCTGTCACTTGGGATGGGGTGGCTTATTCAGACCCTTGAGCGACATAAGTTATACCAAAGTAAGAGGTACTGTAGACCTGGCCTGAGATTCTGTCTGTTCCAAGGGGGATCAGTGGGGACAGTTAAATCACTTCTCGACATGCAAGAATAATAACTGTAAGTGAATCATGCACAGGCATGTGGGGAGGGAGGGCTCATTGCAAGCTTTCCTCTCCCTCTCTGAGCTTTCATACTAAGATCATTCACAATTTGGTCCACTGTTTATCAATTTATTATAAAATAATGCTAAATGGTGCCTTAGCATCACTGCAGTCATCTATCAAGGCTAGTCAGCATTAATCATTTTACGTATGAAAGTTTTTGCTTGTGTAATTTGTTATTACCAATTATATCAAATTTTCAGTAGTCATTGCAGACCCTGATAGTACATACATATACAGTAAGTCTTGTGACCCATTTGTACTGGGGATTGCTGTTTAATCCTCCCAAACTGTCATATTCAGGAAACAAAATCATGGGATCTTGTTTCTGAGTGTTTCTGTATTTCTGCTTGCTCAGCAAAGCAGTGTTTATCTATAGAGCAGCTCCCTTACAAAGGATGAATAACAGCTTTAGGCTCAGATTTTCAGTGTGTGCTTAAAGTTAGACTTTTAGAGTTTTAAAGGTGTTGAGCACTTGCAGCTCGCACTAGCACCACATGAGAACTACACAGCTGAACTACTTTACTGGCTTCTGGGTTGGGACCAGAGTGCATCAGAGCCATATTGAGGGAGAAGATCAAAAACTCCTTATGCCCTTCCCTGACTTGCATAAGTGAGCAAATGTCAGCTATAACTCAGTTCTGTTTGTAAAGTGCATTGGAATCCTTTAAGGTGAAAGATACTACGGAAATGACAGATATTATGTTATTGACGTTCATGTAAAAGCAATTATGAATAAACATTCTAAGGCAGACAAACTGTGGGGTGGGCAAACTACAGACCGTGGGCTGCATCCAGCCCATCAGACCTTTTAATCTGGCCCTTGAGCTCTCGCCAGGGAGCAGGGTCAGACGCTTTTCCTGCTCCGGCACTCCAGCCAGGGAGCAGGGTCAAGGGCTTGCCACATAGCTCCCAGAAGCAGTGGCATGTCCCCCCTCCAGCTCCTACCTGTAGGGGCAGCCAGAGAGCTCTCCGCACGCTGCCCCCAACTCAAGTGCCGCCCCCTGCAGCTCCCATTAGCCGGGAACTGCAGTCAATGGGAGGTGCAGGGGTGGGGCCTGCAGACAGGGCAGCGTGCAGAGCCACACGGCCACACCTCCATGTTTGAGCTGGAGAAGGGACATGCTGCTGCTTCCAGGAGCTGCTTGAGATAAGTGCTGCCCAGAGCTTGTACCCCCAGCTGGAGCCCTTAATGCCCCCTGCCCCCAGACCCAATCCCCCTCCCGCCCTCTGAATCTCTCAGTCCCAACTCAGAGCACTCTCCTTTACTTCAAACCCCCCATCCCAGAGCCCATACCCCCAGACAGAACCCTAACAACCCCACACAGCCTTACTCCCTGCCTCAGCCCAGAGCCCCCTACTGCCCTCCGAACTCCTCAGCCACAGCCCGGAGCATCCTCCTGCACCCCAAACCTCTCATCTCCAGCCCTACCCCAGAGCCTGCACCCCCAGCTATAGCCCTCCCTCCTTCCCTCCCAGCCTCCTGCCCCAGCCCAGAGCCCCCTCCCACACCCTGAACTCATCATTTCTGGCCCCACCCCAAGCCCACACCCCAGCTGGAGCCCTCAGCCCCTCCCACTCCCTAACCTCCAATTTCATGAGTATTCATAGCCCGACATACAATTTTCATACCCAGATGTGGCCTTCAGGCCAAAAACTTTTCCCACCCCTGTTCTAAGGTGTAGTTCATGATGAAATTGTCAAAAGGCAAATAAAAGCAAGTGACTTTCAGCATTCCCTTGAGACATGTTCTCTATATGCATTTTGTGTATAAAAAAAATTCAACACCAATGACATATGTGTTCCTTACTTAATCATAAGACTTCCTGGTCAAGTCAGTAATAGATTTGCTTTGGTCAGTGAAGAACTTTCTTCATTACCCTGCTCTGCAGCTCTCGAAATTCAGAATTTTCTTCCTGGAAGACAGAAAGAAAAAGAGAACAACAGAACTGTGAGTTTCAGTGTATTTGTTTTTCAGTACATAGGAAACAGCTGCTGTAACTTGACATATTGCAAGTACATTAACATAATGCTTAAGAGGTGTTAGGTTTGGACAGTGTCCCTTTAAGCGGGAGCTGGGCGAATAGATACATGTCTGGTCAGCTGAACCCCAGTTGGGGAGGTTTAGCATGATATTTACAAGAGGTGGTTTTTATCAGGTAAAATCATGGTTTTTACCATCCTCAGAAAAACTAGTTAATCCCAGTTTGAGACATTTTCTATTTTAAAAACTGTTTTATTAATGCATGCCACATTACACGTAGTGTTAGTTACATACTTAAATTATGGTTACATAAGGCAGTAGATTTGTACATTAATTTGGGTGGTACAAATAAAAAGTAAAACTGAGGTGGGCACAATACTAATATACAATACGGAACATCAGAATGTCTGTCTACATTTTGGTTTGGTATTTTATCAAGGAAGCTATACATGTCCTGACATGTTTCAGTTTTCAATATAATATAAATAAAAGTTGAAACCATTTGATGATACAAAAACAACAACAAGGCAGAGTTGTAGGCTTGAAGCACTGAGCAATCAGAAGTGTAAAGAGTTGCAGACTACTAGTCCAGGTCCATTTGGCCATGCAACATTCTGTAGCAAAGACCAACTTGGATGTCATGGATAGACTGAGCCTATTCCTCAGTTTTGAATGGATTGATCCAAAGTTTGAAGAGATTCGTTTTATGCTTGCTGAATTTACTAGGCACTGATGCAATTATTTTTCCCAGTTTCCTGGTTTAAACCAGGTTTAAGTGAGTATTTACTAGTGTGATTTCCTAAACTAGTTTTTCCTGAGAAATTGCCAACCCTGCAGTTGGGCTATAAGCGAAGGGAAGCCTGGGTGACTCAGGCGAGAGAATCAGTCAGGAAAGGGGCAAAGAGAGTGGACGTGGGGCTCTCGCTGCCGGCTCCCAGGGAACAAGTCAGAAGCAGAAAGTTCTTGACTGCCAGAGTCCCCTGGGAAGGGGGCCTGCTGAGAAAGATCCAGTGAGTCAGAGCCCAGGAGCTGCAAAAAATCAGGACCAGCAGGAAGTCCCCTGGGAGAGAGTGGCAGTGAGAACTAGAGGTCTAATTCTATTTCCTGAGCTGCACCCAAAATTAACCCAATCCGAGCACAGTTAACCTGTCCTGACCCAAGCGTGTTAAGTCACTTCAGACCCAATCTAAACCCAACACTTACCTCTAAACCTGTGTAAGTGCTGCTTCCTCATTCTTGGGGCTCAGTCTGTCGAGGGCTTCCCATGCTCCAGGCTCATGGGCTGTCTCCTCCCCTGGGAGGTCAGTGCAGCAGCAGCTACATGACCTGTTCCTGCCGGCCACCCCACTGCGCCGGGTGGGCTTAAGAGTGAGAGGCGCTGTGACTAACTAGCACACTCACTCCGCAGTGCGCACACAGCACCAAGGTAGTGATGGCAAGCAGGAGCAGGACACACAGCTGCCCTTATGATGACGCCAGAGCAGGAGGTGGTGATCAGAGCTGAGTCTGAGAGAGCTGCATTGTTGTCAGACCTGATACAAACCTGACACTTGTAGTCGGGTTCTGTTGGGTTGCAAGGTTCTAGTGGGAACCTGCTGGAGGAAAAGGGGCCTCCAGGGAGAAAGCCCCGGATGTCAGGTCTTCAACGACCAGAGCACAGAACATTCCTGCAGGAAGCACTGAAGAACGAAGGTCTGAGGGGTAAAGAGGAAATCCCCTGGGAGCTGTAGTCTAGGGTGGGCTGAGGAACTGGCTTTGTTAATTTTGCCTATCTCGGGAAAACAGAACTTTCTGGAAAGAGACTCTAGGTGTGGCAGTGGGTCCTTTGTGAGCGAGGAGGAAGGACAGCTTGTTATGGATAGGAACCCCAGCTGGCAGAGGCTGAGCAGGGCCAGCAGCCAGGATCCCAGACCAGCGGCAGGCGCGCCCCCCAGCTCCCTCCTCACCGCACTCGGGTTCTGCGGCTCCTGGGAGTGTGAGCTGCCACTGCCTCTCCCATAGCTCCCCTCCTCCCGCTGCCACATGTAGTTTTGCCTCCACGTGGAGCCAGCATCTAACCGGCATGGGCATGGTAAGGGGAGTCCCAGAGTGCAGTCAGGGAGCAGGGGGAGGGTTGGGTGGGTCAGGAGTTCTGAGGGTCCTGTCAGGGGGCGGGGAGTGGTTGGATGGGGCATGGGAGTCCCAGGGGTCTGTCTGGGGGCGGGGGTGTGGATAAGGGTTGGGACAGTCAGGGGACAGGTAGGAGATAGGGTCCTGGGGGGCAGTTAGGATGGAGGGCTCACAAGAGGGGGCAGTCAGGGAACAAGGAGCAGGGAGGCTTAGGTAGAGGTGGGGTTCTGGGGGGCAGTTAGGGGCAGGGGTCCCAGGAGGGGCAGTCAGGGGACAAGGACCGGGGGGGGGGGCGGTTGGGGGTTCTGACAGGGGTAATCTGGGTGGGAGGGAGTGGATGGGGGCGGGGCTAGGGCAGGGCTCTCTCCTCTTTTTTGATTGTTGAAATATGGTAACCCTAGGTGAGGCGGGAGCCGGGGGGCACATGGGGGCTGGCACCCACATACGTCCACTGCAGCCTGCAGGAGCCCGGGGGGGGGGCACGCCGGGCTGCAGCCTGGGCAGGAGGGGCAGGAGGGCGCAGCTGCTCCCCACTAGCAGCGCCGCCACCTTTGCAGGGCTGCTGCCCCCCTGCACTGCACCGGCTCCTCCATGACTGGGGTTTGCTGCTGCCACAAGTGGGATGCTCTGGCTGTCCAGTGCCTCCGGAAGGCGGCTCCTCCCTTGCACCCTCCAAGGGAGTTCAGGGGGCGGGGAGGGAGGAACCTGGTCTGGAGAGTAGCCCCTAGGCATGGTTGACCTCTGGGCAGGCTGGCCCCTGGGATCTATAAAGGCTTCTTGGGATTTGCCCCTCAATGAACCGATGTGCAAGGAAGGTCAGGGGGTGCAAGGTGGAAGTTTCGCCTCGGGTGCAAAATATCCTTGCACCAGCCCTGCCCCAGGGGGTGCGTGCACCCCAGGTTAAGAACCACTGCACTAAACTAATAAGATCTGTATTTTAATTTAATTTTAAATGAAGCTCCTTAAACATTTTAAAAAACTTGTTTACTTTACATACAACAATAGTTTATAGACTTATAAAGAGAGACCTTCTAAAAACGTTAAAATGTATTACCGGCATGCGAAACCTTAAATCAGAGTGAATAAATGAAGACTCGGCACACCACTTTTGAAAGGTTGCCGACCCCTGATGTACATGGACAGGAGAACCAAAAAGGGGTGCTATAAACCATTTAGATAATATTACTCACCACTGCCATTTCTATGCTGCATTCAGAGACAGTGGTACTGTTTTAAGCACATCAGGACATACCAACTACAAATGCGGGCACTGAAGTTGGATTTTGACCCATTTAACCAACACATTAGGCATGACTTAAACTTGAGGTGCTTTATCAGCCACTGTCTGGTATGTTTTCAGAGAATTATAAATCCTCCTTTGCAAGGAGAAAAGATCCTTTAAATTGATCACTGCTGTAAGAATTACCAAAGCTCAGGAGGAATTTCCTGCAGTTGTAAAAGACTGGCTACCAAATAATGGAACTGGCTCCAGTCCCCATGGAAATCAATGGCAAAATTCCCATTAATTTTGTGATCAAGACTACATTTTTAAGGTCTTGTCTGCTCAACATGAACACTAATGATCATTTGGTACATTTCATAAGAGATTGGTAGGGGTTGCCCAAGTGTCCTCGGCTAACATTTCAATTTCCTTGCACTGTTGTGCAATGGGCTATTTGCATTTAAATGCTACTGTTGCATACAGAGAGTTTGTGAAGCTCTTTGGAATCTACAACATCATTACTGAGGAAAAACTCGCACGGAAGTTAAAGGGGGTAAATACTTATAATGTTTGACTTAGTATTAACAGGAAGGGAGATGGACATAGATATAGTCCTACCAATCACAATATTACAAAGTTTTAGACTAGCAACTATTCCTGAATAATGTTAGTGAGACTTCATACAGAATGACTTGGACTGACTATAGTAATTTATGTTTAACAATAAAAATTTGAATCTTAAGGGGCAAAGTCTCACAAAAATGGAAATAACAGTTATTTAGATAGTTCAGAACCTCAGAGTTTGGTTAAAATGACAAACAAAGATTCCGAAACAGAGAGCTTTTTCAGCCCGTGGTGGCTCAAGGAGAAAAGCTGGACATTTTGGCTCTGATCTGGAATAGATCCTTTGATTCTACCACTGCAGGTACTAAATAACTACTGAGGCAATATCGCCACAGAAAGATGGAGGAAGAATACACAAGCAATGAACTACCAGAGGTCTGGAAGACAGAATTTACAAAACAGCGTCCAATCATACCTATTGTAAGTACTTGTCGAGCAGTCTGTGTCTATTATCATGCCTTCTAAATAAAACCTCCATGCAGAGGGAAGCCAGGATGATGGATCTGGCTAGTGGAAGCATGGAGAGACTGGTAAACATTTTCATGATATGCTCCACCATTTCACTCCAATCCTGAGGAAGCCTCTCTGTGGGGCACCCTGGCATCCAGATCTGTGTGCAGAGAACAGGTTTGGATTTTCCCCTCTCCGCAGACCTTATGGGACAAAGTCTACCGCAACATGCATGGACAGTATGAAACCCCACCACCAAAGCCAGGTGGCAGTTAAAGTCAGGGGAGCTGCTGACATCATGGCTCCATTAGGAGCCAGTCCATCCAGAGGTTGCAGGGAATGAGGAGCAGGAAGGAGCTGAGCAGCACTGTGATTGTGAGAGGCCTTGGATGGATTCCCAAGACTCTTATAGATATTGTGGGTTTACAGGGCTAGGCAGTGGAACCCTGGCTTTTCACAGGTGGAGGGGTAAGGGAAGGTCCACATTACCCCCACTTAATGGCAGAAATTATTCAGGTTGAAATTTGCAGTTTTCATTCTCCTATATAGGAGCAATCCACCTACGGGAGAATGAGGCCCCCAAAGCAGCAGATTATATTTTTGTATTTGTTTATATTTGCAAATACTAGTCATCACTGTATTACCAATTTGGCTCACCAGTATAATCATTTGTACAGTTTAATAAAATGCTAAGGAACTACATAGTAATTAGGCCTGTTGATTAATTACAGTTAATTCATGCAATTAACTCAAAAAAATTAATCACAATTAAAAAAATTAATTGCAATTAATCGCACTGTTAAACAATAGAATACAAATTGAAATTTATTAAATATTTTTGGATGGTTTTTCTTCATTTTTAAATATATCAACTTCAATTACAACACAGAATACAAAGTGTACAGTGCGCACTTTATATTATTTTTATTGCAAATATTTGCACTGTAAAAATGATAAACAAAAGAAACAGTATTTTTCAATTCACCTCATGCAATGCAATCTCTTTATCATGAAAGTGCAACTTACAAATGTAGGGATTTTTTTTTAACATAACTACACTCAAACAAAACAATGTAAAATTTTAGAGCCTACAAGTCCACTCAGTCCTACTTCTTGTTCAGCCAATGACTAAGAGAAACAAGTTTTTTTACATTTATGGGAGATAATGCTGCCCACTTCTTAATTACATTGTCACCCGAAAGTGAGAACAGGAATTTGCATGCCACTGTTGTAGCTGGGGTCGCAAGATATTTACGTGCCAGATGTGCTAAAGATTCATAGGCCTCTTCACGCTTTGGCCATCGTCCAGAGGACATGCTTCCATGCTGACGACGCACGTAAAAAAAAATGTTAATTAGATTAATGACTGAACTCCTTGTGGGGAGAATTGTATGTCTCCTGCTCTGTTTTATTCGCATTCTGCCATATATTTCATGTTATAGCAGTCTCGAATGATGACCCAGCACATGTTGTTCATTTTAAGAACACTTTCACTGCAAATTTGACAAGATGCAAAGAAGATACCAGTGTGAAATTTCTAAAGATAGCTACAGCACTCAACCTAAAATTTAAGATTCTGTAGTGTCTTCCAAAATCTGAAAGAGACGAGGTGTGGAGCATGCTTTCAGAAGTCTTAAAAGAGCAACACTCTGATGCGGAAACTGCAGAACCCAAATCACCAAATAAGAAAATCAACCTTTTGCTGGTGGCATCTGAAATGAACATGCATTGGTCCGCAGTGCTTTGGATTGTTATCAAGCAGAACCTGTCATCAGCATGGACACATGTCCTCTGGAATAGTGGTTGAAGCATCAGGGGACACATGAATTTTAGCGCATCTGGCATATAAATATCTTGCTGGCTACAACAGTGCCATACAAACACGTGTTCTTACTTTCAAGTGACATTGTAAACAAGAAGCAGGCACATTATATTCTGTAAAGTAAACAAACTTGTTTGTCTGAGTGATTGGCTGAACAAGGACTTGTAGGCTCTAAAGTTTTACTTGTTTTATTTTTGAATACAGGTTTTTATTGTACATAATTCTACATTTGTAAGTTCAACTTTCATGATAAAGAGATTGCACTACAGTACACCTCTACTCCGATAGAACGCTGTCCTCGGGAGCCAAAAAATCTTACTGCTTTATAATTGAAACCGCATTATATCGAACTTGCTTTGATCTACCGGAGTGTGCAGTCCCGCCTCCCTGGAGCGCTGCTTTACCGGGTTATATCCAAATTTATGTTATATCGGGTCATGTTATATCAGGGTAAAGGTGTACTTGTATTAGGTGAATTGAAAAATACTATTTCTTTTGTTTTTTACAGTGCAAAATTTTTAATAAAAAATAACTATAAAGTGAGCACTGTACACTTTGTATTCTGTGTTGTAATTGAAATCAGTATATTTGAAAATGTAGAAAACATCCAAAAATATTTCAATAAATGGTATTCTATTATTGTTTAACAGCGCATTTTTTTTAATAGCTTGACAGCCCTAATAGTAATTAAAGATTACCTTGTAAATCCACGTAGTGCCCACATGAATAGTTAACCCATAATCTGAACTTTTAAAAATATGGTTATAATTACTTGTCTGGACAGCCATAGAAACAAAATGATTGCATACAAAATTAGAATCTGTTTTGAATGTGTGTGTTTAGTACTTGCCACATAATAATCTGAGTCAGATACCAGTCCAGAGCTCTATCCAGCCAGAAATATATGCAGGGAAACAGACTCATCACTGGTGTGACTCCACTGGCTCACATTCCACCCTCAATTATGTCCATGCAATTCTATCAATTTCTTTGGGATTGCAAAGCTATAACTGAATTTGGTCCAGTCCATATACACAATCAGACAATTTTGGCCTCCGATATGCTCATGCAGTTTTCATTAAATTCAATAGGAGTTGCACCCAGACATTTGAGGCAGAATTGAGCTCAATTCAAGTCCCATTTAAATCAAGGAGAGTTTTGTGCTGAATTTACTGGAATCACAATGAAGCCCTTGGCCCTAATCCTATAATTTATGGCTGAAAAATTCAGTTTTTGTTTTTTTTTTAAGTAAAGATAGTTGTGGAGAGTCTCCTATTTAATAGCTTTAGCTTCCAATCCCAGTTCCACAACTGACAAATATAATATTTCTCTTGCAGGTTTTTCAAGTTGCAGCTGCAATTGCAATGTTTGTACTTGGGTGTTTTGGTGAAGCAGGAATTGGAGCACCATGGTGGTGTGCAATTATGGTAAAACATCATCATTACATAAAAACTAAGAATCCTTAATTGTTTGTTTCATTATATAGCAATGAAAGAAATTAGCTCAGAAGAACCAAATCCTCAGCTAGTGTAAATCAATTGAAGCTAATGGAGCTACCTGATTTATACTGGCTGAGAATCTGGCTCCAAAAGGGATAGCAATAAAAGTAATCTTTGCACATTTTCTGTTGTCTTGTTTTTCACAGTTCCTTATATCTGGATCGTCTCTACTTATACTGGTGAAAAAACACTCAGTTCCTTGGGTGAGTGTAATGATCACAGTACCAGAGGAATCCAGGGCTTTTTCAGCAAAGAAGAAAAAGAAAACCTGACAAAAAAGAATGTGAAATTTTAAATAGATTTTTTGGGGAGGAAGACTCTCATCACATATATGTATTTCTGAATGTCACTTCAGTGTGATGAAACAAAAACAATGTACACCTCTACCTCGATATAACGCAACCTGATATAACACAAATTTGGATATAACGCGGTAAAGCAGTGCTCCGGGGTGGGAGAGGGGCGCGGCTGCGCACTCCGGTGGATCAAAGCAAGTTCGATATAACGTGGTTTCACCTATAACGTGGTAAGATTTTTTGGCTCCTGAGGACAGCGTTATATCAAGGTAGAGGTGTATTTAAACGTTTATGACATCTATGAACAAACCCAGTAGAAAACTATTCAAATCAAATTGAAGAAACAACCAGTCTAAGGCCCCATCCTACAAAGACTTACCCATATGCTTAATTTTACACACTGAGTACTTGCAGGGTACAAAGTTAAGCAAGTGCCATGGCCTTTGCAGAATCAGTGTTTATACTTACAACCCAGCAGAATCCAAGGATGTAGCACAAGGACAAATTCTGTGCCTCTCAGGTAAAACATTCTACTGATGACAAAGATCAGTTCTTAGAGATCACAAAGAAGCCAGATCAATTACCAAAAAAACCAAAGAAACAGAGGAGGGAATCCAAAAGCATGTCAAGGAAAACTCTGCCAAAATCAATGGACACTACAGGCAGCCAGCCATAGTTTCTGTGAACCTTCTTTGGAAGAGAGGTAGTACAACCAAGGACCCATGATAATAAAAGAAAAAACTTCACTGTCTGTCTAGACTGAACCTAATACCTGATCCAAAGTCCACTGAAGTCAATACTTAAAGAGGACTTTAGATCAGGCATTAGGGGCGTACTTAGCCCAGTCAAGTATAAGAAAATGTGAGGTACCAGTTGAAGTTCATAAGTCATTTTATAAACTTAGAATTTCAGACCATCATTAATACTGCTTTCCAATCAGTTTGTTGAACACTGAATAAATGGCTACACAAATACCTGTCATTAATTAAGGGAATAAAGGCTACGTAGTTCTATTTCTGATGCTCCCCTGGGCATATCACTTAATTGTTCTACGCCTCAATTTATCCATCAGTAAAATGGATATAATAATATCTGCCTCACAAGGCATTATATGTCTTAATTAATGAATGCTGATAATGCACGTTAAGATCCTCAAATGAAAAACACTTAATAAATGCATTAAAATAGTCACTAACATTTAATTAATATACAATATGTTTCTGTCTATACGAAAAATGCACCTTTGTCACTATAATATTGAGCATAACAACAGCAGTGGCTGGAACAATTTATTATTCTATGGAGTTTGCTTTATTTAGATCACCTCAGAGCCCCTTTCCTCATGACACCAGTGATGTAAGTTCCTTCTATTTTACTTTAAATATTTTATTAACTGTATTTTTCCTTTCACATTTCATTAAACATCTTTGCTTAAGTAAAAATATTTGTTTACAGAGCACTAAGAATTAATTAATGCCTATGGAGTTATTAACAAACTTAAAGTTAAGCATGTGCTTAAATGCTTTACTGGTTTGGACAGAGTGCTCAGCACCTTGCAAGACTGAATCTTTGATCTTTGACTTCTCAGATTGTTGGGGGCGGGGAGAGGATGCTAATTAATTGACAGGTCTTGTGAGGCACACACCTGCCCACTAGGAACTCAACTGAAATTAACAACTCATTTCACCCAGGCCACCAGAAAATTTTAAATTATTTCCATGGCAAGCACTGACCCACTACCATTTTGCCTACATGTTATGTTATTCCCAGGGGTATCATAATTCTATCATCCTGGGTGATTTACATGAATTTTATTAGTCTAACCTGGCCCTCTAGAGGACAGTGCTTTCAGCATTT
The DNA here is from genome assembly GCF_003597395.2 of Chelonoidis abingdonii. Lineage (NCBI taxonomy): Eukaryota > Metazoa > Chordata > Testudines > Testudinidae > Chelonoidis > Chelonoidis abingdonii. The sequence continues at coordinate 93,005,029 of NC_133770.1, read as the reverse complement.
ATCTGTCATCTTCAGAGCATTCTTGGTCTCTGTCCCTGATTTGGAGAAACATCAGTATAGAATTCTATAGGGCCCTGTTGCCAATTAGCATATACAATAAAATAAGGATAAAGAGATGTTTATACAGCATTAAAAATCATTTTCTATTTTGGTCCTAGCCTGAAAGATTGGCACAAGCCTACAGAGTGGACTCAACAGAACTTGGATTAGCAGCCTTTGAGCTAGGAGTCTCTGTTTGGATTTTGTGCCTGCTGCAGCAAGCAAGGAAGACATTAAGGCAGTAGCTCTCATTGTCAAAAATATCATCTTTTTCATCAGGCTGCTGCCACTGAATTTGTTTTATGGGGATTGTGTGCCAGTGTCAGCATTATTTACCACGTAAGGGCCATAAACAAAACTCATATTTAAATGCATGCATGTTGACACATGCCACACATATTTAGCTTGATCTTACTTCCACTGAAGTCAATGACAGAACTCCCATTTACTTTAATGGGAGCAGAAATGTGACCCGTTACCATGGTGTCTCTTCTGTCCTCATTTATACCCGTGCACTTCTCTTGATATTGTAAATCACTGAGTGCAGAATCTGACCCTACATATTTTAGGCCAGATCCTCAATTGAAGTCAATGGAGCTATGACAATGTATACCAACTGAGGAGCTGGCCCTTACATATATATAAAGATACTTAAAATTAGCAAAATGTTGGCACATTTTCCTCATTACTTAAGGGTGAAATTCATCAAAGTGAAGAGGACCTGCACAAAGCCCAATCCACCACTTCAGTCCCATTCAATTCCAGCACTAAACAAGGCAGCAAAACTAATGCAAATAGCAGATCTCCATCTGGTGAGCATCAGCCTAGATAGTACATCTCTTTTAGCGATTATCATTACATCATCTGCTTATCCATAACACCTGGTTCTATGTACAAATAAATATAATGACAAGTTGATATTGTCTCTAAATTCTTCCAGATATCTTTATTGTAATTGCCTCACCTCAGAATGTTTGTCCTGCTTATACTGGTACTTTAATCTAATTGACTGCAGAGAGCTGGTGCACTCTCTGACTGAAAGAGAGGGGATGGAACATACCGTACAGTCCCTCAATTTAGGCCTGTTAAATGGGTGTGAATAAAACTCACAAGAGACCTCTCCCCTGAGCTGACAAACTATATACCTCAGGGCACATGAAAGGTTTTCTCACCTCTTACCTGTCCATCCAATGCTTGCGGTCTATCCTGGAATCAGTTTATGAAGATCTGAAGTTGGGCTCTCCTGAACTACTTCTGCAAGATCATGATTCCAGGCGTTGGCTTTGCAATAGAATGGTCACTGTAGTCTTTTCATTGCCAACAAACCTAAAAATTCTATAATTCTCCAAGTTAAGCATGATCATGGAGGTTATGCCTCCAGAGGCAGGATATGCAACAAACTAGATTATTTTGTTAAAAGTTAAATTTGCCTCTAAATTCTTTCAATATACCATGGTGGAAGTAATTGGATAATAAATGAATACCCACAGTCCAGAGCTACAATGGTGATCATTCACTGGATCCATGTGGAAAACAGAACACTTGACCTTTGGGCCTAAAGATTTCAGACTATGCCCAATAAAGCCTAAAATAACGTGGAGTGAAATGTACACTGCCTTTTCAGGAATATTTACACTAACGAAGTTGTTACCGTGCCTGCTAGGACAAGCAGCACTTCCTTTATCAAGTGCAGTGACTGAGGCCAGGTCTATGCTGTACATTTATATCAGTATAATTACCTCACTTGGATGTGAAAAATCCACTTTCCCGAGCAATGCAGTTATACTGACGTAACCCCCAATCGAGACAGCACTATGTTTACAGGAGGGCTTCTCCCATCAACACAGGTACCACCTCTCATGGAGGTGGATTAACTATGCTGATGGGAAAACCTCTCCCAACACTGTTGTAAAAGCAGCAAAGAATCCTGTGGCACCTTATAGACTAACAGACATTTTGGAGCATGAGCTTTCGTGGGTGAATACCCACTTCGTCAGATGCATGTAGTGGAAATTTCCAGGGGCAGGTATATATATGCAAGCAAGCTAGAGATAATGAGGTTAGTTCAATCAGGGAGGATGAGGCCCTGTTCTAGGGCAGCTGAGGTGTGAAAACCAAGGGAGGAGAAACGGTTTGTAAGTTGGCAGCCATTCACAGTCTTTGTTTAATCCTGAGCTGAATGGTGTCAAATTTGCAGATGAACTGAAGCTCAGCAGGTTTCTCTTTGACGTCTGGTCCTGAAGTTTTTTTGCTGCAGGATGTCTACTTTAAGGTCTGCTATAGTGTGGCCAGGGAGGTTGAAGTGGTTCCTAAGGTTTTTGTATATTGCCATTCCTATATCTGATTTGTGTCCAATTTATCTTTTCTGTAGAGACTGTCCAGTTTGGCTGATGTACATAGCAGAGGGGCATTGCTGGCATATGATGGCATATATTACATTGGTGGACGTGCAGGTGAATGAACCGGTGATGGTGTGGCTGATCTGGTTAGGTCCTGTGATGGTGTCGCTGGTCTGCTATGTCGTGGCAACGTTGGCCAAAACTGGAAAAAAAACTTAGGACAGACTCAAGAGAAACTGCTGAGCTTCAGTTCATCTGCAAATTGACACCATCAGCTAGGATTAAACAAAGACTGTGAATGGCTTGCCAACTACAAAACCAGTTTCTCCCCTTGGTTTTCACACCTCAGCTACTAGAACAGGGCCTTATCTCCTGATTGAACTAACGTCTCATATCTCTAGCTTGCCTGCATATATATACCTCCCCCTGGAAATTTCCACTACATGCATCTGACGAAGTGGGTATTCACCCACGAAAGCTCATGCTCCAAAATGTCTGTTAGTCTATAAGGTGCCACAGGATTCTTTGCTGCTTTTACAGATCCAGACTAACATGACTACCTCTCTGATACAACACTGTTGTAGTGTCTTCACTGAAACACTAGAGCAGCACAAATGCAGTGTCAAGGTCAAGATCACATACAGTGGAAAACTGATATAAGAAACAAATATTTGCCTATATATGTTTTCTCAGAAGCATGTTATTCTTATAGAAATTTGACACTGTGTGGTGTTTTACTATTATAATTGAACAGCTCCCCCCACCTAGTGCCCCTATTTAACACCGTCTTAAATTATTAAAACTGCAATTACTTTAAAATGCTACCTCATCTTTCTTTACTTACATTTGTTTAGTTTTTGCATTTCACTGACTTACAATCACTCCCCCAAATCCAAGAATTTTGGGGGGTGGGAACGGTTGTGATCTAGATCCAATCTTCATGGCTCCAGCCTGTATCTTATCCTCAGTGTGATGCAAATAGACAGGCCATGGCTGGGGCTCAGAATCAGGAAACCTAGGGGCAAATATCATCCCTGCACTGGTGTAGAAACTGGTACTGAGAGAGAAGAGAGATGGTTATTCAAAAGCTGGGGGTTGGGGGTGGATTTCAAGCCTCAGCACCCACTCAGGGCCTTTCAGGAATGAAAAAGTAATTGGATGCTGGTCTGCCCTAGCCTGTGGCAGTGCCCTCTCCTGCCACCATGTCCCTTTGCCTGCAGCATCCCTACTGCACCCAGACTGCTGCAAAGGTGGCAAAGTTCTGTGCCATTTGGGCCCCTGCTTTCTATTCTTGGCTTCGCAAGGGGCCTGCTTCTGACCTGGGGCAAGTCACTTCACTGCTCTTTGCCTCAGTCTCCTCCTATGTCAAATGATAATGATAACTGTGCCCCTCTGTAAGATGCTGGGAGACAGTGGATGAAAAGTGCTATATAAGAGCTAAGTGTTATTAGTTATTAAGAACTCTGCTGGGGTCACTCGCCTTTGTAGCTTTTAAAATATAAAGCAGGCCAAAGAATATAAAACAAAGTGAGAGGAGCGCAGGCAACATGAGCAGGTAACCATTATCTCAAACCTGATCCTGAGGGACGGGGGAGGGGAGGAAAGGGTGCCTGACACAGGTGTTGGAACAATTTGTATAATGCAGGTTCTGAGAGCCATTGAACCAAATTGTAAACCCTAACCCTGTATATGATGGAAACAACTTCAAACCAGGGGGTGCAACAGCACCCCTAGTTCCAGCATAGCTCCTGATTTGCTGGGGTGCACCTGCATAGCTGGGATTGCAGGAGAGTGCCTTTTGCTCCTCCACTAGCTCATTGCTTTGCTGCTTACTAATGCAGAGGGAATAGTTCGACTCCCCTTCACCCCCAGCTCAGGCACCTTTCACCATTTTTTTTTTTCTACAAACCCTTTAAGCCGGTTCCCTTTTGCTCAGCAGGGCCGCTCTATGCCCAGCGGAGGGCGGGGAGCAGCAGCCCCTCGGCTGGGAGCCCCTGTGCCTTGGCGGGCGCTGGAGAAGGAGGGGGCGCTGCCTGGGATTAGCCAGGCCCAGCCGCCCAGAGGAAGTCCCTGCTTTGCCTGCAGCGGGTGCAGGGATGGGAAGTCAAGTGAAAGTGAAATCAGCAACGGGGGGAGGGGAGGCGCTGGTCTGTGCAGGAGCTGCCGCTGCTCGGCTCTGTGCCTGCCCATCCCGCAGCCCGCCCGAGCCCGGAGCCCCCATGTCCCACAGGCGGGGAGCGCGGGAGAAGGCGGAGGCCGCCCCCGCCCAGAGGCACAGCCACAAGCGACCCAGGAGCCAGCGCGAGCCCCCGGCTGGCAGCAGCGGGGGCTGCAGGGCGCTGGAGCGGCATGAGCAGAAGAGGAAGAAGCGGGAGGTGCAGCAGATCCAGCAAATCCAGCACCTGGAGTCCTTGTAAGGGGTTCGGGGGGAGCAGACGGAGAGTCCCCGGGACAAGCCCCCCTGTGCCTGGGGAGCTGCCCGCCAGTGCCCCCACCCGTTGCTGACCCGTCATTGCAGAGCTGGGGCCTGTCCAGCGGCAGCTCTCCGTTTTAGGGCTACCCTCTGCTTCTGGGACAGGCTGAACCCAAACCCCGCACTCTCGCTAGCCCATCCCCTGGTATTTGAGCATTGTCAAATAGATCATAACACGCTGTTGAACTAGGTCCCTGGGAGGGCGCTGGAAATCCAGATTGAAACGTAGAGGCGGCATTTGTTGTTGGCTGATGTATTTGGCCTTTATAGATAATTAAAATACACCAATGATTTTATTTTATAAATGAAAATTACAAAGGGGGTGGACGTAACCCCATGCACAGGCCCAGACCCTGTACTGGTTACCTTTGTTCCTGACAGGAATAATCAGCGTAGGAAGCCAGAGCAGGAGTTTTATTTACAAAATGCAGTAGGACCCATACCAGAAAATGTTCTCATATGTCCCTCTTTTTGAGGACTGTCACTCAGCATAGTTCCAAAGTTACTTAAGTTCCCCCCAAAATCTGTGTCCATTCACTTTTATCGTTGAAAGTTATATACATTAGAAATGCAGAATCATTAAACTGATGCTATAGAGCTCTCTACACTGAGGAATCAGTCCCATCACTTTTTAACTTCACTGCGTGAATAATATTTTGATGGCCTCAATTTGGGCCACTGTCACACTTTGTATCTTACATTTGGGCCTTGGCAGAGTGAGAGGTATACCATTCTGTGGCTACTGTTGTGGCTGTGGTTCAGCCTCTCTGGTCTCTTTAGGGTCAGGGAACTTGAAGCAGAGGGGAAAATATGTAGCCAGTGTTTCACGCGCTGTGCACAAGTCTTCTGGTGGGCACCTGTGTGCAGTGACCTTCCAAATGTGGCCCATTTTGCATAGAAATAGGTCCAGAATTTGTTGTTGTTGCTATGCCCACCAATTTCTCTGAACATTTTACAGAAGGCAGCCAGTCTGTCCATTCTCTATATACCCATCCACGTGAACATAGGTAAAAAGAAGTTCTGTCACCCAGTGCCTTTTAAAAAAGTGTCCTTCCTCCAGCTCCTTCCCTGATTTTGTATCTGTCCAGTTTGATTTTTAAGTGACATTTCGAAGAAAGCGTGAGACCTGTAGTTTGATAGCAAAGCATGATCAGCAGGATCCCTTTGGAGTGAATGAAAAAATGTACAATGTACAAGGCTTAAGATGTGCTGAATGATTCCTCTGATGCTGTAAAATATGTGTGTGCCTTAATTTATGAAAAGGGGGTTGAGACAGGTGGAAATATCATGGGCTGCAATCATAATTTAATGTTAATTCCTTCACAGTGGGAGTAGGGATTTCTTCTTGTGAATTACTCCAGACAGTGCTCTAAGTGTTGCTATTGTTAAGAAGAGGATCAAATGATACCTTGGCATTGAACACCCGTGTGTACATTGTCTCCACTGGTGTCTTCCAAGTCAGATCTGCCCACTGTATGGACAAAAACAAGTCTCTCTTTCTATTGTCAACGCTGCTGATCCAGCATTGGTGCAGAACAGCCTCCTGAGTCATCAACAAAACTATCATTGAAGCTCTCTTCAGATTAGTTATTGGTGATGTTGAATGTACTAGAGAGACAGTTTGATTATCCTGTACTAGGTTGAGCTTGTAGTGCTGGCAGTAAGAAAATTCTTGCTTTGACATTGTCAGTTGAGCATATTTATGACTCAGTGTTGGAAAAAATAAATATGAAGTGGCAAGATGTCATTTTTCTTACCATAGCTGGACTTTCGAGATGAAAGAGTTGTGAATTTCTGGCAGCTAGGGCTCAATTGGATGCACGAAATATCACTATAAAGCAGCATAATGAAGTTGTCATTTCCAAGCAAACACAAAACCAAAGCACGTTTGCAGATTAGAGTGGATTGTGTTATTTGCAAGAAGACTTTTCTTTTTTTGGCTATTTAGAAACACTACAAGCATCACTTCACTCTGTTTGCATCCGTGTGTTGCATTGTGGCTGCTACACTTCTTAAGGAGTGTAATTAAGTAAAGTTTTAGGCCAAGTATGTTTAAATTATATGAAATTTTTAATTTTATAACATTAAACAGCTTTGTTTTGTCCATGTATATGTCTGATGCTAAGTTATAGAAAATAATGTTAATACAGCTATATTTTTATTGTTTTCCAGCTATGAGAAACCTCCTCCAGGGCTAATTAAGGTTAGTAAATTGTAATAAATGTTTTGTATTTAAAAGAAACTGTAAACACTGGTTGGAATCCTGAGTTCATTAAAGTCATTAGAAGTTTTATCATTGGCTTTGGGGGAATCAGATCCACCTTGTATGATTCCCTCTCTCCTTGCCATTAACATCACATTAAATTAGCATGTGATCTTTTGTGGAATTCCTCTTACCAGATTCAAAGAGTCATAATTTAGTGTTTGCAACTTAAACAAAAACTGCCGCATATAAAGGCTATTGTAATCACTATATTCAATTACAGAGAAGAGAAAATCAATAAAAATTGAAAAGTGTTTAATTCTTTTAATTTAATTAAGTGTTGGACTAAATGGAACAGGAGGGAAGCAATTCAGCAAGAATATTCAGGCTTGAAGGGAAAGGTTAAGGATAGCAAAAAAGAAAAATGAGTTAATGCTACTAAAAGAGTATAACTTTATGGGTATAAAGGAGGAAAGGAATATCAGAGAGAAAGTAGATCCATTAGTAAATGATGACATATACTTATACACTTGGGTTATTTGTTTTAAAATAAGCTAGACGAAAAAGGGGTTTTGTTTTGCTTATCATTTCTATAGGAAGATGAAACTAAGCCAGAAGACTGCATACCTGATGTACCAGGCAATGAACATGCCCGAGAATTCCTGGCTCATGCCCCAACTAAAGGACTCTGGATGCCATTAGGAAAAGAAGTCAAAGTTATGCAGTGTAAGTGCAAGAAGCATCCCAATTTCATTGGGCCTTTTTCTTTTATAAATCTTTTGACTTTAGGCAAAAAAATCTTAGCGATACGTGACTATGCAATATAAAAGATGAATTCCAGATATATTGACTTCATATTGATATAATAGCAGCCAATATCATGAGGGCTTTTGTAGATATGCAGACTGAATTTAACGATTTGTTTCTCTTTACTGTGCTCCAGCTACATAAAGATGTTTTCCATTAATGTTTTTAATTGGTTGTGAGCTGACTCAAAGATTCAGTTTGCTTCTGTTTTACTAAAGGTTGGAGATGTAAACGTTATGGACACAGAACAGGAGATAAAGAATGCCCATTCTTTATTAAAGGCAATCAGAAATTGGAACAATTCAGAGTAGTAAGTAAAAATATTATAGTATTGGTTGTATTTTTCATTAATGATGATGATGGCTTATCTTGCAAGTGAAAAGAAGTCTGTTAGGTTATGGTCTATAAAGGATTTTCCACTGTGTCTAGTATCATATTGATGTTGAAACCTGACCAGAGTCCTCTTATTAGAGAAAAATGTCTCTCTTCATACACAGATGTGATTGAATGTATTATTAATTTTCAGAAAACCCACTCTTTAAATGGAAGATAATAATTATTTGCATATAAATTATAAGTCTTCAAGAAACTTTCAACCATTATATTTAATTAATCTTTTCAACATCAGTTATTTATGATTAAATATCAATGTACTTAAAAACTCTGTTAACAAATAATCAGCGGTGAGTTGCCCAGGTAACATGAAGAGATTTAGATTACCTTGCATCAAATGAGCTTATAGACCAAGCTATGAGGAGCCACAAGAAAGTTAGGAAGATATTCAAAGAGCAAATGATGGAGAAATTTTAGAAATACCTTATCTGTAAAACTCCAATGTAATTTGTCTTACATTTCACAGAAAAATTCTATCCTGGGATGAGATAGCATATGTAAAATTTCAGGGGGATTGTTTAGATAGAATGAGTAAAGGGAGGGGTTGGGAATAAAACTTAAAATAGGAAGATAGCTTCTTCCTTAACTATGGATGGGCAAAATGCCTTCCACATATGGGATTCCATACATGAGTGCTGGTGCCTAGTAGGTATTCTCCTTTATGCTAATGTACAGGTGTCTCTGCAATACAGCTTGACCATAGAAATAGTGGCAGAGAAAAAATTGGAAGATTATTTTTATTACCCTAGGGCCTAGGAATCCTGTTTATAGACCAGGACCCCATTGTGCTTGGTGCTGTACAAACACCTGCCTCCAGGAGCTTAGCCAAGAGACAACAGAGGAGACAATACTGACAGATGGAGTACGAGGAAACAATGAGACAATATTGTTCAACATGGGATGCAGTGGTTTAAGCACGCCAGTGTACTAAGTGTGGTCAGGTTGTCTGAGGCATCACAGAAAAAAGGGGTTTAGGAGGAGGATAATGAGGAAGTTTTGCAGATGTTTATGGGGAGCATCTCATAAGCATGAGAGGCAGCATGGGAGAAAGGGCAATGGTGTTTGTTTGCAAATTTAACAAGTGGGCAGTGGAGGCTGGCATCATGGGCTAATCAGAGATGGGAACTGACATCTCGACAGTGAATGAGAGATGAGATAATTAGGGTGGAAGAGAGCCTTGAAAGGGAAGACAAGCAACTTATGTTTGAAGCGATAAAAAAGAAGGAGCCATGGAGGGATACAAAGAGGGAGGTGAAATGGTCAGTGCAATGAGCTAGGAGAATTCTTCTTCGAGTGCTTGCTCATATCCATTCCAAGTAGGTGTGCGCGCGCCGTGTGCACGTTCGTCGGAAGAATTTTCCCCTAGCAACACCCGACGGGTCGGCAGGCGCCCCCTGGGTGGCGCCCTTGCGGCACCGCATATATACCCCTGCCGACCCGTCCGCTCCTCAGTTCCTTCTTACCGCCCGTGTCGGTCGTTGGAACGTGGAGTGCGGCTTAGCTGACCTCCACATCCCTAGCGTTTCACCCGTTCTACCTAGTTCCTAGTTAGTTAGTGTTGTTTAGTAGTTGTTAATAGTTGTTAAGT
>NC_133770.1:92921086-92995087 GCF_003597395.2 Chelonoidis abingdonii | reverse complement strand
GTGGCAAGCCTGGGAGGGAGGGGGGAGAAGTGGAGAGGCGGCGTGCTAGGGGGAGCAGGTGGCAGTGGAGAAGCGGTGAGCTGGGTGGGGAGCGGTTCCTCTGCCCCTCCGGGTTACTTCCCGTGGCCCTCCCCACACCGCCCACTGCCGCAGCTCACCTCTGCTCAGGGCAGGCTCCCAGCTTTTTGCGCCCCAAGCAAAAAAAAAAAAAAAGAAGCCGGAGTACCACTCCTTGGAAAGTGCCGCCCCAAGCACATGCTTGGAGCGCTGGTGCCTAGAGCCGACCCTGGGTGTTTTGGTTGGCTAGCACTAAAAGACTGGGGAAAGGCCAATGCTCCATGTCAGCCTCAGCCTCTGAGCCTGATTGACAGGGCAGGCAGGCTAATCAAGGAGTCAGGAGGCCGAGGGGGTCCTGTCCTCCGTGTGAGCTGGAATTGCCTGGGTCAGACAGAGTGGGACCGAACTAAGTGGAAAGCAAGGGCCCAAGTTGAGCTGGAGAGCAGAGCCGTGCCAGATACAGAGTGGCCAGAGACAGCCCAGGGAGAGCAGATCCAGTGCTGGGAGCAGAGCTGCAGCCACAGAGCCTGAGACACAGCCCAGGGAGAGCAGATCCTGTGCTGGGAGCAGAGCTTCAGCCACAGAGCCAGGTGTGGTGAGCAACTGGGGCCAGCCAAGGAGGGACCTTGGGCAAAGGGCCCAGCGCAGAAAGACACCCCCAGCCAAGGGTCCTTGCAGGCCAGACTGGGAGGGGGATCTTAACCCGACAGGGGGCTGTGTCATAAATGGATAGGTAGGTAAGGGTTAAGTTTCTTTTACCTGAAAAGGGTAACCGAACACCTGACCAGAGGATCAATCAGAGAACTGGATTGTTTAAAGTCAGGGGCGGGAATTTGTATACTCGGGGTCTTTGTTGTTTTCTTAGCTATGAGGAAACAAGTCTTCTTCTAATTCTCTCCTAATACTTCTTCTAAACATCTGTAAGTACCCAGGAACCGCAAAGTAATTCAGCTATGATGGTCTTTGGGGTGTATTTACCTGTATGTTAATTTGTTGTGCTGGTTTAATTGGGCTATCTTTTAAATCAGACTGTTTCTTTATATTTTCTTATAAGCAAGAGCCTGTATTGAGTTTCTTAATGCAAGATGATTGTTTTATATTTTCTTTCTTTTTTTCTATAAAGTTTTCTTTTTAAACCTTGTGAAAGTTCTTTTCCTAGGGAGGCAAAGGGAAAAGCCAGGCTGTGGGCTATTTTCCTATTTGGGTCCAGGGAAAGAGCAGACTACGGGGAAAGAGACGAAGAATTCTCTCTGTTCTCTGGTGGTTACAGTTTTCCCTCGTTCCTGGAGCAGGGGGGGGTGGCAGAGCCCAGCTGTGGGTATTTTGCATCTCCATTGTCCTGAGGGAAGCAGAAAAGCTGGTTTCTTGGGTCACACAGGTTAGCCGCGAGGCAAGCCTGATAAGGAGGGGGAAGGGGTTATTTTCCCTGCTTTTAGCATCCAAGGGATTGGGAATCTGGGTGTCCCACCAAGGGAGGGTTGGGGACACCAGAGGGAGGAAAGGGGGGATCAGGCCCCATAGATTAATTCCTGATCTGGTGGCAGCGAGAATATCCAATCTGGGAGTGAGCTTGGGGGAGTTTCAGGTAAGCCCCCAAACTTTGGACGCAAAAGTCCAGGTTTGGGACAGGACCAGACTGGTGGACACTAAAGTCCAGGTCTGGGACTGGACGGCTAGATTACCACAGGCTGACATTGGAAAGAAGGGTACCACCACCCAAAGCCCGGAGCTGTGTGGCCGCCACCATTACAAGTGTCCAACCCGCAGCATCTCTGCAGCACAGCCAGTGCCTGAGAAGGGGACTCAGGACAGACTGTGAAGTGCCCTGATGTCCACAGACACTGTTTGCAATGTTTCCTGCCACAGAGCAGGGTGATGTGTTTTCCTTTAACCTTTCCCATTTTTCCTTATTATTTTTTTTAATTAATTGTTAATTAAACAACTTGTATTTGCTTTAAACTGTATGAAATGATCTGTGGGTCAGGGAGGTGCCCAGTGCAGAGAGAGTACCCTGGAGTGGGGACAGCTTAGCCCCTGTCCTAGGTGACCACAGCAGGGTTGGGGGTCAAGCCCCCCCCAGGAATCCTGGGCCCAGCCTTGTTGGGGCTCCGAGGACTCTGCCAGACAGGAGAGTGGAAGGGGAGTCCTTGAGAGCAGGGAGGCCTCTGGGTAAAGGAAGTGGGAGCGAGGACTCAGATCCTTTCGCCAGCCCACGTCACCGGGGTAGTGCAGAAGCCAGGAAAGTTCCCCACAACAGCGGGACCATTCCCCCGCTTTCATCTGGGGCACATTCTCTCCCACACTAACACCCCTTTATGCCATTTTGGATGCATAAAGGGGTCTTCAAGGAGGTGAAAGAGTCCCTAGAGCAGGAGAGGCATAGGCACCTGTCAAGGTATTATTCCCACTTTGAACTTTAGCGTCCAGAAAGTTGGGACCTGCATGTACCTCTCTAAACTTAATTCCTAGCTTAGATCTGATAGCGCTGCCACCAACCAAAAATATAGTGTTTTGGTACACTTCCTGTCCCCCAAAAACCTTCCCTGGGGGGACCCAAGACCCAAATCCCTTGGGTCTTAAAACAGAGAGATATAAACCATTTCCCCTCCTTCCCCCTCCCAGACTTTCCCTGAGAGGTACGCTGATCCAAACTCCTTGGATCCTAAAACAGAGAGGAATTAATCTCCCCCCCCCCTTCTCTCCCCCTGCCACTCCCTGGTGAGTTCAGACCTAATCCCCTTGAGTTTTACATAAGGAAAAAATCAATCAGGTTCTGAAAAAAGAAAGCTTTTAATTAAAGAAAGAAAAAATAAAAATTATCTCTGTAAAATCAAGATGGAAAATGTTTACAGGGTCTTCAGCTTATATAGACTAGAGGGATTCCCTCCCCCGAGCCTAAGATACAAGTTACAGCAAACAGNATTCTGAATAGATATTAGTGGGGCAAGATTGCCTTTGTCAAGGCCAGAGGAAAGGATGTTGCAGTAATCAAGATATGAGATTAAAAAGAGCCTGAACAAGAATTATAGCTGTGTGGCTGGATCGGAAACATCATGTTTTAGAGAAAAGAGATCTGCAAGATTTAGACATTGCATGGATATGAGGACCTAGAGAGAGATCTGAGTAGAGGATGATGCTCAGGTTATGGTTCTGACTCACAGGCAGGATTCCAGTGTTGTCCCGTGACTGAAAAAGGAAGTAATGGAGAAGGAAGGTTCAAATGTGTTAGAGGCATATTTAAGATTATTTCAGGACTTTAGCAGCAGTTCTAATTTATAACCAGTTTTATGTCTCATATCACCATAATATTTGAGCACCTATAGGAGATAGTCCCCAGCTATAGGAGGAGACGTGTTATGGGCAAGGAGAGCCCTATGCAGTCAGCTACATAGTCTTTGGATTATAGTTGCATAAACCTTTCCTGATGCCAAAAATCAGCCCAAGTTCACTAAAAGGTTTGCAATAACATCAGTGCATCCTTGTGAATTGAGAGCTTGGGACTAATTGGGACTCTTCTATTGGAATAAACGTTGGATTGGACATTTTAATGGTAGGAAAGTGTCATAAATATATGCGCCAATGGTAGTGTCTTTTACTGATACTAGGCTTTCCCTTTGCTCTTTTTCAAAGGCACATGAAGACCCCATGTATGATGTAATAAGGGAAAATAAACGCCACGAAAAGGAAATGAGGTAAGTGCATCTCTGTAGTAGATTATTTTTTTTTAATGTAAGCCTTTAATTTGATATTATTCTGTGAAAATTAGGTATTATGGGCAAAATTTCCCTCACGGTTCAGCTCATCACCTCCAAACAAAAGTTAATGGTAAGCTTTATATTTTAATAAACAGCTAATGCAGAAGAGGAGGTGTCATTTGTCCCTTCTTAATAAATACTTGCTATTTTACTTGTTGCTCATAAATTGAAGTGATTTATATTTAATGATTCCTAGAACTGCCTGTTCAAAAAGTAGACGTGTTCATTTTTGTCAACATTTTCAAACCTGGAAGGCTCCTAAATCTATTTTTTTTACGTCTTTAGTAAAAGTGATCTGATTTTCAAAGGTGCTGGGCACTCACAGCTCCAATTGACTTCAGTGAGATTTCTAAGTAGTTCTGAAAACCAGGTTGGTTTTATTTAGGAATAAATAAATCCTCTGTAAGGATTTAGGAAGCTAGCTTTAGGTACTCATGTTTGAAAAATGTGGCCTTTATTCCTATTATTAAATCGTTATTCAGTAAATAGAGCAGAAGCATTTAATTCTTTTCCTTGTTCCTTGCACTGGGAAGCATCACTGATGAGCAATGTCCAATCAACGTTAGAGCTTAACGGATAGGGTGCAGTGTAGTTGTAGGTGACCAGTTGCACGTGTTTAAAAAAAATACACACCAAGTTGAAATGGATGGTACCAAATAGAAGTAATCAAGCTGGTAAGGAGACTTTCCTTATCTGTTAAGAATCCATCCTAGCATAGAACTGAACAGGGGGGGGCTTTTGCATCAGAAATTACCTGTTTTGCTAAAGGAAAACCTGCTTTTTATGTCAGCGATACCAGTGACTTCCCCTTCTTCATCATTGTAACAAAACCTCATAATTTATTCATCCCGGATTCACCTGCATGTCAGTTAGTAGTAGTATAAAAATTGGGTTGGGGGCATACTGATGGCTGTTGTCGCTGAGTACACTGTATACATGTTCAAATAAAAACATCACATAACTGTTTTTGCTGGGTAGCAGTAGAGGCCCTCCCCTTATCAACCACCCTACCCCCAGGATGGAAAAACACTTGAGTTGGACAAATGCCTGGCTGAAAACAGGAGCACAGAAATCCATAACTTAGACTCTACTGGAGTGATTTGCATAGCCAGGGATCCTCCCCAAAGACAACTTGGTAACCAGTTCTCACAAGTCTATTACATTATTCACTTTTTGGGGTGGGTATACTGCTGCACACATGGAAAAAGGATTCTCTTTCATGTTAATTCTTGTGTATTTAGGATACAGCAATTGAAGCAACTGCTGGAAGACTCTTCTTCAGATGAAGATGGAAGTAGTGGCAGCTCCAGTTCCTCAGAATGTAAAGAGAAACACAAGAAGAAGAAAAAGAAGGAAAAAAAGAAAAAAAAGAAAAAAAAGAAAAGAAAGCACAAATCTTCTAAATCAAATGAGAGGTCAGAATCTGACTGACGGCAGTCACCTGCTAAATGCTTCTTGAACCCAGATTGTGAACTGTAAGGAGACATCCAAAGAATGAGGAACAACCAACCAAAAAGGGCTTTGTAATAGTCTAGAACATACAAATGGGTACATCTAATGTCCTATTTGTGCCATCTTTTTCTGCCTCTCTGCAGGGGTGAGCTCAGCTATGGCTGTTTAACAAGGAATGATTTTACTTGAGCATACCTAGGTACTGTGAAACATGGGCTAATGATCATTTAACTCAATGGTTGATAAAACCTCACTGTTATGCTGCCACCTGTTAAAACAGCCACCACTAAGGGACTGCTTACAGATTTCAGCAAAGGACCATGGAGCTCTCTAGTGAGGTAATGTTTACCCCATAAAATAATTTAATTACACACACAGCTTCACGGTAACAGGAATTGCAGTTTGTACTGTGCGAAGCATTGAACCATGTGAGGACTTCCCATGTACAGCAAACAACAACGAATGTTGCTAGGTCCAAGCTAAGTGTAATCAGGCTGTATTGTATCTTCCCCACATACTGATGGTCACTCTGATC
Organism: Chelonoidis abingdonii; assembly: GCF_003597395.2. Taxonomy (NCBI): domain Eukaryota; kingdom Metazoa; phylum Chordata; order Testudines; family Testudinidae; genus Chelonoidis; species Chelonoidis abingdonii. Next base: position 92,989,288 of record NC_133770.1, on the reverse strand, counting down.
ATCCCATGATCAGAATGATCACCACTTTAAAATGTGTGACATAAGAAAAAACCTATTAATGTTAATGAAGAGGCTTTACTTTAAGGCAAAAATGTATTGTTAGCAAGGTTTTATTTTTATTTACTGGAAGAAAAGCTCAGTTCTGAAATGTCAACACTATTTCTGAGCCCCACTCTACAACATTGACCAGCACCTACTCATTGAAGTAATCCTCTGAACTGCAAAATTGGGCTCCATGTGTGAAAATCTCTTGCTAAATAATAATAAAACTCCCCCCACTAATTTTACTGACAAAAGCTAGCATGTTAGTTGCTTAGAAAAGAGTTTTCTTGTTTGAAATGGAATGGGTAACAATGTTCTTCTGAGCATTGTTCATTATCTATGTTGTATTGATACATTTTTGTTTCTAAAAAGGTTTGGGGAAGTAACTTTAAATGTTTTAATTTTACATATTTAGTCAAATATTTAATACAGTAATATTTTGTGAATATGGGAAATACAAAGAATATTCTTGTATCAGTATATGGAAGGAATCCCAAATGTTTTACAAGTGTATATAGTACACAATACTATAGAAATGTAGAAAAAGAAAAGCAGGCTGGAAACAAGGATGCTTTGGTCAAGGACATGAGGACAAATGCTTATTTTTACAAAAAGGGTCCATGGATCTCTAATCTCCCAGGGCAGACAGGACTGGAAAGATCTGCACAACAGTATAATACCAGATATATCTGTCCCTGCAAGATGCATGGCTAAACTGATCTCACTGTGATATGAACCTCTGATTGCAGGGAGTCTAGGTGTTTAAAAGTAACTTGCAAGGGAAGAGGGGGTTTGTCCTGTGGAGTCTTCGAAACTGCTTTATGACAATGAATGAAGCTCTGAAACTTTTTTTACATTGAAAATATCAAAGCTGTTTTTTTTCTTTGTTTTATGAGAAACCTCAATATAGAATTGGAGTTTTCCTTCATGGGGAGGAAAAGGGTGTGTTTAAAATCTGAACTTAGACAAGGCAGTTGTAGCTGGTCGAGGTAAACTTAAATATAGGCTCCCCATTAGGGCTTACACTGAACAGCTATCACATGGTAAAGCTACAATTGCCTTGTTTGTGGCAAGCATGAAATCCTGACAGTGTTGACTTTGATGATGGTTGGATTTCACCCTAATATTTTAGTACAGGTTGAACATGCACTACTTCTTGGCATGAAAGCTTTCTGATCCTATAATGGAAGGGAGTGGGAATGGTGAACCAAATACACCTCTACCCTGCTAATGCTGTCCTCAGGAGCCAAAATATCTTACCGCGTTATAGGTGAAACTGCGTTATATCGAACTTGCTTTGATCCACCGGAGCACTGCTTTACCATGTTATATCTGAATTTGTGTTATATTGGGTCCCATTATATCAAGGTAGAGGTGTACATTGTTTTTGTTTCATCACACTAAAGTGACGTTATATCAAACTTGCTTTGATCAGCCAGAGTGCGCAGCCCCGCCCCCCAGAGCACTGCTTTACTGAGTTATATTGGGATAGAGGTGTACTTTTTTTCCCCTGCTGCATAATTTTCAGGTATTAGAGTTAATAGTTTAAACAATCTGAATAAATATTGAGAGAGGAAGTACACTAAGTAGGTGAAGTCTGCATAAACCTGCTATTACCGTTCTTCCAGAAAGATACTGTGGATGACTGGAAATAGAGTCAAAAAGCCCTACTTAGAAGAGGCCTGTTCTATTTTCCTTGCTAAATTTTATATCAACAGAAGCAAAGGGAATAAGGGGGACAAATCTATTTCTTCTCCTTTACAAGACACCCTCCAAATCTAAAGCATAGACCTTGTAGTCATCATCACAACTGTGCATAATCCTCTGTTGAATCACAGCAATGTAACTTTTTAGATATCTGTATTCTATCTTAAGTCCCAAAAGTGAATGTTACAAAAGAACCTACAGGGTATCTTCTCTTACAGTATTTAGTAAACAAGTTGTCTATATGCAAAATTAATGTTACTTGTTAGTGACTATCAGAAATTCAGGAATGCTCTATGGTAGGGTAACTGACAGCTGGCTACAACTGCAGTTTCTTGGTTGGTAGCCTTGGCAGTTAGAACTGCCTGAGAGTTGGCTTGATTGATCTCCTTCTTTACAGTGCTGCAGTGGAGAAATAAGTATTGTCATCAGAGCGTCCAGTTCCTTGCTTGTTTGCAGCATGGTTGAGGGAATGTGGGTAGGAAATAGATTCTGAGAGGTGTCTTGCAACAACTCTATAACTTTCTACCAATGGCTACAGCAAAGCCAATCTTTAAAAATGTAAGAGAGGCTTCATGTGGGTTACTGCATCTTTCCTTAGAGTTTTTGCTTGGAAGTCTATCCTGAAAGCCATATTAAGGTGTCTTTATAAAACTTCATCCCATTAATTGTTAATGGCCCCATCCCTTTTTGCTACCTCCTTGGGTGTTTATCTTTCATAGAGCTGATGCTGGTTGCCTCTTCTATTATAAAAAGGTTAAGCTTTGTTAAATATTTAATATTTTTTCCTTAAAATATTTAGAAAAATTTTAATCTCAGTACACTCACTTAAAAAAAAAAAAAAGAGTGGCCATATAAACTCAGCAGAATTGTTCTGTATGCAAGTAAGAATAGACTCCCTGTACATCGCTGTGGAACACTTAATCGTGATGTAAAAAGAAGTGACTCACTGACCAAACAATTGTTACTAGGAATCAACAGGTGGTAGTTTCTAATGTAATTTCGCTCTATGGATGGGTGGTCAACCCACTACTATTTACAGTTTTAATCAGTGACCTGGAATATATTATCACTACTGATAAAAAGTTCATACATGATACAGAAGTAGATAATGAGGATGACAAGTCACTGCTACAGCGTGATGAGACTCAGACATGTTTTAATAGAGTCAAATGAAAGCTTTATCTAGAGCAGTGGTTCCCAAACTGAGGTTCGTGAATCCCTGGGGTTTGCAAGATGTTACAGGGGGTTCTTGGGGAAAAAATTCCCTAATGGTGGACAGACCTGTCCCTAGGAACCCTGGGCAGCACAGGGCCAGCAGCCCCTGGACTTATAAGAGTTAAGCAGATCGATTCAAGCATATATCACCCTGAGGAGATTTAAACTTCAAGCCTCCTTAAAAGAAATGGAAAGGAGGTGGATATTTTTTGCTGTTTTTAAAATTAAATAGCTAGTATTGTTTTTAAAATTATGAAGAACAAGTTTAGGCTTTGTTGTAATGTGTGTTGTTTGCCTGGACTGCTCAAGACCTGAATGCTTGTGTAGGAGGAACTTGGAGTTGGCATCTTAAATACCTTCATATCTGATACTCCTTGATGAAACATAGGAGCCTTGTCTTATAACAGGCTTATTCAGAGTGATACAAGCTATGAAAAGTGAGTTTGTGGAAGTGTTGCTATTTTCATAATGTAATAAAAATACTATAATAAATAGTGTAATAAAATTTGTTTTAGGACATTTCCAAGATTACTTGAGTATAAATTATAAAAGTAGTAAAGGAGAAAATCCCTGGAAATATTTATTTTTTAGGAGAGGGTTTATAGGACTTGACATTTTAGTGAAAGGGGTTCATAGGATGTTAAAGTTTGGGAACCACTGACCTATAGGAATAGAAAAAACAACAAGGAGTCCTTGAGACTAAAATATATTTGGGCATAAACTTTCGTGGGCTATAACCCACTTTGTCAAATGCATAGAGTGAAAGATACAGTAGGCAGGTAAATATACAGCACATGAAAAGATGGGAGTTGCCTTACTAAGTGTGTATGTGTGGGGGGTCAGTGCTAACAAGGCCAATTCAATCAGGGTGGATGTGGCCCATTCCCCAACAGTTGATAAGAAGGGGTGAATATCAACTGAGGGGAAATTACGTTTGGTTGTACACCTATAAGATCTCTATCAAGCATTCTTAAAACTACAATCCTCACCTGGGGAAGTGATGAAACAGATTGACAGAGCCAGAAGGATACCTAGAAGTCACCTACTACAGGACAGGCCTAACAAAGAAAGTAACAGACAGCCACTAGCCATCACCTACAGCCCCCAACTAAAACCTCTCCAGTGCGTCATCAAGGATCTACAACTTATCCTGGATGACAATCCCTCACTCTCACAGACATTGGGAGATAGCCCCCCCAACCTGAAGCAAATATTCACCAGCAGCTACACACCACAGAACAGAAACACTAACCCAGGAACCAATCCCTGCAACAAACCTTGTTGCCAACTCTGTCCCCATATCTATTTGAGGGACATCATAGGACCTAATCACATTTACCACTGTGATATATGCCATCATGTGCCAGCAATGCCCTTCTGCCATGTACATTGGCTAAGCTGGACAGTCTCTATGCAAAAGAATAAATGGACAAATCAGATATCAAGAATTGTAACATTCAAAAACCAGTTCAATCTCCCTGGACACTCAATAACAGACTTAAAAGTGGCCAGACTCAGAAGTTCAACCAAAAAAACAAACAAACAAACAAACCCAAACAACCCACAAAAAAACCCACACACACACTTCAAAAACAGATTTCAACAAGAAACTGCAGAACTGGAATTAATTTGCAAACTTGGCACCATCAAGTTAGGCCTGAATAAAGACTGAGTGGCTGGGTCACTACAAAAAGTGACTTTTCCCCTCTGATACTCACACCTTCTTGTCAACTGTCGGGAATGGGCCATATCCACCTTGATTGACTCATTGCTTTTGCTGACACAGACCAACACGGCTACCCCTCTGAAACCTATAGGAAGAGAGAACGTAGTATTTACAAGATAGGGAACTGTATTCTCAAAAACAGTGGCTCAGTTAAGGATATAGGAGCCACTGTACATAAACCAAACATGAGCTTCTAGCGTGATACTCTGACAGGGTAAACAGACTGCCTTAGACAACATGACTAATACCACTTTCTGGACTATAGTGTCTGTGCTTCAAAAATGGTAATTTGGAGCAGGCTTAGAAGAGCAACAAGACTAAGTTCTTGTCCAGGAAACACAATGCAAGAGGCTACAGCAACACAATCAGTTTATTGAATAAAAAGTTAGAGGGAGCTTGAGTGCAGTTTTTATGTATCTATACAGGGAGAAGATGTTAGATAGGCCTTGAGCACATGAAATCTAGTGGCTGAAAAATTAAGTCATGCAAATTCAAACTGAAAACAGCGTAAGTAGGTATTATTAATTGGCAAGGTTTGTAGTAAATTTTAGAGTTTTAAAAAAATCAAAAAGGGATGTTTATAATAATCACAAGTTGGGCAAAAGGCAAGAATTCCTGAATTAAGTGCTATGATTTGAGATGCAGGTCAGAATAGATACCTAATGGTCCTTTCTAGCCTCAGGAGGAGAAGAAAAGCAAAAACCACACACACAATTGAGCTATTCCATAAAGTGTTAAATTGAGCAATGGCCATCTACCTCTGATTAACCATTTACTTATTTAAGGCACTTGACATCTTGGTAATTTACTTCAGAGACTGAAGCTTTTAACAAGTTTCTTGCCTCCAGTGCATGTAGATTCTGGTTTATCACATTACTTATGAGTGCTGGAATTATGAAACATTCACATGACTATACAAATCAAGAAGAGTGTAGCTGTAACATGTCTACCAGCTCATAGAGCTATTTGTCATCCTAGCAAAACCTCTTGGGTCTGATTATATAGTTAAATATTTTTTCCTCCTGAACTGTTGTGGTACTACCAGAGAGCTCTAGAGAAGACAAAAATGTTTGGAGCAGGGCTATCTAGGTTCTGCATGCACTGACAAGGTCCGAGCATAACAAGCTACTTAAAATTCAGTGAGAGGTCAGAGATGACATTGACATTCCAAAGTCACTGATTAATAGCCAACTAGCACCACACACCAGCTACAGGGAATATGTGCTGTGGAAGAAGTTTGTGTCTTGCACTACAGCTGTCTTTCCTTAGCAGATCCATGGTTATCACACATTATTTTTGTAGGTGGTTCTTACATTCTCTTCATTTTATTGAAACAGCTGTAATTTGATCTTTTCACTCAGAAGCCAAGAACAAACACTTAAATCAACATTGAAGTGGAAGAAATTATACAACACCAAACATACATAGAATTCCTACACTCTGAATGTGAAATTGCAGAATTAAAATTTGATATGCCAAGCCACCATTGGCATAAGATTTGGTGATTATATCCCACCGACAGAAGATTTAGCTAGAAACACGTAGGTTTTAGAATTTGAGTCAGAGACAACAAGACTGTCCAACGAAACATCCAGTGTTAGAATCTCAGGTCTGTTTGAACCTCCTTTGCCAAAAAAGGGAATTTTTTTCCTTCAGCTGTCCTACACGTGTAGGGATCCTTGCATAGTCTGTTGAAGTCCCCAGAAGTAAAATGCAACCAAGCGATAGTTATAAGCCTGTATCTGAGTCACTAAAATGGCAGTATAGAGATGTCTGTACAAATAAGCTGTTCAACTGATTCTGACATTATGGTGTCAACAAGGTGATTTAACTTAGACATGTCAAACTGGTTTGGTACCTAGCTGAATCAGATAGTCTAGATCTTCCTCTGTAGCTTTCTGAAGTGTAGGCAGGGTCTATTTCACAGTGACTTGTATTCTGAACCACTGCAATTTTGGCCCATAGCCACACTAGCACAGTTCTGAGCCATTTAAATTGAAATGCCCTGTGCATCTCTCTTCCACATGTCTCTGCTCAGCTCCCAGAATCTGCTGCATCTGAGATGTTTTGAAGCACCCTAGTAATTTGTTCTATTCCCATACACACTGCCACCAAGACAGTTCAGAGAGAGGTATTTTAACATACGGGTAAGTTACTTTGAGTACATGCGTACTGACATGGCATTTTGCAGCCATGCCAGGATTAAGTGTTTTTTAGGATAACAGAAAAAAATTTAAGAGTTAAGGTGGTGTTGGCTCAGGTCAGGTGTACCCAAATTCAGAGTTAAATGTATTGGATGTATGAGACCCGTTGCTGCAGCAGCAGAGACACCAAGACATCTGCAGAAGTTGTCCCTTAAAACTAGCGTACTAGGGATCATTTAATTGTTAGAACTAGAAGTGCTCTCTGGATAGAGCACTATAGTCTCCACATTTGTCAGGCTATCATTACATAAAGCAGTAAGTGGCTATAGAGGGGTTTTTTTTTGTTGTTTTTTTTTTTAACTGTATATTAAATTCTTTGGTTCAGGAACTGGAAAAAAAAAATCTGAATTCTGAAGAGCTATTTTGTCATTAGTATTCTCCACTAAGGATTAATCTGTCAACTATCCTAGACCTAGTTTTCCTACAGGAGAGGGGACCTCAGGGAAAGTCATGGCTGGACTCCTGAAAGAGCACTCTGAAAATCATCCCCACTGTTCTATTCTCCCAAGATAGAGAAATTTAGTTACCTGAAGTCTTGACCTCTGAAAAGCAGCATGGAAGTTAGAGTTACAAAAAACAAGCTTTGCAATTAGAGTTTAGAACAATATGGTAGGAAGGTAGGAAAATAAGTGCAGTTGCTTAGGTGTTTACTAGTACAGACAACCCATCCCTATATTAGGCTTGTGCTTCAGTACAGTATTTAGGAAAGAAAACCCACACATCAGTGCAATTCTGTTAACTTTATTGCTTTTAAGCAATAAGTGAGTGTTCTTATTTACAATTTCGAGTGCTTTATTTCAAGTGTTTCTTTCATTTAATATTTTATATAGTGTACTCGAACTCTTTACCATGTTACTTCTTATCCTTTAACTGTGCATAGTAGCTTAGAAAGATTTATACAAAGAACAAAAAAGAGCTACTTATGGACTCATTTTAAAGATTAAGAGACATGCAACCTCAGTATGTTTGTGTTCTTCTCCCAGCATTTGCAGTAATCAGATTTCCCCCTTGCATTTGCAATATAGTCAGATTATCTTCTTTTGTAGAGAGACCTCTTTGATCCACACCCTAAAAACAAAAAAAAAGAAAACTAAATCTTTCAATTTTTCTTTAACATATGCACTTTCCCTTCACTGATGCGTGTTGTAAAGTCTTCCTTTAAAACAGGCAACTAGCAAGTGAGCTATACTATTGCAGGAAGTAAACTAGGAATTTGAGACATACTGAAGTCCCACCAGCTCTGCAGACCTAAGTTCTGCACCACAGATCCTGGGTTGTCTACCAGGAGTACAGAAGATTAGAAATCGATTATTTTAAAGATGGTTTGTTGAACCAGTTAGTATAAAATTCCTAGCATTATTAGTTTGATATTAAATTCTCTTAATTTGTTCCTTAATTTTGGTGCAGGACTATTGGGAATGCATAAATGCATTGCAGAAATTGAAGGCAGCAGGCTGGAAAAATTGCACCATTTTTGGCATTAACAGGGAAATACAGGAGGAAGTTTGAAATGTACAAGATGACTGAATGCTCCTACTAAAAAGATCAGGTGTGAAATGTGCACAGTAATGACATCTTAAGTCATAGTTAGGCTTTGGGACCACAATGGATTTTGATTAGTCGTACACTTGCACTTCTGAGCCAGTGTTTCAGACTGCAGACAGATTCAAACACTCCATTGGTTTATACTGTTCATGTCAGGAGGGTTTATTGTGGAAAATCAGTTTCAGGTGGGAGAGAGTTTTCTCCTTCATGGTATTCCCTACACAGGAACAGTCTTCCTCCATTAGGTCAAGCAACTATGCTCTCCTTCACCAAACATCTCTCACCTCTTTGAGCTGGCTTCCAATAACCATGGACCTCTACTCTTAACTCACAATGCTTTCATAAAGTCACTTTAGAACATATTAATTAGTATAAGACTAAAGACCTTGGAATTAAGACATGCGCCATGTTTAATCACTTGAGTTTGTTACATCTCTATTTTGACTTTTAACAATAAAAGTCCCTGCTCCAGAGCTTACAGTGCATTAAAAAAAAAGAACTATAGTACCACCATTAGTGTAGTATGAAATGCCAACCATTGTTTTTTAAAATAAAAATTTGGAAGCCTGTAGTTTAAGGACAGAAAGATGCTTTGTAGTAGAGTGTGATGGGGTCAAAGAATTCTTTTATGACAAAGGAGTGTGTGTAAAGGAGTATCTAAAAAGGTACTCATGTTTTGAATGCAGATAATCCAAGAGGGGAGATGGGGGGGGGGGGGGAGACAATAAGAAACCACCACACACACGCCACATGACAGTAAACTTAGAGTTACTGCTAGAACATATCTAGTGTTTATGGCATGTGATAGTATGCTAACCTTTGTGTGCACTGGGTTTAGGCATTTCCCATACTTCAATGTCTTCTGCCTCACATCTTGTGTCTCTACGTTTGTAAGGGGGTTTGCCTATCCTTTTCCTTTTTGGTTTATCCAAAAGCAGATTACCTGAATGACCAAATAAAAGTAGCATTATTACTTTTTCAAGCAATTCAGAATATTTAGATTTCACTTAAGACAGGCTCTCACTTAAGTTTATAGTATTTAATAACTTTTACTCTCTTTCCTGAAGCAAGGATTCTCTCTCTTCCCCACACACTCTTCTGCCACTCTTTACAATTAGTGTGGATCAACAGCTATAGACAATGTTTTCTAAAAGCAGTATCTGCATAGGCATGAACATGAGATGTAGCTTTAAAATTCACTTGTCAAGAGGGTAATGAACTGCTGCTGAGGGTGCACAGAAGAATTATGTCCCTAGCTAGGACAGGGTTAGAGTATCTTAACTAGGTAGCAATAAATTGTCCTAGTAAAAACTGCATTGATACAAGGCATCATTTCTTGCCACATTAAAATATACTGCTGTAGCTTTAAAATAAAAGTTTTGTCCACCACAATCACCCCAACTCTCTATATATGCAGACTCCCTCCCCTGCAGAGCAGCCAGATTTATAGGTTATCTGAACCACAACCAACATGTATTTCCTTCAAAGCAATAGCTAAATATCCCACCAAAATGGCAAAGTATTCTGCTGAAAACAGTTTCTTTGAAGATTTAAGGGAAGAGAATCTGAGGAGTGACAAGAAATCAGCTGTACCTTGTTCTTTGCTTCTGGTTGGGGATGATAGGCTACCACATATCAAGCTGGCACACTTGGGTTTAGCACCAGTTCTAATCCAGTACTCATCAGCTGTCAGCCCCATGTTTTCCTTTAGTAACCTTACTAATTAAAACATAGTGAGACATTGGAATAATATCAGTAAGCATCTACTGTAAGCAATGTTACCATACTGACTTGTTACAGCTGACCTACAATACAGAGGCAAAATGTGTAGTCCACAGAGGACTATATTTAAATTATTTTTTTTTCAAATCTAATATTTATATGGATACTAATCACTGGTAGCTGGGCTCCAGTTTGTTTATTTTTTAAATGTTGCTCATTGGACTCAATATGCATGTTTATCATATTGTACCTTTGTGCACTACCAAGTTTGATAGATATTGTGAAAGGGCTGCAAAACCTCACATGGAACCAATTACTGCTTGATTATACTAGTATATCATGGCAATTTATGGCAGTGCTTTTGAAGAAAGCACAAGCAGAATTACTGTAATTAATAGACTGATCATTAGCTAGCTACAGTCACAGGAACTCAGTTACCTGAAGTTTACTTTGCTTGTCTTTGTTTCTAGCTAAAGGAAATATTCTCTCCCAGGCCAAGAAGAGTTTTTTAAAAATCACAATTTAGTTTAAAGTTTTGCTAGTGTGTTAGAACTGTTTAGTTGTCTTCAACAAGTTAGATTAAAAGGAAGCAGTAGTTTATCTGAAGTTTCAATATTTGGTTCTCCTGCAGAGGTTCTTCTCGTTTTAAGCAAGCTAAGGGCAGCAGACTTGGCGAAGCCACTCATCTGTCATAACAGAAGGGGTGGCTGAGCCAAACCTGAGTTGCATTATAAACCCATGCGCCACATTACAACACCACTCACTTAAATCTGGCCTGGCCATTCTCCACCCCTCAACTATAGTCATCGCAGAGAAACAGTTGGGCCAAGTTTGAGGGGCAGCACACTGTCTTGAGTGGCCTCTACTCCCCTACTATAGATATAGGAAACATGTTTATATCAGTTAGCATCACCAGTTTATAAGACAGTTCCCCCACCTTAGCTAAGCCCATTTTATAACATGGGGCTACGGTATGGTAGCCAGTGTCGACACAAATTTAAGAGATTATATTGCCAAGATGTCATTTGACAGTGGCAAACAAGAGTGTTTTTCATTTATTTAACAAGTTAAATATTGAAAAAGTGTATTATCCAAGTCAAAAAGATTAAATGAGGATCAATCCACATTTGTTTACTAGCTGACATCACTTGAAGCTCAACCTTGGGTAAAAGATTATTTTATATATAAATATATATGAATAAAAATAAGAGTTCTACACTGTCTAATAATATTAAGGACTTCAAATTTAGCCTTAGCCAAAAGTTTGCTGGCTATGCACAAGGCAAAAACAGAACATAAAAGAGTGACTATACTGGGTCAGACCAAAGGTCCATCAACCCAGTATCCTGTATTCGGACAGTGGCCAGTGCCAAGGCCCAGAGGGAATGAACAGAACAGGTAATCATCAAGATGATCCATCCCCTGCCACCCATTCCCAGCTTCTGGCAAAAAGAGGCTAAGGCAGTGGTGAGCAACCTGCGGCCCGCAGACTACACATGGCCCATCAGGGTAATCTGCTGGCGGGCCACCAGACTGTTTAAATTTGCATGGCTGCCCACAACTCCCATTGGCCGGGAACAGCAAACCGTGGCCACTGGGAGCTGCGGGCAGCCGTGCCAATGTAAATAAACTAGCAGCCCACCAGTGGATTACCCTGATGGGCCGTGTGCAGCCTGCAGGTTGCCCACCACTGGGCTTGGGACACCATCCCTGCCCATCCTGACAAATACCCATTTATAGGCATATCCTCCATTAACTTATCTAATTCTTTTTTGAACCCTGTTCTAGTATTGGCCTTCAGAACAACATCATTTGGCAAAGGGTTCCACAGACTGACTGTGCGTTGTTTGTTTTTTAAACACAATACAGCTAGCACTTAGAATTAGAGAGCTAAACACATGCTGCAAAATATTCTGAATCATGATCCTATACTACTTTTATCCCAGTCATATTAACTCACCTCGTGAAGACTTCTGTGAAGTTCTCTTATGGTCAGATCCCTCTTGTTTTGTTGTAAACCTCTTTTTTCCATAGTACCCATAATCACTGTACACAACCTCATCCTGGTCCTTCTCACTTGACTTATAAGCCAGACCAGTGTGTTCACAGAACCCACTCTGTGTTTTCATTTTCTCCCAAGCAGGCCAGCTAATCAAGTGAGCTGGTATGGCATTTTTAGGTGGTTTCCAAAGCACCCTCTGGCCAACTGGTCTGTAGAAACTGCCTTTACCGGAGGTCAAGTGTCCATATGGAGTGGCTTCTTGAAAGAAATATTCAACTTCATCCAGATCATCCTCCTCCTCATTGTCACCCTCTTCCTCTGCCACAAAGTATTCTTCAGAGTCTTCAGCCTCTGACAGAGACAAGCTCTTAGCAGCTTTTTTCTTTAGGGAGTAGATTTTCTTCTGACCAGAAGATCTAGGGAGGACCCCAATCTTTCTATCTCTGCTGGCCATCTTTTTAATCTTCACTTTCGAACAGCTTTTGAAGTTCTGAGTATTGACAACATTGGTCTGCTCCCTTCCTACCACTTCATCTTCATTAAGGGAGCCACTACTTCTAATTTTCTCTTTCTCTGAGCTCTCTGTACTTTTTTGGACAGCGTACATGCTCTTCTGAAGCACATAATCAGGGACAAAGTAAGACACTGGTACATCATCAGTCGATGATCCTTCATCTTTAGAAGACATTTCATCAGAAGACAGACTGAGTACACTTTGATGTTTCCTTTGTGGCAAACACATATTATAGTTGTAGTTAGTGTCCATGTCATCCACACAAGCTAGCCAGCTGTTAGAAGGAACATACTTCTCCATGGATTCTTCACACCATAAACTTTTATCTGTTATCTGACTTACATTGGTTGGACTGTGGCTCTGATTTAGCTTTTTCTGCAGTGGACTTGAATCATGTGTTATTTCTGTACTGGATGGAAATAACCTTGCTTGCTGATCAAGGTTGGACTCCTCTTCAGAAGTTTTTGAAGCAGTGGATCTTTTCAAACTAGATTTTTTAAACGTGTCCTGCCTTGCCACTAGCTGATCATTACGAACAGTTCTGGCCAGCTCAGCAATTTGCATTGCCCTGGCTTCATCTAGAGGAGATTTTGCCCTTTGGGTTGCATTTCCCTGCTTTTCTGCATCTAGTTTTACTTCATTATTTTGGACCTCTTTTTTCTGCCCATCTTCACCACTCTGCTTCAAAGAAAGAGCAGTTTTTCGTTCATCTGAATAAGAAGCACATGACACCAATTCCTCCTCTTCATGAGGGCTGTATATTACCCCTTCACAAGAGCTAACAGAAAACAAGTCACGTTGCACGATATTCTCTGGGACTGGTTTACCAGTTGCCACATCATAGAGAGGAATAGTTTCCTTAAAGGTCTTCCATAGCTGAATTGCAGGCGAGCCATTTCCATACTCTATTCGGACCTCTTCTTTCTCAAAAGCATAGCTTCCTGAAGGAATGTTTCTATACTGTGAAGAGTTGGAAGACCCCTTATTTTGAAAGTCTCTTTCTGGCACAAGAGATGATCCAGCTGATTCTTGTTTCACTGAAGTACTTTCAGTTTCTGTACCCATACCAGAAGAAACACAGCCTATATTTCCTGCTTCACAGCCTTTCGTTTCTGTACAGAGATCCTGATGCTTTTTTGGTTTGTTTTCAGGCTGTCTAGGATCAGTCTGTGTTTCTTTGGTCACTGTTCTTTTCCCAGAGCCAGTATAATGTCTAAACCTTGTTGCATGATAAAACAGAGGAGAGGGTGGGGGGACATTAAAATAAGGTCTTCTGTTAACTCTTGTGTGCGTGGGATGTTGTGGAACAAGATATCCAGGGTACTCATGTAGTGCAACAGAATAAAATGGAAAATATGGATTTCCACTTCTGAAACCTAGAGATATTGAAGAAGGAAAGGAGAGAGAGATGCATTTGTCTCTAAAAACAGCACTATCTTCTGAAATAAAAGCTGAAAGTCATCAGAATCCATTAGGTACATAGGAACTGCCATACTAGCTCAGACCAGTGGGCTATCTAGTTAAATATCCCACCTCCAACGTTGTCTAGTGCCAAATACTTATGAGGAGAGTGCAAGAACTCCACAGAGAGGCATGTTACCCTGTAATTGCCAATAGGTTACATTTCTTCCCAAGTCCAAACTGCTGGAGCTTTTATCTACTAAGTTGTTATCTATTAGAATGCCTTTTAAAGAACAGCTCTAACTACGGTTAGAAATTCAATTAATATATGCATTGGCAAGTACTTATTGGGTAATAGTATGTACTCTTAAGGTGTGTTATGAGCATTTTAATGAGATCTGATGTTCACTAGAAGTTTCTACTTGAAACTATGCAGTCTCAAAGAGTCCTGTGGCACCTTATAGAAGACGTGTTGGAGCATAAGTATTCACCCACAAAAGCTTAGGCTCCAATACGTCTGTTAGTCTATAAGGTGCCACAGGACTCTGTCGCTTTTTACTGATCCAGACTAACACGGCTACCCCTCTGATACTACGCTGTCTCATATTAGCTAAGACTAATCAGAAAGCCATACCAATAAAAAAATTAAAATAAAAAATATTGAAAGCCTCTTATGAAGTCGGATTTATACTTGCATATTGCTAGAAACAAGATTGAAATAGCTTTACTTGCCTTGGGCATTTAGTTAAGCTTCAGGCATAACGTTCTCAACTCTCCCTTTGCCTTGCTATTACAGTACACAGGATATTTAAAAAAATCCCACTCTGTTTTTAGAAACCTCCATGCAGTTTCTCTTTAACCCGAAGTTATTCCAGCAGCAACCCCACCACTAGAGTCCCAGCGCCTATTAGGGAGAATGTGCATTATGATGTCATACTTCTGATATGATGTCAAAGCACTAGTTTAGTTTTTAGCTAAAAATCTTAGACACTCCCAGACAATGCTCAAGTGACATTTTCCTCCACTTAATATCCCGGACAATGCAGGCTTTGGCATGGAATCTTTTAATAGGCACCACAGTGAGAGAAGTGTCTCAAACATGAAACTGACAGACAGTTCTATTTCAGCTCTGCCACACACTTCCTGTGGGACCTCGGGCAAGTCAGTCTGTTAAAAATGCCCATTTTCCATAAACTGTAATTATGAACAGGCACTTACAACACAGGGGTACTGATTCAATATCTGTTAAGGTGTCAAAACTGGCACTATCTTACAGTTCAGCACTAAGTTATGTCAAGGTTTCTGCGTTGACTGAAGTTAGCCAGTTACTCAACATTCCTCATAGGCAAAGGATATAGTAGTGATTGCCTTTATACATGCGCTTTCCTATTGTTACCAGTTGCTGGAACTGCCTGCTTCTGTTTACCAAACTCTTCCTAGAAACTTACTCTTCTTGTCCAGTTCATCTGGAGTTGTCCCACTCATGAAACAGACATCAAACACCAGTTTACAATACAGCAGAACAAATAGACAAGGAGAGCACATTTTAAGAGAGATGCCTTCAGTTTATACACTAATAATTCTAGGCTCCTTGATATTAGGGGAAATATAAAAGTTAAACAACAGATGAAAGGAGCTTTAATATAAAGTTTGCATTTCCTCCACTCAGGTAGTAATACAAAAAGCATGTTGTTTTCCTCAGATGGCTCTATTTTGCCTTACCTGGGGCAGGTACACAATATGGATTATATAGATTACTGAGGTACCATGGATTGGGGAAAGGTTGTTGTGCTGTTGGCTGTGCATAAAAAAAGGGTCTTGTGTGGTTTGTGGAATATGGTCCATTTTCTGAAGCTGGAGCAGTGTTCATTTTTTAAGCTGAAAGACAAAAAGTTATCAGGTTTTGCCACTTTAAAACTACCAAGGGACATGACAGATCACACTTCTAAACAAGTCATAGTATTGCAGGGATGAACAGACTAAAAAGTATGCAAGTTAAAAAAATAAAATATTCTCCTACACCCATGCAACTGACTCCATCTTGAAAATTTTCACTCTCTTTCATTTCTGCCCCTATTAGGGGAGAAGATTTGAAGTCCACAGTAATATCAGCTGTCATTTGTCTCACTAGGCAGCCACATGACAAAAAGCAAGACTGCCTTTATGCATACCACTTACGAGCATATAACAACAACCACCACCACCCCAAAAAATGCCACTTTCTTCTCTAGATTCTGTGTTGTTTTTTTTAACCAAAACAAAACCACAACAGAATTTTTCTCTTTTCTAGATGAGCAGAGTTAAACCTTTTTAAACTCTATACTACCAAGCCCCTCTGAAACAACCTGCACAAGAAGCACCTGGCTGTCCACAATTAACTTGCAAAGCAGTAGAAGAGGGGTTAGAAAGTAAAACAGTTAGGACTAGCTAGTATGAAATGAAACAAAACAGACATGCTGATGAGCTAAAGACTTCATAAAAGTAAATGACAAAAGTTGAACCAACAACCTGTTACAGATTGGTACACAGCTCACTCCTCAGGAGAAAGAAAACCACTCAGGGCACAGTCCTCTTTCCCCCAGATTCCATCTACAACACAGTTTCAACACAGATTGACTAGCCACTATAAACCTACATGCTCCTCTTACTGCACCCACTCTTCTAGACCAGACACCCAAAAGGCTAGTTTGACCTTTGAAGAAAGCAAGCCCTACAAAGGTAAGCTATTCCTCCCCCATCAGAATCCTCCCAAAACTAAGGTCCATGCTGCTGCTTGCAGCCCAGCAAGAGACTAACCACACCTTCACTTCATCTTGTTTATGGAACAGAACTACCACTTTCCACTCCCTTCACCACCTGTGGCTCATTTAATAGTGATCCAGGGACCTTTTCCATCAATCAATGGGAGTGGTAGCCAATGGAGGGAGCAGGAAGAGCAGCAAGTGTTCCAACCCCCAGGCAGAAGACTCCAGGTAATGCGTACCCCAATCCTGCAAACACTTCCATGCATTTTATGTTCAATCCGTATAAGAACTGTGACCTACCTGATGTAGATCACAGGCAAAAACAAAATATGATCAGTCCTGAACTTAAAGTTGTAGTTCCAAACAAAATATTTTTTGTGAAAAAAAATCCTCAGAAAGCATAAAAAAAGTTTGTCAATTTTTCTTTATTGATTTTATTGGTCCCTGTTAATACTAATAAAAGTAAGAGACTAATTATATATGTCAACACAGGGACTTAGACAGCTGAAATTCACAGTCCACCTTCTTAAGCAAGGAGGTATGTCTGCTCCTACAAAACATATTCCAACTCTTGGAATGTATGAAAATTAATGACAGAAAAATGACTGGGATCCCAATCCAGGCATAAGTCTTTAAAAAATGTGGGGATTCTGTCACTTAATTGAGACACCTCAATGAATCACAGAGCACCTATCATTCTTGGCAGGGACAGTGAGAGGAAAAAGAGAAGCATGATGTGAGGATGGAGAGATTAACTCACATGGGAAGAGAGAGAGAAAAATGTGGATGAATTGGAATTTCTATGGCTATGTCTATACTATGCACCTTTTGGTGACACAGCTATGCCGCTAAAAGGCATGCAGTGTAACCACTATTCATCAGCAGGACAGAGCTCTCCCCCCAACAAAAAACTTCCATCCCCAAAGAGCAGCTGTAGCTTTGTCAGCAGGAGAGCTTTTGCTGGCTCTCCTGCCAATAAAGTGCTGTCCACACTGGCCCTTTTTGCCAGCAAAACTTTTTGTTGTTTCCACACCTCTGAATGACAAAATTGTCGTTCAGGTTCCTGTGTAGACAAAGCCTGTATCTATGTAGGGAACTTTCTCCCTAATTTTTTCACTTGTCTCCTCACGCTGTGTTGGTCAACTCTGTATCCCCTATAGAGACCGCAGTCATAAAAGGCGCTCTGTGTGGGCAGGAGCTATGATTTCACTGTGCTCACACCTCCCCATTGGATTGCTCTCTCCCTTAGTTGCAGTGTTTCCAGCTGTTTTGATCACAAGTCTCAGGATATTTTTTTAAGCCCACTCCTGGAGTCGTGTGATCATGCAAGACTCTCAGCTTCCATTTCCTTTTCCAAAGTAAATTAATTGCTGCCGCTTCTCTGGGTGGAAAGGAAAGCTGGAAAATGTGAAGCCTGAAGGCTCAACCCCCAGAGGGCAGACACAGAGCACCGAACATTTATTATTTTGAAAAATCGGCCGGTTTTAAAGCTCAGCGCATGATCTTTTCATCCTTGCGCCAACACTGTAAACGTCTTTCCTCTTCTCTCCGGGCCACCCCAGTTATCACTCCCCTGCTCCCCCTGCAGGTTCCCGCCTTCCCTCTGCGCATCACGAGACCGCCAGATGGTGAGCCCCGAGCCTGGCAGGCGTGAACCTCAGCATCACGCTCTTCCTGCAGGACTGCAGTGAGCGCTGTGTGTCGGCAGGGGGCGCCTTCCGCTCTCTCTCTGCCCTACCCCTCCCTCCGGTTTGATCTGAGCGCAGGCGCACTCGTCCCTTGTCGTGACTTCCTCCCTCCCAGCAACGAACTGCTCGTATCTCCCAGCTTCTGCAGTCTCCCAAAGCAGTCGGTTTCCGGAGGTCAACAGCAGCGTCGGTCGCCTGCGTCCCAGCACGGCGCGCATGACAAACAGCGCCTGCGCGAAAGGGATGGGCGGGGGTAGTTCTCTCGCGCATGGGCCCGAGGAACGGAAGGGCGGGACAGTGGGAGCGCGGCTCGAGTTCCCTGCCGCCCACATCCGAGCGCGCGCGCGCGATGGCGGGGGCGCGCGCCGCCGATCTTAACGGACGTTGAGGGAGGCGGTGAGAACGAACGCGCGCGCCCGCCTCTGTCCGCTGCCCGGGTTTGTCCGGATCCTTCCCCGCGGGTGTTGAGGCTGAAGAGGAATCGGCGGCTGGAGGTTTGTCCGGACAAATGGCGGGGGAGGGGGACGCGGCGTCGGCGGCTGCGTTTGTTCCCCTCCCCCCTACCACGGCAGAAAGGAGAACGGGGACTGCGGACCTGCCGCCGCGCAGCACCGTGACCGCCGCCCCAGGGCAGCGTCCGCTCCGCCGCGGCCTGCGCAGTGAGAGCGGCTCCTGGTTCCCGGGGAGTAACCGCGGGCTCTGCCCAGCGCCCCGCGCTGCTGCCGTGTCGGCTCCGCGCGGCCTGTGGCTGGGTGTGTCCCCGCCCGGCCCTGCGGCTGCGAGGGGCACCGGAACAGTCCGGCAATAACAGCAGTCAGCGGGGGGGGGGGCATCCCCGCCGGCCCGGGTCCCAGCGCGGCGGGCCCCGGAGGGCGGAGTGTGTGTCCTTCCTGTGTTTTCCCCTTCTTTTGCTGCCGCTGCGCCCAGGCACGGGACCGGCCCCGCGGGGGATCCTTGCCATTAGCCGCCCAGATGTAGGGTCGCAGCGGGTGAGCTACGCGGTGCCTGCGTAACCCCCCAGCGTCGCAGTGGGCCGGGCGCCGCAGTGTGCGCTGCACTTCATGCCCGTGGCCCGGAGGGAGCGGGGAGGATGTGAAACTTTGATTTTAGAGCCTCTTGGATGTAAAGCTGTGATAGGAGCCTTTGAGGCGAAGGGCGCTTGGAGGTAAGGGCGCTGCTTTCTTGTCCAGGCGGTCCTGGAGTCGGCATCACATCGAACGGCATCAATGCACAGTGCTGCTGCTTGCGGTGACTTTTAGCCTCCCTTAGCGCTCAAGTGTAGGATAACTTGAGGGATTACTAGTAGTTTTCAGCTTTAACTGGACTTCTGTTGATTGCTGTTTAATATAACATATTGCTTCCTTTTCTGATGTGGCTACACAGCTTAAACATACAATATGCTTAGCACAAGATGTAGAATAGTTTTGCTGTTTTCCATCATGTGCAAGTTATTTCCCCATCTTAAACATTTGGCGTTTGAATTTTCCCTTTAGCAGACAGAAGATGATTGGACACTTGCACTAGCTGCTTTTGAAAAAATTGAAACTTGGTTATAATTTATAACAATATCTGTTTTTCTAATTCTTATATATTTATAAGGTGAGCTGCAAAGCCAAAAAATAGTTGACTTTTTTTTTTTTGCTGCTTTGTGATATAATGAAAGCCCAAAAGATTTATTTTTAAAATTTCCATTGGTCTCTTTACTTCAGAAATGTGCTTGGGAAGATTCAGCTGGAGAGCAAGTATGGTTATTCCTATTCAAACGACATTAACGCTGAGAGGATATAAGGGTAAAGATCCTTACAAGAATGTTGTAGTTAAGCAGTTGAGAGATCATCGTTAAAAAGTCAGGAAATGTATACTGAATATTAATTATCAAGAAACAGAAGCATTTGAAAATTCCATATTAAGTATTAAAATTACATTATCTTTGCAAGTCATATAACCTGATCTGGTCATAGAAGGCATGCTTATGGAGACACTTCAGTTCTTGTCTAATCATGCTTGGGTAATTGTTCGGTTCATGGACTCATAAGGCCCAGTTTTGCAAGATGCTGAGTAGTACCCTCAGTACCTTACAAGATTGGGCCACTAAACAAATAGCAAACTCCACTCTACTAAAGTGAGTTTTTTAATTTGGGCAGTATGACTGTGAAGAAGGCCTGAGTTAGTGGAGATGCTGTTAAATTATTTTAGCTTTTATAATCTGAGGTCATTTGTGGGGAGGGTGAGATACAGTTTTCAACCTTCTTACTTTTTCAGGACATCACTGAGGGCAAAGCTTAAGGTAATCTTACTGAATTTCTGTACTCAGATGTTTGGATTTCTTGTCTCACCACCATACTGTTTCAGACAGTTCTGGAAGTTAAGATATATGATGGAGGTTCTGGAATTGAAAACTTCATCTAGCTAAGAAGAGACTGGCTCTTAATATCCTAGAGCGCAAGAAAGAGAAATTCATTCTCTCCATTAATGATGGGCTGCCAGATCTGACTAAGGACATCTCTGTTTCTGTGGTGTTCAGCAGTCAGTGAAATAAGTCCCTAGACAGGTTAGCTCTTGCCGTGGATAAGAATGCTAAGAAGATTCACTTTTGGAGGTAGAAAGTCTCTTCCTGGTGTAATCTCTGTGGCCAATTGCCAAACTGTCAATTTCTCCTGTTTTCATGTTTGTGAAGATATATTTTCTCTAGTAAATCTCCTCCAGGAGGAGAAGAAAAACACAGTGAAGAAACTGGCAACCACTGTGTAATGTCCAAGTATACCTTAAGAGTGGTGTGTATAATATTTCAGATAGTCTGGCTCATATGACGTCTCAAGGTCCACTATTAGGTCTTTGGAACTCCATGTCCTCCTTCGGTATCAGAATCTACCTAGTGTCTTCAGATTTCAGGACTCAGTTCTACAAGAACTGATGCCATGGCAGTATCAGAACTGGCAGAGGAAAACATCTAAGGCATGGAACTGCTTCATCAATCACCTATTTCTTTTTCAGTGGCAAGGTTGCATATTTAACATGTTGCCCAAGAGTCCAAAGCTAGTTCTAACTTCTGCTTCTCCCGATGTTCCACTTTTTGTCATGGAGATCCCTTGGCATGGTTGATTAATTTAAATGATCAATTTTAATCTTATTTAGCATTTGTATTTTTCAGGTATTTTCCTTGAAAGCTTCATTGTTATTGGTTGGTATAACTATATTAAAGCATGTTGATTTGCAACTAAACATAGCTTTTATACCAAATTTGGTGGTACCTTGTGTACTAGGAGAACACAGTATCTGTACAGGCTTATTTAAGAAGTTATGTCGCTTAACATTTATTCACATAACTCTTAAATTTTGTTAGAAGATGGCAAATGACATACTTATTTACTAGATTTTTTTGCTTATTTGTGAGCGGCATTTGAATGAAAATTGGAATTCTATTAAAAATGGAAAACTGAAATTTATTTTAATTATCTCAATTGTGCTGGGTAATAAGAAACACTAGCTGATCAAAACATATTTTGCTTTTAAAACTGATTTATTAAGCAGAAGAGGAGGTATTCATTGTAGTTAATGAATTGACTGTTCCTGGTCACGCTGGACCAGATTTTTCAAAGGTGTCTAGGTGCCTAAATATATGGATAAGTGCTTTTGAGAAATCTCATTAGATGCCTATGCGTATGTTTAAGGCATCTAGAATACCTTTAAAAATCTGGCTCTCCATGTTTTTCAAGTTATTAGAATTAGTAGATCTCATCCTCTCCCACCTGGTTTTTATTCAGACATTAGAAGAGGGAAAACAAGCTTTCCTGCTCTTTCAGCTCCCAATCTATTACTCAACTTTAACTGAACTTGTCCAAACAAAGGAAATATTTTCTCTGCACCTGCTACCTAAACTGAAACCAAAAGTAATAAATTTAAATATTTTTTTGTTCAACATAGCACTTGGTCCATTATAAAGATTGAAAATAACAGACACTTACTGCCATCCATAACAGTGTGATGTGTTTATATAACTTGATTTGATCACCAAAAGTTAAGTATCTTCCCCCGGTTCTGGATATAATTAAAAAAGCAGCACCCTTTAACTTATTAAAGTTTGAGAGGTCGTTGATGCAACATGTCTTTAATTTAAATGATTTTAATAAATTAGGTCTTGACATAGGTTGTCATAACTTCAAAGTTAAGCAGTTTTTAAAAGAAAAATGTATTAGATTTTTTTAAATGAAAAAATCACTTATTTTTAATACTTCCTGTCACATGGTTGGTTTTGTTGCAGCTTGATATGGTACTGCTGTGGATCAGTGGATAACTGAGATAATTCTGCTTGAATATGCTACCAGTCCACTCCAGCCTCTTCCCCACCAGTGCATCTTTAGGTGTTCCTGTCATGAGACCAGAGACGCAGACCAGAAAAAGACTCCTCGTGAAAGGAGTTGGGCCGTCAGGTGTCACAGTTGGACATAGGGGATAATCTTATTCATTGTCCTTCTACTGGAGAAGAATTTTTTGTCCCATCATCTCTCCAAAATCTGAGCAGCTTTTTCAGAAAGGTCAAGTTTCACATATTGTAATGCTAGCTTCCATCATCCATACCCATTTCCCATTCAAACTTAAGATGTCTGTTTCTATATAGCTATTGAAAAAATTATGGAAAATACTTTTTTCCTAGGGAATATCCACTATCAGTCTTTTTGATCTTAGTTACACCAAGCATATCAGATGTGGCTGCTTTACCTCTAAAGGCTTTCATGCATAGGGAGGCAGTGTAGCTAGTGAATAGAGCACTGGATTAGAACTCAGGAGACCTCTGTCACTGGCTTGTTGGATGATCTTGAGCAAGGTGCTGTATCACTTTGTTCCTCAGCTTCCCCATTTGTAAAATAGGGATAATGATACTGTGCCAAGTTGAGAGCTGCTATATTATTAGATGACTGGCCATGAGATGTTAATCAATAAACATGATGCTCATGCATGTCCTGACTTACATAAAGCATCTTTACATATGCTATCCTGGCTTTCCCATGGTCATGGGCACTTTCTTGAAATTCATGGACTCTTAATGAGTTGTCCTCCCGACGAAGAATTCTAAGCTTGTGTGATCCCACCAGAGGACTCCTGGCCTCTTCCACAAATATAACATCTTATGCACATCTCAGAGTGAAACTGCCAACATTGGCAGTAAAATTCAGTCCAGATGTGGACAACGTGAGGGCTGAGTACTTCAGATATTCTCATGGCCCTCTGGAAGGAATTCCCACCCAATGTTGAAGGGAGTTAATTTCAGACTGACCATCTGCTCTAAACAGGGGAGCCCATCTCTGATCTGATATTTCATAGGTGGTTCACAGTCTTCATATACTATGGAGGGGATGATGTGATGAGATTGATTGATTAATTGCCAAATTATCAGCAGGTAAGTATGCCCAGTGGTCTGTGATGGGATGTTAGATGGCATGGGATCTGAGTTACTACAGAGAATTCTTTCCTGGATGCTGGCTTGTGAGTCTTGCCCATGTGCTCAGGGTTTAACTGATCGCCGTATTTGGGGTTGGGAAGGAATTTTCCTCCAGGGCAGATTGGCAGAGGCCCTGGAGGTTTTTCGCCTTCCTCTGCATCATGGGGCACAGATCACTTGCTGGAGGATTCTCTGCAGCTTGAGGTCTTCAGACCACAATTTGAGGACTTCAATAACTCAGACATAGGTTAAGGGTTTGTTATAGAAGTGGATGGGTGAGATTATATGGCCTGCATTGTGCAGGTCAGACTAGATGATCATAATGGTCCCTTCTGACCTTAAAGTGTATGAGTCTATACACTTTCTGCAACTGACCTCTAAAGTACCTTCAGATCATTTCTGACAGTGATCAAGGTTATGTTGTTTAATGTTTGATAGTTTTTCTCCCAGGTCCAACTTGTCTTCTCCCAGGTTCACCAGTCTGTTGATGTATCTTCTGCCACTGCATAGGTTTGGCTTTCAGTCATCCACCCTCAACTAGACCTTTCAGAAAACTTACTGCTTGGCACACAACCAGTTCTTTCATGGAACCTTAACCTAGTGATGTGAAAGTTAACAGACTTGACTTTTGAGTCCTTAAAAACATGATTTGTTCTGCTTGTTAAAGATATTTTAAATTAAAATATATTAGAATAGTGAGTTGTATTATTTTAATGGTTGGTTGTTTCTTTCACCACCGTCAGTGGAAATGGAAAAAGTTATCTGTTCTCATTCAGACCTATAACAGAGTTGGTACTGGAGTTTCTCACCTGAATCACACTGTCGGTGTTCTCATATAAACTTTATTTCTTAGCCAGGGTTTTAACTAGGCTCTAGACACTAAATGTCAATAGGGCTTTGAGTTATTTGGATAGAACTAAGACCATGTCTGAACTATAAAGTTAAGTCAACTTCATGTGAGTTAGCATAGAGCCTCTGTTTTGCGTGGCCACACTATACTCATTTTGTCAGTGGAGGACTAGCAGGACTTGCATCGATGCACGGAGCACTGCACTGTGGGTAGCTATCCTGTAGTGCATGTAGCTGAGTGGAATTCTGGGTTGGGCTTGCAGTGGCTTATGGGACCAAAACATTGGCTTGGGTGGCTATGGGAACATGGCGTTAGCCTCCCATAATGTACTTTCTCTCCCTGAAATCAATGGCAAACATATATATATGGAGATATACCTATCTTGTAGAACTGGAAGGGACCTCAAAAGGTCATTGAGTCCAGCCCCCTGCCTTCACTAGCAGGACCAAATACTGATTTTTGCCCCAGATCCCTAAGTGGCCCCCTCAAGTTTTGAACTCACAACCCTGGGTTTAGCAGGCCAGTGCTCAAACCACTGAGCTATCCTTCCCTCCCCAAAACAAGCCAAGCCTTTTTCATAAGCATGGATTGCCTCCTCTGATGCTATAGCACAATAAGCATAGGCCTCAATCAGCTGTACAGTGTTGTTGTAAGCATTACAAACACCTTGCGCCTTATCCTGCAGTATTTACACAGCTGATACAGGAGGCAGTGCATGTAACGATGTGATGCCATGCAAGCAGCCCTGCTAGAAGACATAGAGTGGAGCAGTGTGCAGTTGCTGGCAACAGTTGTGCATCACCTTGACACTGAGTGCCATTTTTGGGCCCAGGAAACAAGCACTGACAGGTGAGACCACATCATTACGCAGCTATGGTATGACAAACAATGGCTGCAGAACTCTTGAATGTGTAAGGCCACTTTCAGGAACTGTGTGAAGAGTTTTCCCCAGCCCTGAAACACAGGAAGATTTTCAAAAGGATTAGGCTGTGCATTAAGACATACTATACATTAGCTACTGGGGTAGAAGTCTCATTATGATGATACAGCAGTAGGGTATATTGATTTGGTATAATGTAAGCTGTAACTTGACATGAAACGCCTTTGCTTTTTGACCCAGAACCCTGCTATCCTTTTACATCTGTTGGTGACTTCCACATTTAAGTTCACTAGAAACTTGAAAGTCTGTATCAAGTTAGCAGTTCATGTTAGTGTCTAGGAGTACAGGAAGTAGTTAGTACAACAGTTCTTCTCTTACCCTTCTCTGTCTCCTGTCTCTCTCCCCACTGCCCCACCACAGACAAAAACATCACCACACCCTGCTCTGGTATCCCCTTACACTATAACAGCCTTAGGTACATTCACAGAAATGCATGTTAATTCCAAAGTTAGTTTCTGTTGATGTGTGTTAAACTTTTAATGCTATAATGTAAAGGTATGGCTATGCTACATGCTGCTTTCAGCAGCGTAGCCTTTCCCAGGTCTCTCAAATCCTCCCCTCCCCTTCCTCCCCATGCCTTTCGTGGCAGCGGTGAAAGGCTCCACCACTGAGAAACTGAGGAAATCTTTCCTTGCTGCCTACCCTTTACCAGAGCCTTTCACTGACATGTAACTGCCACCAGTGGTGTATAGTGTAAACATAGCCTCAATGTATTACTTTTTCCAGTTATGTATCACTCATTATCATGGTGTTACTTTGTGATAAACAGATAGCTAAGGGTTAATGTCTATTTCACCTGCAAAGGGGTAACCAAACACCTGACCAGAGGACCAATCAGGAAACAAGATTTTTCAAATCTCAAGGGAGGGAACTTCTGTGTGTGTGTATCTTTTTCTCTCTCTGTTGCTCTCGGCTCTGAGAGTGAACTGTCTCTCTCCAAGCTTTCTAATCTTATGTTTCCAAGTGTAAGTACAAAGGTAGAAAACAATAGGTTTTTATATTGTTTTTGTATTTACATGTGTGTAGTTTGCTGGAATGTTTTAAATTGTATCTTTTTGGATAAGGCTGTTTATTCATTTTTCTTTAAGCAATTGACCCTGTATATTGTCAACCTTGATACAGAGACCATTTTTATGTCTTTTTCTTTCTTTTTATATAAAGCTTTCTTTTTAAAACTTGTTGGATTTTTTTTCTAGTTGAGGCTCAGGGGATAGGAATCTCTGTGGGGTTACGGTCTCCTCAGGGAAAGACTGGGAGGGGGAAATCTCTTTGTTTCAGAGTTGCAAAGCTTACCTTTGCAGGGACTCTGACTGAGGGTGAAAGAGACTGGATCTCTCTGTTTTGCATTTCAAGGAATTGAAATAGGGTGATCGTCCAGGGCCATCCAGGGAGGGGAAGCCGGGGAGGAAATAAAGAGGAGACAAGGGGAGGGGGTTATTTCCCTTTGTTGTAGACTCGGGGCATCTGAGTCTTGGGGTCCCCCAGGGAAGGTTTCGGGGAGACCAGAGTGCGCCAGACACTGGAATCTGGCTGGTGGCAGCGCTATCAAATCTAACCTGGTAATTAAGCTTGGAGGTTTCATGCTAGCATCTTATTTTCTGAACTCTAAGGTTTAGATCTGAGTAGGAAAGCTATGACATACTTACAAGCAGGTACTCGAATAATATTTCGAGCACCTAATAGCTCAAAGATTGCATTTGCTTGCCAGAGTAAAAATCCTATGCCTCCATGTCTCCTCCGGTTGTGTATTGTCTGTTGTGTGAGAAATTTAAATTCTTTGACAATCCACTCTTTATGCAAAATAAATTACCGTGCTTTTCTTATACTTCCTTTTCCTTTCTGGCTTCCTTCCACTTCTGTTTTCATTATAAAAGTTCATATCAATCCAAGTAAAGATGCACTGTGCATGTTTACTCTTTCCTTTCTCTTCTCACCCCTTTCTTTCCTATACTACAGTTTACCATTTTCTTCTCATTTCTTGTAAAATGTTTGGAAAATGGAAAATTTCCAAATATTTTTCCCTAGTTTTTGTTTGAAATAGGTGTTTGAAGTCCTTTTGTCTAGCTATATTTTTGTCTTTCACTACTTCCCAAATCTATTTCTTATTTTTGTCTTAACCCATCAAACTTATCTGTACATATGTTTCACTTGGGTAAATGTATTAAATCAGATTTGATATTTACATCGCTAGTTTTTTACTGTCTTTTTATTGTATAGTTTTACAGTGGATGTCATATGACTTTCTTTAGTTTCCTAATTATAAGTAGACTCTCAGATAACTTTCTAAAATTTCAGGCTTAAATACTCATCTCTGAGAGAGACAAATCCAGAGCCTCACTAAAATCCTTACTGTAAAAACAATACAAACACAAAATTGAGGATTAGCAAATAGTTTGTGCTATATTTGCAGCCGACACCACCTGTGTGTATATTGAACATCCAAACATCCAGAAAGCTGAAATGCTTCAACCAAGCTATTTTCCTTCAGGGGTTGCAGTTTCAAGTCAATGGGGTGCTCCTAAGTCCATTAGATATTTTTGAAATTCTCCCCCTCACCGCCCCCAGGCTGAAACGTGCTTGGGGGCTTAAAATTTGGCTCCTGATTTTGGCGTGTGTCTATAAAGTTCATGACCTAGGTTACTGAAAATCTACATTTTTACTCTTAATGCTGAAGCACCTCTTTTTGATGTGATGAAGACTCTGGTATCAAAAATCAGTAAATATACAATTTTAGCCCCTGATGCTTAACTTATCAGTAGAACTGTTCATATCATTAAGTGTATGCAGCATCAGGACCTTAATTCTTTGTATTTTGTATGTATGAGTTTTGTAAGATACAAATACAACTTACCATTTGTGGCATTTAAAAAGAAAAACAAAAACCAACCTAGCACTTATGTAGTTCACTAATATGTTTGAAGCACAAATTTTCAAGTTCTGCATAGCCTCAACCTGGTTTAAAAGAATCCAGGATTGAGCAGTTGAAGCCACTTATTGTTTCCAGATTCCAAAACTCTCATTTTTAACACTAACAACTTGCTGAAGGTAATTTCTGACTGTTCACGAATAGTGATACCAACAATTGTCACTTGAGCAAGGTGGATTGATTAAAATCAAAGCAATTTAAATCACAAATTTTAATCATGATTTAAATGAGCAAGCTGAAAATCTGTTTAAACAAAGTAAGTTATCTGTAGTTAGTGAATTGAACCAGATTGTTTTTGGTCACCATGTCCGTCACAATTTTATAGTAGTAGATCTCATCCTTTCACACCTAGTTTTTATTTATAAGCTGTAAGAGGAAAACAAGCTTTCTTGCTTTTTCATTCAAAGTGAGGAAACCAATTGGGAATTGAAGTAGTCATTGAACTGAAATAGTTGAATAACTATTCACTCTGCATCTGCAGGGGAGACACTACTTCTGTCAAAAATTAGTTTAGCACTTGAACTAACTTTGGTTGCAGGGGATTAGTCAGTGACTACCACCGGTTTAGTGGTTTGACTTTGTATAGTTTAGTTTTTTGTAATGACCATCACCATAGCATCTGAGCAACTGGCTATGTATACAAACTTTCTAAGTCCAGATCTGAAAGTTATAGCACTTAATGTAGTAACCAAGGATCATCTTGGTATTGGAGATGCATATTCAACCAGTGCTTTTCATTTTCAGTATCCTACCTGAAAACTGTACACGTCTTCTACAATTTTAAGATTATAAGAAATTTGGAATGCTGATACTAAGGGTATCATTAAGGTCACCTAAATACAATTACATTCTTTATGTGAAATGGTATTAAGTTAGTATTTCCAGGCTCTTTAATATGAGAAGTTCTTGTGAATAATAGCATTCTTACGACTTCTTAACTGAAGTGATTCGTCCAACTTTAATTGGAATTTTTTTCCCTGAAACACCTTTAAGAAACTTTTTTGCCTTGAACTGCTCTTTAAAACTTTTTTCTTCATATAGTGAGACAGTTCTTGAAATCTAGCAAGATAAGTCAAGTGTAAAGTTAGGTGAAACCATTTTGGAGATATGTAGTGATCCAAACAAAAATTAGCAAAAAATAAGAAAATATATTTTAATCCCAAGTTCCACTTGTTCTATAGTAGAATTTTTTTCTGAAGAGATTAGGTCTGGCATGCAAAATATGTAGACAGGTGTGGTTTTGTTGAAGGTTGGGTGGAATATGGGAAATATGACTAGTTATAATAGGAAGCTAATTTCTTAACTATGGAAAGGCATCTCTAATGTTAAAATATTGATAAGTTATTTTGAAGCACTTAATGCGGACAAAAGAATTTTGTTAATGCTGGGATGCAATACAAATCCTAAATTTATAGATGGTGGCTATCTTTACTATTAGCTGGAGTAAATGAAGGAGTTCCTACCACTTAAAAAAAATAATTAAGAATGTAAGGTACTTCTGAGAGAGGAATACGGTCATAAATGTGCAGTATTGCCAAGTGAATCTTAACTTTGTCGTCAGACTTTGATTTTCACTTCTCAGCTGTAGAGTTGTACTGACGTAAAATTTATTTTTTCTGTTCTATTTCCTAGGTCTAGGATCCTTAACTTGAAAAAAAAATCACATACAAATTATTCTGCCTTTCTCTGTGTTTTTAACCTTTAGATAATTTTGCACTTGTTTCAGTATCTTTCTAGAAATATGTGTGGCATTTAAAATTGTATTTCAAATAACGTATACTCAAGGCAACCATTTTAGGCAGGAGAACTGTGAAACAAGAAATTGTGCTTTTAAAAGGTACTAATTTGTGAACCAATTTTATTTTCTTGCTTGCAGCCACTGATCATGAGATGTTTCCACGAAATCTACCTCAGACGTCACTTTTGCTCATTGATGTGCTGCGCCATTTCAAATCTCAGCAGGAGCTCTGCAAACACTCTTGAAAAAGTCTCGAGAGAACAGATTGTGACACCAAATCAATGCGTGATGACCTAGTAGTAGGTTGAAGTCTGAAACATTCTTGATACAGCAGTCCAAGAGAACACTGCCTAATGTATTGATAGAATTTCTAAAGGCTACAAACAGCTCCTGCAGTTTCTTCTTCTTGTTGCGCCAGAAACATTCATTTGACCTTTCTCCTGCAGAAAGATCCTTGCCTCTCTAATCTAGTCCTGGAAATATTAATGGAATACAGTCATGTCTACTCAGGATGAAAGGCAGATCAATACCGAATATGCTGTATCCTTGCTGGAGCAGTTAAAATTGTTCTATGAACAGCAATTGCTAACTGACATAGTGTTGATTGTTGAGGGCACTGAATTCCCCTGCCATAAGATGGTTCTTGCAACATGCAGCTCTTATTTCAGGTAAGTGTTCAAATCATGATTCATTCATTCAGACATATTGTACTGTTCTGTAAGCAATGTACATAGTTAAAAATGAATGTACAGCCCAACAATTTAAAGATTTAGTGCTGGAAATCTGAAGTGAATAGCAGAGCTCTTAAATACTTCAAGTAATAGTAACATTGAAAGGTCAAAGTAGGGTTTTCTACCATTTTACGACTTATTCCAGCCAAAGACATTGCATCGGCATCCACCATTTGGAGAAAGGAAATCATAAAAAAATTATCAACAGCGCCATTCTGGGGTTAGTTCAGGCTGTGTAATGCAGTTCATTTCCTGTCTTCAGCATGTGGAACAGCTTTTTCCAGATAAGCAAGACGTTTAGTATATGTTGTCCTTTCTGTTGATATGGTTCTAAAATAAGCTAAGGTGAGTAGGGATTCCCCACTGAGAGGAAACAGTCCCCATATCACCTCCCCCAATATGCTCCTCGTTCTCTGTGCTCCTTGAACAAATGTTGTCTTCTCCTTTTAAATGCAGGGATTTCTGAGGAAGCTTACAACTTCATGTTTTGAGCTGGATAAAAATAGGCACAGCAGAAGCCAGAACCTCTGCTTTGGGTTTCAAAGAGGGCCCCCACCAGGATGGAGGATTAAGTATTGTTTTAATCCCGAGATTCGTACTGTGCCAGTGCTATCCAGTTCTTTACTGTAGTGCTAGTGAACTTTTAAATCCACTAGGTCCTGTTGTGTTTACCCTCTTAAAACGGATTTCTCTTGGGTGCATTTATTAGTTCTCATGCCATCTTTGTGGATTTCTCCATACCAAGTTTTACAAAAACTAACCTATACTGGGGTTTTGGAGCAGGGCTTAGTCATGCACGTTGATGCCACTGAAACATCTTTCTGCCTGTCTGGCCCTGGAAGTGAAAGCCTTGAAACTAGAGTGTGGAACTGATTGATGAGTTAGTAATGACCTTGGATCTTCTGTATCACTGGTTCCCAATCTGGAGGTCACAAGCATCCTTCCTTTCTTTATAGCTAGCTAGAATTGGATTTCCCCAAACTTCTTTTCCTTTTGTAATATGGTTTCACAGTATGGAGAATATTGAAAACCACTATTCTATACATTTGGCCCTTGAGACAAAGATGGCAGTGATCTTTGAAGATGTGCTTCTGAAGTATTCTGTAGTGTAGGGGTTCTCATAGCAAAAATTTTGGTGGCCTTAACGTGCAGCCACCAATTCTTCATGGCCGGTCTGACAACTCTCTCTTTCTGTCACTGCCTCCCATGGCCCGAACTTACCAGCCACCTGCGGAGTCCCAAGCTCCTCATGCCCTGGCAAGGTGGGAGCAGGGGAGCTGCCCAGGGGAATGCCTTGGCAACTGAATGCCCGCAGCTGTTTCCACTAACGAGCTGCCTCCTGTGCTATGCACACTGGCCCCACACCTCTCCAGAGGAGCTGCCAGAGCCCTCAGTGTAAACACCAAGATAGCCCATTTCAGTGCCCTTGGTAACAACTATTCAGGCACAACAACTGGGCACTTCAGGAAGGAGCTGGTGCTTTGCTCCTTGCGATCTCCGCCTATGCTTTGGAGGCTGTCATGGCCGCAACAAAATCTGCTGGTAACTGCTTCGCTCTCTTTGTGGGAATCGGAGGCAGTGTTGGTGAGTTGTGAAATGTTTGGCTGTCTCTCATATGCAGCCTGACATTGGTTTTATCTTGGCTTATATTTCCTAACAAAATGGGAATATCAGATCCCAAACTACTCCAGAGGAATGTCTTCCACTTCTTCCCCAATGCCTGTTGCTCAGCTAGCTGATTTATGAAGGGGGGAAAGTGGTGTGACAGGTTTTTTCTGTCCACTGGAACAAAGTACAGTGATATTTTTCTAAGCGATTAGGAAACAGACCCTAGTCTTGAAATTAAGATTGTCTTGAAAAAAACCACCTCTAGCCTGAAAAACAAGCTTATTATCCAGTGAAAATTACTGGTTGCAAGGGAAATGTCTTAAGGAGGCACAACAATTTTAAGGGGTAAAATATATATGTACATTTTATCTATTTTATAAATATTTGTAAATGCAGTATACCACCAATCTTGTCTTTCATATGTCTGTCTTTTTCCTGCATTGTCTTCTACGTACCCCCATTGTTTACTTATATCCCTTCAACTTCTAGATAAACTGTTTTACACATGCAGAATATAATGGGTTTTTTTGTAACTTCTGATCTTTCCTTTCCCTGAGAGCTGTTCAGTCACATGCAGGTTTCAAAAAGCTTAGTTACCTAAAAAGACTACGTTTACTATCCAAAAATTGATGGCAAAGCCCTACTGCCCAGGATCTGCATATAAGAAATCTTTTTTCCCCCTTTCTCATAGTGAAGTTCCTGGAAAAGGAAATTACAACAAGGTGCTGTCCTTGAGACTTGCTCATGGACTCAGTTTCTGGTTGTTTAGATACTTAAAGCCCTAGAATCTCTCTAGCTTCTGAAAGATTGGGGGTTCAGTGGGGGGCTCATCACACCCCACCCATTGCCTCCTATTAGTGGAGGGGGAAAGTACTGGTAGTCCGAAATCAGTACCTTTGAAAATATAGGAAATATCCAACAATATTTAAATAAATAATATTCTATTGTTTAACAGTGTGATTAATCACACGACTAATTTTTTTAATCACTTGACAGCCCTACTAATAATGCTTCTGTCTGCTTTCAGGTGGTATTTGTAACTGGCTCAGGAGTTCCAGCAATTCTAGAAATAACAAGCCATTAAATTTGGTCAGACACAAATTGTGGATGGCTAGTAGTCACAAGATGTCAGTGTTGGAAACTGTGAAAGCCCTCATAAAATATTAGATTAGAATATGCAGTCAGACCTCTTTCTAAGATGTGCTTTTTTTGTATATTAGAATAGGAAGTTGGGCACCGGGTATGGAAGGGGTGTGACATTTTGTAGTGGTGTCACTCTTTCCCTATTTTCTTCTTCTTCTTCTTCGCTTTCATTTTAAATAACCTCTTAAATCAAATCTTTGTAATGCCAAGGTAAGGTTGATCTAAACACCAAAGACAAGAAACAGGCACATATTCAAGTTTTCAATACTACCCTTAATGCTAAACTGTGCATAAACAAAATTACACACTTTTGTTGTAAATACTGATTTAATAAAAGAACTCTTAAGTTATTGTCTCATCAGCTGCTAGTGCATACAATAACAAAGCATAGCACTTGTGGTGCTTACGCTTGTCAGAATTAAACTAGGCAAGTAAAGTAAGTGGTATGTATTATATATGTAAAGAAAGATACAAAATCATCCTCTTTTGTGATTGTATTTCACTTTAAAACTTTAAAGCTGACCTTCCAGTCTCAGGAAGGGACTTATGCAGGTACTGATTTCTGGGGCGGGGAGACGGGGGAACAATGGCAGAAAAAATGTATGCCAGACTTCCAAATCTGAAAAGAGTCCACTGTGTTTAACAAATGGTAAAAACTTACATGGAATGCAATTCTATCAACCCAAGCACCTCTCTGTGCCCCTGACCTAACATAAATTCTTATGTATCCTACATAAGATGCAGAAGGTAGAGCCGTATGAGTTTCTTTAAAAAACAAAATCAGAACCACATGTATTTTTCATGAAGCATTTTCTCCATTTGTTCCTAGCAACTTTTGCTGGAGAATGCGTCTGTCCTTCTTGTAAGATGACGGTGTAAAATATTTCTCCATTTTTCTGGCCAAGTAAGCAACCATGTCATGTCAGTCCCTGCTTATGGTTTAAAATGTACTCCTGAGGGAATTCTGCGCTACTGCGCATGTGCATAATTAATTAGCCATGCATAGTTTTAATTTTTATATGGAGGAAAAAAGCTTGTGCTGAAATGTTGCTGCAGTTCCCCCTTTTGCCCACCAGAGAGTGCTGTGGCGATGGAACACAGCAGCAACTCCTGGCCAGCTAGGAAAGAGAGAGAGCCTGCCTGCCTTCACAGTCCATGTCAGGACATGGGCTATGGAGAGAGCGTGGGATGCTGGTGGGGGAGGGCAGGGGGGGGGGAGTGTCAACGGCTCATAAGGTCTAGTGCAGGAGGACAGACTGGGTCAGTGGCTGAATGGGAGTGGAGGCACAGGGAGGTGCAGAGCTACATAGAGACAGATGGGGGCACAGAGACATGGGGACACGAAGGGGGTGCAGGAACACATAGGGACAGGTGGTGGCTGAGTGGGGGACCAGAGACATGGGGAGGGCATAAGAGCCACAAAGGGACAGGAATGTGGTTGGGTGGGGGCACAGAGAGACATGGGAATGGGAGGGAGGTGCAGGGCTACATGGGGATGGAGAGACACGTGGATGGGGGTGCAGGAACACACATGGACAGGGGCAGCTGTGCCTGACGAATGGGAGAGGCTAGGGGAAGCCAGGGTTTGCAGGGGAAGGTCCATAACAATCCCTCCCCGCCCCTTCTTGGGGGGAAAAAAAAACAAAACCTGTTTCATGCTTTTCTCACCAATACCCAACAACCCTCAAAGTTCACATCCAGGCTCCTTCCCAGCAGTTTACTTCCTTCTCCCTCAACTCCTCCCTTACCCCTTCCTCCCTCAAGCCTTTGCACTGCTGCTGAGGGGTGGAGGAAATATGGTTCTGTATTGTAGTTTAAATGAATTATTACTCAGAGTTCTGTATTAATATGCCTAGTAAGAAATCTGTTTATCAAAAAACATTTTGAAATGACCAAAAATAATTGAAACTGATGTGATTCTATTGTTGTTTTGACAAAATATAAATAAATTTTGCAGAATTTTAAAATAATGACCACAGAATTTAATTTTTTGGATGCAGAATTCCCACAGGAGTAAAAATGGGATGGTAACTTACATAAATATTGAGTACTATATGTTCATGTATAGAGAACACTGAAGTTAGTAATATGATTGGAAAAACTTTTTTAAAATGTTTGTTAAATGCTGTGTGATCTAAGGTAAGTACTACATGAATGTAAATGGAAAATCACATTAGGAATTTTTAAAGTTTGAATGAAATGACAAGAAAATTTTAGGTGTCTTTCTCTTTTGTGGTTGGAGTGATTAAATAACAAAAGCAGTTACTTAAGATTACAGTATGTGTCCTTGTCAGTTTTAATGTAGTATTTTTCTCTTCAGAGCCATGTTCATGAGTGGGCTAAGTGAAAGTAAACAAACACATGTACATCTGAGGAATGTGGATGCAGCCACTTTACAAATTATAATAACTTATGCATACACGGGTAACTTGGCAATAAGTGACAGCACGGTAGAACAGCTTTATGAGACTGCTTGCTTCTTACAGGTAAGAACATCATGTATATTTTGAGTAAAAATGCATGATAACTGCTCAATCTCTATACCAAAATATGGGGTTCTAATTTTTTCCTTAAATTTCAATTACATCCCATTTCTGTCTCTTTTTAAAAAGATAGAATAATTTTAAAAACTGTCAAGTTTGTTCATATTAGTGTGGACAGCCATTACCAGAATAATCCCACAGCCAACCTGTTTATATGGTTTCTGAAGGAATAGAATTAAACACAATTTCTATCACTTTAATTTTGTAAGAAGCTAAGTAAAATGCACAAACAGGTAGAGGATCAAACAATTTGCATGTCAGGTAAACATGGCTGTGTTTTAAAAAATCAAATTGTGTAGTCAAATTTCATGCATCTTTCTGGATGGAATGACATGTTCTTGGCTCAAAAACCTGCTGTGACTAGCAGTGTCAGTGCAGTATTCTTCCTTTTTTTGGATTTTTTTCATCTTGTTTATAGGTAAAGGAATAAGTCTTTGTCTACTCTACTTAAGTGGTGTGTTTTATTTTGTTTTTTTGCATTACAGGTAGAAGATGTGTTACAGCGATGTCGAGAATATTTAATTAAAAAAATAAATGCAGAGAACTGTGTGCGGTTATTAAGTTTTGCTGATCTCTTCAGCTGTGAAGAGTTAAAACAGAGTGCTAAGAGAATGGTAGAGCACAAGTTCACTGCTGTGTACCACCAAGATGCTTTCATGCAACTGTCACATGATCTACTGGTAGATATTTTAAGCAGTGACAACTTAAATGTGGAAAAAGAGGAGACAGTTCGTGAAGCTGCTATGTTATGGCTGGAATACAACACAGAATCACGATCACAGTATTTGTCCTCTGTTCTTAGTCAAATCAGAATTGATGCACTTTCAGAAGTAACACAGCGAGCCTGGTTTCAAGGATTACCACCTAATGATAAATCGGTGGTAGTGCAAGGATTATACAAATCTATGCCCAAATTTTTCAAACCAAGACTTGGTATGACTAAAGAGGAGATGATGATATTCATTGAAGCTGCTGCTGAAAACCCTGGTAGTCTTTACTCTTCTGTCTGTTACAGTCCCCAGGCAGAAAAAGTTTACAAGCTTTGCAGTCCTCCTGCCGACTTGCATAAGGTTGGAACACTTGTAACTCCTGATAATGATATCTATATAGCAGGTGGGCAAGTTCCTCTGAAAAACACAAAAACCAATCACAATAAAACTAGCAAACTTCAGGCTGCCTTCAGAACTGTGAATTGCTTTTACTGGTTTGATGCACAGCAAAACACTTGGTTTCCAAAGACTCCAATGCTGTTTGTTCGTATAAAGCCATCCTTGGTCTGCTGTGAAGGATACATCTATGCAATTGGAGGAGATAGTGTAGGTGGAGAACTAAACAGAAGAACTGTGGAAAGATATGATACTGAGAGAGATGAATGGACCATGGTAAGCCCATTGCCTTGTGCATGGCAGTGGAGTACAGCAGTAGCGGTTCATAACTGCATTTATGTAATGGCCCACAACTTGATGTACTGTTATTTTCCCA
Source organism: Chelonoidis abingdonii (assembly GCF_003597395.2). NCBI lineage: Eukaryota > Metazoa > Chordata > Testudines > Testudinidae > Chelonoidis > Chelonoidis abingdonii. The sequence goes on along the minus strand of NC_133770.1, from coordinate 92,951,377 downwards.
GGTCGGATGCTTGGATAGAAATGGCTATGAGACAAACTAGTAGATGCTTTGCTTCTGCTGCTGCTTTTGGTGACAAAATATTCTATATTGGAGGGTTGCATATTGGCAGCAATTCTGGTATAAGACTCCCAACTAGCACTGTAGATGGGTCTTCCGTAACTGTGGAAGTCTACGATGTGAATAAAAATGAATGGAGGATGGCAGCTAATATCCCTGCCAAGCGGTATTCTGACCCTTGTGTTAGAGCTGTTGTAATCTCCAATTCTTTGTGTGTCTTCATACGAGAAACCCACATGAATGAGAGAGCCAAGTATGCCACCTATCAATATGATCTGGAGCTTGATCGGTGGTCTCTGCGACAGCATATATCAGAACGTGTGCTCTGGGACTTAGGAAAAGACTTCCGATGCACTGTAGGAAAGCTGTATCCATCTTGCCTTGAAGAGTCCCCATGGAAACCTCCAACATATCTCTTTTCATCGGATGGGGCTGATGAGTTTGAGCTGGATGGGGAGATGGTTACCTTGCCACCCGTATAGCTCCCAAATTAGAGACTGCACACCTGCTTCTGGGTTCAGTTACCTTGAAATAGAAACTTTAATGAAAGAACAGGACTGGAAATTGGAACATTAAACCTGTCTTTCATAATTGTATTTTTATGCCCTACTTAGCATTTGCAGTCATTCAGTATGAATCAGTGACTTTTATAAGCAGATATGCTTCCATAATCTGAGATACTATCTGATAACTGAGAGAAACCTATATGTATATCATGAGCTTAAGCATCTGACTACTGTCTGAAGAATTAATTTCTAGTCCTATGAAGTCTTTCAGTTCAAGAAAAATCACAAAAGCAGTTGTTGTTGCTAGGATGGTATGTCACAATTGTTCTGAAAATATCTTCCAGTTATATTTGAACTACTTCTGGATATTCTACTTTAGTGCTCGTTATATAATTTTCAGTGTGGCCTAAGTAATGGAATGTGCTGCACTTAACACCAATATCCGTATCGGTATAGTAACGCCATTTAAAAGAAAAATAAACAAATCCCATGGATCTACCTGTGGTAGGAAGGGTAGATCTTCCTTTGTATGGTAACATGCAGGGCAAAATGACTGCAGGTTCAGTCAAGGTGTATTATTAAGTGCATGTATTCTATTTTCACTAACTTATACCTGTCTGTTTAGAATACAGGTCTTCCAAGCAGCTGGTGGTTTACCAGATGTGGACTTAAATTGCTGGGCTTGCAATAGGAATTGCTAGCCACTCATAGTGCGGGTCTGTGTGGAGCTTTAATCAATAAATGCCTCCACATTCTGTATTACAGTAACGTTGGCTCATGTATAATACTTCCTGCTGCTGATGTATTTTTCCAATGTAAAACAAAGTTTTAGTGTGGATTAACCAGGTCTTTATTTTTTGTTAATTTAATAATAAGCATTACTGTAGTGTGATTGTGTATAGATATCCCTTAGCTATCAGGTTTTTTACCTTGGGGGGAGGGGGAGCGAATTGTTCAGGAATATTCTGTACGCTGTGTGCAGGAGAGCAGATGACTAGTGCTGCTCTGGCATTAATCCCAGGAACCACTAGCAGTAGCGGGGCGCCGCCAATCTAACATGAACACAGGTGCTTCATGACAACCTTACTAGCATGTTCAGCTGCATCATGTTCTGGCACTGTATTTTGAATGACATTAATTTATTAAAAAAAGACTGAATCTAAGTGAGTTTTGGTGTGGTTTGTGGTGGGAAAGAGTATAGCTATGAATTTCTCTACTTTTCAGCAGTTTGCTTGGTGATAGGAAGTTAGCTTGTTTAAGGGCTGTTAAGATAAGTCATGAGACATGCATGTTTGAAAGCTATACTTGTTCAGTGAAACTGGAAGTTCAGCTTGATGACATAGGAGATTAGTAAATTCATGTCTACTTAACACCAAATTGCCATATAATGCTTATAAAATGTAAGAAGGAAAAGTTGTGTGGAACAATCTCCATAATATGCTAAGTCAGAAGTCCCACTGTCAGAGGACAGACTCCTTGATCTTCATAAGTAGAATTAGAAATAAAAGGTATACATTTCAAGAAATAACATATGCATTCTATTAGCAACAGTTCCATTTTCGTTCCATTGCCTGTGTACGTTTTTTGGTACAGTAGAGTAACTTGACTCTTCCAGCCATTCATGAAACAAGATATACTCTTAAAATGTTGGTGTTAGAATTCAAACTCCAGCATCTGTGGTTACAACTATCATCTTGTGGTTCAAGACCATGCTATAAAATGAAATATATATATAAACCAGTTTCTATCCAGTATTGTTTGGCATTTGCACCTATATTAATATTTCAGATTGGGGGCTTAGCAATATTTACACTGTCCCTTTGATTGTCTTTTGCTGTTAGTTTTATCCTTATCCCCCATGAACCAGATACTTCGAACTTAATGAGCAGCTTCCAAGTACCAAACCAGCATGGACTACAGGAAACTATGTCATGTGGGAAAACAGAACAATGAAAGTCTTGTCCTAAATACTGTGGCCTAATACATAATTACCATACCATTTACTATAGATAGAGGTGATGGTAGCAGCTCTGTAGGTCAGGTTGCACTGAGATTTTTACTTAAAGTAGGGATTTGAATAATCTTTGACTAAAATGAAAGCATTTAATACCAAATTTGGCATAGCTATATATTTTTATGGATTAAAAAGTTGCTACACTAAGTTATTCAAAAATTGATTTGCAATGTTTTCACCAATCTTTTTCCCCTCTAATGTTTGTGTTGGAGACATTTTTAACCCTCCAATTTTGGAACATATTAGTTTTCCCCAAAATTGTTTGCCATCATTTGTCATAAGTTTGGTCTAATAGAGGCTGATGAAGAACATTAATTTTGCTGGTTATTTCATTCGCCAGTACTGTCTTGACTGCATTTGTGCTCCACACACAGCTTGCTGAACCAGGGAGATAGGCCTCAGCAGACACTGTGAGGCTGACCTGGTGAACCATAGTAGTTCGCAAGGGGGGTCATTTGCCATAAGTGTAGCTTCACTTATTCATGGCCACTGCAGGGAATGCAGTAGCTTTCTAGATACTTAGGGTGAGTGCAGTGGGCCATACCCAGGTCGTCTGGCTTTCCCCAACCCCACCACTCTGTCACCCTAAAGGGAAGCACTAGTTTGATCAGTAAATATGAGCTTACTGACTTGGTTCATGTTAACAAAGGTACTCTATGAAAGATTCCTCCTCAGATGTCATTGCAGGATTTCCCTGTAAATCCAAAGCATACATTGATAACAGCATCACCTTGTATTCAGAAAATACACATTCCTCCCTAATTTATCTGGCCTACATTTCAAGCCTCTATCTGTGTCTCAGCTCTTTGAACTCAAGATTTTAGCTGGTCCTTAAACAGTATATGGTAGCAATTTTTTTTTTAAACTGTGCCTTAGTGATCTTTTAATTTAGTTTCTTGGTTGCCTTATTTTACTAATACAAGAGTAACAGCCCTATTCAATGGGAAATCAGTTGCCAAAACATTCTAACAGGGATTTTCTCTTGGCTGCTTTTCTGGTTAGTTGGTTTTGATAGTTGAAGTTTGTACTTGTACAAACTTTCACTCAGGATACTGTTTTAGTGCGGTTCAATTGTGATTTTCCTTAAAGTAAGGGCTTATATAACACAGCAATGAAGACTATTGATATGTGGGTCATTTCAATTCATGTGTTGGGAGGGCAGGATTGATTCTTCTCACAGTGAGACTCCATACAAGTTACCTATCTTCATCCAAGGTAGAGAGAGTGAACTTTTTTGAAGACATGGTGATTTTGGATCATACATTAAAGGACAACTTTTTTAGTCAAATAGCTTTTTGTTTTCATCCTATCTTTTAAGGAAGTCACAACATGCTGATCTCAATAACCTACAACTTCCTGCAGTAATATCCAGCCCTTTTTCTAATGCAATACAACCAGGGTAGCTGTAGTGCTGCTTCAGAAGGGAATTTCTCAGAATGCCATCAATCACTGGTGGCCAGGGTTTCCTGAAGAGCTTCTCCTACATAATATTTAATGTTAACTTTTTAGTCTCATTGAAGAATCTTTTGATTTGGGCTCTGACTGATGGATTAACTAATACTTTGGAAGCAAGTAAAACATAGGGCTGGTCTAAACATGTACTGCTTTAATTTAGTATGGATTCAGTTATACTGTTATAAAAGTGCTTATGTTGTACAATTTATTCCTGTATGGGAAGGGGAATAAGCTATACTACTACAAACATTCTTATAACAGCCCTAGTATGACCAGTTTAACTTTGTTTTAAAAAAAAAAAAAAATCACCTTCCTTGCCAAAAGTTACACTGGTAAAATATAAGTATAGAGCAGGCCTTGGTGTGATGGGGCCTAAATTGCTTCCCCTGTGTAAGCCCTGTAACTGCTTCACAGTTCTGATCTGCTGCTGTTGCAACAGTTGTCATCAGCTGCTCTGCTCAATGGGTTATTGGATGTAAAGCCTTACATTTTTCTCTTCCCAGCTGTCCTAAGAAATAGTGGTGATACCTGCACCGTTGGTAGCAAAAAGTGTCGAGCCCTAATGGAAAAAGACTGGCTTGCCACCCTTTGTTGGAGATTTTCAGAGTCCCGAGTGCCTCTCTCAGGACTGAATGACTGGTCTAGTCTCAGAAGAGAGCTGAGTGAGGCTCTGCAGAGATATGGAGAAAGGTAGGTCCTGTGGTTGGATCATAAGCAAAGGAGACCCCTTGTGTCTGTGAACCAACAGAGCTGTTGAATCCATGGTACCAGTCAAACTAACCCAGCTCTGGTTTTGTCATCAGTAACAGCTTATCATTCAGGGACCCTGGGAGCAATAGGTGTCCTGTACTCCCAGCTGTGGTACCAGGCATTGACACAGGGTCTGTAGGGCATGCAGCTACATTCTGGCCAATGATTACTGACTGTTCAGGGGTGTGACTACTAGGATGTTGAATGCTCCACTCCTGCAGGGCCTTTCCTTGAGAGGCTGCTAGGCATGAGGGTCCCCGGCAGACTAAATGAGAGTACCTGTGCGGCTGTATAGTGGCCCAAGAGAGAAAAAGGCTTCATTACTATCTCCTGTTAACAGCAGTAGCTATTCCTTCTCTACCATCTCCTGAATAAATTTCATTCAGAATCCAAACTTTATTCTCAGTGAAGCCTGGGAACCATGTTTTTCTACAATATGAAGCTGTGGTTCTATCACAACTGGAGGCGGGGGAGGGGGCTGATGCAGTTCCAGTATGCTCAGTCTGGCACAGAAACTGACCTAATCTGCAGTGATGGGTGTGGTTAATCCATCAATCAAGACCCAGACAAGATTCTTTTGTTATGAGAAGACAAACTTTTTTAAATTACAATTTTAAATGTTCTTAAAAGAACTACAGCAGAAGGGATGACTGCCTTTTTAAACCTGCATTGCTCAGGGAAGAATAAATGTCCTTTAACTTCTGCAGTGTGGCTTCTCTCTTTATCCATTACGAACGGATAAGACCTCCCACTTACGGAACTCACAAGTAGTCCAGTGTTGGTGGAGGCTCCAGCACTAAGGCCTGCCCTTCACCTCAAGCCACAGTGGTTTTTGCCTCCAGCTGTGGAATTAGTTGGTTGTTCATTATCTCCCAACCACTTAATTTTAAAACAATTTTTTTTGTGCAGTAGCTACTTCATTTCAGCTTCTAGCTCCTCTCACTTTTGAGGTGAGGACTGACCAATGTATTGAAGCTCTAATCTTCTGGCATCTGTGATACATCTCTTGGACAGACTTCTGCCACTCACTGCAGCAGCAGCGCAGCCTCACAAGCACGGAGTCAACTTAAAGATGGTATAGGCAGTTTTTCAGGACCCGCAGAGGGGAGCTATGCCCTGCTGCTGCAAGCTGTCCACCCAGGTTTTCAGTCAGACAGACAGTTTGTAAGTCCTTGACCCCTGCCTGAAGCCATGACTCCACAGGGGAGGCTCAGCCAGGAGCATAAGCATGTCCAGGGAGAGGCAAAATTCCTCACAGCATGCTCAGGGGTCAGTCTTGCAAACTCGAGGCTTTGAGTGTCAGATAAGCAAGCATCCATCAGGTGGCAGTTCATATTGCCAATGAGTGTAGGGTTTAAACCTAATATTTTTATTTAATCCTTTTTCCTTTCCATCTTTCTCTCCTCCCACAGTGTTTTAGATCAGTGGTTCTCAACCAGGGGGGCCACAAACAGGCTTCAGGGGGTCCCCCAAGCAGGGCCAGTGTTACAGTCACAGGGGCCTAGGGCAGAAAGTCAAAGCCCCACCACAGGGCTGATGCTGAAGCCTGAGCAATGTAGCTTTGCAGGAGCCTGTGTGGCGTGAGGCCCCAGGCAATTGCCCTGCTTCCTGGCCCTGGCTTTTATATGCAGAAAAACAGCTATTGTGTCACAGGTGGGCCATAGAATTTTTACAGCATGTGCAGGAGTAGGGCTCAGAAAAAAAGGTTTTAGATTTTTCTCCTCAAAAGTTCAGTACTCGATCTAGCTCGCTGCAAGCTGGTTTTCAGCCCATAATCTCGTGCTCTGCCAGGGAAAGGAGCCTCCCTCTCTCCCCCTCTGAATAGGCTGGCTCCATGCTAAAGCATAAAGAGCACTTCAGTTACTCTGTGACCAGAACAAAGGCAGATGAGGACTCTATTGGCTATGCAGCTGCACCATTGTGGGATCATAAGGAGGTAAGTGAGAAATTCTTCTCGTATTCAAATTACTCCCATTTTCTGTGTAAACCCCTGAGTGGTAATAAGCCTTCCCTAAAGTATTTCTATGGATACTGGCCAGCCACAAGGAACAGGAAATCTCCCGGTATTATCCAGCAGTCTCTTCCCCAGACCAGGCTGCACTGCATGCTCTACCCCTCCTGTAAAAAGGCAGGGGAAGTACTGTGCACATATTTTGTTTTTATACGTTAGGCTTTTGGTTAGTATCTTCATAAATTTTAGTAACCCAAGACTGGTGCAGCTGCAGCTCCACCAGTGAGACAGTCATACCTTCAGAAGGAGACTTCCTTCCAAAACATCCTATAGAATAGGGATGGGCAAACTACCGCCTGGGGCCTACATCCAGCTCGCGAGCTCCTGCTGGGGAGTGTGGTTCAAGGCTTGCCCTGCTCCATGTGTGCTGTGGCTCCACACAGCTCCTGGAAGCAGAGTCATGTCCCTGCTCCGCCTCCCAAGCATGGGGGCAGCCAGGGGGCTCCAGGTGTTGTCCCCACCCCAAGTGCTGCCTCTGCAGCTCCCATTGGCCAGGAACCATGGCCAATGGGAGCTGCAGGGGCAGCACCTGTGGATGGGGCAGCATGCAGAGCTCCCTGGACACACCTTTGTGTAGGAGCCAGAGGAGGAACATGCCACTGCTTCTGGGAGCTGCTTAAGGTAAGCGCTGCCCGAAGCCCACAGCCCTCCTGGCCCTGATCCTCCTTCCATGCTGAACCCTCAGTCCCAGCACAGAGCACCCTCCTGCACCCCCTGCTGGAGCCCCCGCATACCACAACCCACTGCCCCCTCTTGCACCCTGAACTCCTCATTTCTGGCCTGCACCCCCAGCTGGAGCCCTCACCCCCTCCTGCACCCCAACCGCCAATTTTGTGAGCATTCATGGCCCACCATACAATTTCCATACCCAGATGTGGCCCTTGGGCCAACAAGTTTGCTCACCCCTGCTATAGAATCATAAGTGTAGATGTGCCTCACACATATTTCAAAGCCTCAGCTCTAGCCATTCAGACCAAAAGTTTTTTCTATGCTTAATAAAATGGCTCATGAACTTAGGGTATGTTCTTTACTTGGAATGAGATGTCAGTGGTTCTTTTTATAGTCAAAACCTTGTGAGTGGTGGTAAGCAATGGCTCCTAGCAGTGGCAAGGAAGCTGTGTTACACCCATGCATAGCTACCAGTCATCCTAAACCAGGGGTCAGCAACCTTTCCAAAGTGGTGTGTTGAGTCTTCATTTATTCTTTTGCAGCCTGAGGTTAAAACAAAAGACGGCTACTCACCATTGTAACTGTTGTTCTTCGAGATGTGTTGCTCATATCCATTCCAGTTAGGTGTGCGCGCACCGCATGCACATTCGTCAGAAGACTTTTTACCCTAGCAACACTCGGTGGGTCAGCTGGGCGCCCCCTGGAGTGGCGCCACTGTGGCGCCGGATATATACCCCTGCCAACCCAACCGCCCCTCAGTTCCTTCTTGCCAGCTACTCCGACAGTGGGGAAGGAGGGCGGGTTGGAATGGATATAAGCAACACATCTCGAAGAGCAACAGTTACAAAGGTGAGTAACCGTCTTGTCGTCTTCAAGTGCTTGCTCATATCCATTCCAGTTAGGTGATTCCCAAGCCTTACCTAGGCGGTGGGGTCAGAGTGAGATGTGGCAGAATGCAAAACTGCTGAGCCAAAGGCTGCATCATCTCGACTGTTGAACCAGAGCATAATGCGAAGCAAAGGTGTGGACCGAGAACCAGGTAGCTGCGCGACATATCTCCTGGATAGGTACATGAGCCAGGAAGGTGGCAGATGAAGCCTGAGCACTGGTAGAATGTGCGGTGATGTGGCTTGAGGAGATATGAGCCAAATCATAACAAGTGTGGATGCATGCCGTCACCCAAGATGAGATCCTCTGAGAGGAAACAGATAGGCCTTTCATTCTGTCTGCTACCGCGACAAAGAGTTGGGGCATTTTACAAAACGGTTTTGTCTACTCAATATAAAATGCGAGCGCTCTACAGACGTCCAGGAAGTGCAATTGTTGCGCCTGCCGTGTTGAGTGTGGCTTCGGGAAGAAGACCGGGAGAAAGATGTCCTGGTTAACATGAAAGGCCAAAACCACCTCAGGGAGGAAAGCCGGGTGTGGTCACAACTGCACTTTGTCCTCGTGGAACACAGTATACGGCGGATCCACCGTAAGAGCATTAAGTTCAGAGACTCATCTGGCCGATGTAATGGCTACGAGGAAAACTGTCTTCCAAGACGGTATAGTAGCGAGCAGGTTGCTAATGACTCGAACAGGGGAGACATAAGTCTGATTAAAACCAGGCTGAGGTCCCAGGTCGGGGCTGGGCGGCGTACTTGAGGGTATAAGCGCTCCAAGCCCTTGAGGAACCTCGAAACCATAGGGTGTGAGAACACGGAATGACCACCTTCGCCTGGGAGGAAGGTAAAGATGGCTGCCAAGAGTACCCTCAATGATCATACTGCTAGGCCCTGCTGTTTGAGAGACCAGAGGTAGTCCAAAATAGAGGGAATCGAGACCTCAGTAGGAGTAAGATTAAGCGTTTCGCACCAGCAGGAGAAATGCTTTCACTGGCCAGGTACGTTGACTGGGTGGAAGGCTTCCCTGCTACCCAGGAGAACTTGTCGTACTGGTTCAGAGCAATGTAACTCTGACTGGTTTAGCCACGCAGCAGTCACGCCGTGAGGTGAAGAGCCTGCAGGTCCGGGTGATGAAGCCTGCCGTGGTCCTGAGTTATGAGGTCTAGGTGGAATGGCAGGGTAATTGGGTTGGCTATCGACAGGTCAAGCAACGTGGTGTACCAGTGCTACCTGGGCCACGCTGGAGTGATCATGATGATGAGCGCTCTGTCTCTGCGGAGTTTCAGCAGGACCTTATAAACCAGCGGGAACGGTGGGAAGGCATAAAGGAGCTGGCTCTTCCACGGCATCAGGAAAGCGTCCGAGATTGAAACCGGGGAGAGAGCTTAGAAGGAGCAGAACATCTGGCATTTCCTGTTCTCGCAGGAAGCGAACAGGTCTATGTGGAGAAATCCCCACTTCTGGAAAACAGAATGCATAACGTCCGGGCGGATCGACCACTCGTGAGACAGGAAAGGCCTGCTGAGTTGATCCGCCAGGGTGTTCCGAACGCCAGGGAGAAAGGACACTACCAGATCTATTGAGTGGGCTATGCAAAAGTCCCAGAGTTGGATGGCCTCCTGACAAATGGGGGAGGACAGTGTCCCTCCCTCTTTGTTTATGCAGTACATGGCCGTTGTGTTGTCTGTAAACACTGAGACACAACGGCCTCACAACTGTTGCTGGAACGCCTGGCACGCCAGGCGGACTGCTCTCAGTTCTCAGACATTTATGTGTAATGCCAGCTCCTGAGAAGACCAAAGGCCTTGAATACGAAGGTGACCGAGGTGAGCACCCCAGCCGAGAGATGACGCGTCCGTCGTTAGGGACATTGAGGGTTGGGGCGGATGGAATGGCATCCCTGCACACCAGGGAGGGAGTTAGCCACCATTTTAGGGAACCTAAGGTGCTCGGGGGAATGGTGATTATCGTGTCTATTGGTCCCTGCCCAGGCGGTATACTGAGTTAAGCCAAACTTGGAGAGGACGGAGGCGGAGCTTGGCCTGTTTGGTTACAAATGTGCAGGCAGCTATGTGACCCAGGAGACCGAGACAAGTGCGAGCCGAGATCGTCAGGAAATTCTGTAGACCTCGAATGATTGTTGCCATCCCCTGAAACCACGGCTGTAGTAAGCAGGCTCTGGCTAGATTGGAGTCCAGGATAGCGCCTATGAAGTCTAACCTCTGCGTGGGAACCAGAGTGGATTTTTCTATATTGATCATCAGGCCTAGACGTGTGAATAGGTCCTTGACGATGCCCACATGCTGAGTGACTTGTGTCTCGGATGCCCCTCGGATGAGCCAATCGTCCAGATGCGGAAAAATGTGTATCCAATGTCAGCGGAGGTAGGTGGTGACTACGGCCACCCACTTTGTAAATACCTTTGGGGCTGTAGAAAGCCAAATGGCAGAACCGTAAACTGGAAAGTGGCTGACAAGCTGGCTACAAAGCGGCGAGGTAAGATGGCTGATGTGAGTACGCGTCCTTCATATCCGAGGGCGGATACCTCCTCCGGATTCCAAGGATGGATAATGGTCCCCAGGGGATACCATGCGGAACTTCAACTTTAATCATTAAAACTGGTTGAGTCTCGCAGTTCCTAGGATAGGTCTGAGGACCTCCCTTCACTTGAGGTAATTAGGATATAACGAGTGTAAACCTTGCCGCCTTTCGTCATCGTTACCTCTCTCTCATAGCTCTATGGTGAGGAGGCATCTGCACGTCTTGAAGAGGAATGCTCGTGAGAGAGGGTCCTGAAGAGGGTCAGGCTGGGGTGGGCTGAAAATAAATGGAGGTGGGTACCCAATACTCCAGCCGTGCGTAGGACCCAGTGATCGTGAAGTTAAACTGGGACACTGCCGGGAGGAAGTAGGAGAGCGGTTGGAAGAGAGGAGAGAATCCTGGCTGTAACTGCTACGCCGCCCTCGGCTTGCACTTCAAAAGTTCGTCTTTGGTCCCGGTGGTGGTTTGTCGAGGAGACCTTGATTTTGGCCCTCTTGGGGTCCCTATGGTCGTCTGCAACCACGTCGGCCGCGCCGCCTGCCAAAGTCCTGTCTTTGTCTAGGCACAGAGTATGGCGGTGAGGCTGGGAGACGAAAAGGCCTGCGTTGGTCACCGGCGTATGCATGCCGAGAGAGCGCATTATGACCCTGTTGCCGTTCAGGCTTTGCAGCTTGGGGTTAGTGTTTTCCGAGAAGAGGCCTTTACCATCAAATAGCAAGTCCTGAATGGTATATTGCAGCTCCGGTGGGAAGTTTGAAACCTGAAGCCATGAGATGCGCCTCACGGCAACACCCGAAGCCAGAGTCCTGGCTGCTGAGTCTGCTGCATCCAATGAGACCTGGAGGGAAGTTCTGGCCACCTTTTTCCCTTCCTCCAAGAGGGCAGTGAACTCTTGGCGGGAGTCTTGAGGGAGAAGCTCCGTAAACTTACCCACTGCCACCCAGGTGTTATAATTATAGCTGCTAAGCAAGGGTTGTTGATTTGCCACCCGGAGCTATACGGCCTCTGCTGCGTACACCTTGCGGCCGAGTAGGTCCATTCGCCTAGCCTCGTTCGATTTCAGGGCTGGCGCCTGCTGGCCATGGCATTCCCTCTTATTAACGGACTGGACGACTAGTGAGCAGGGAGGAGGATGGACATACAAGTACTTGTACCTTTTAGAGGGCACAATATATTTACGCTCGACTCCCCTGGCCGCAGGAGTAATAGAGTCTGGGGACTGCCATATAGTATCGACATTCACCTGGATGGTCTGAATAAACGGTAGGGCCACTCTCGTGGGGGCAGCCGCCGATAGAATGTCCACTACCGGGTCCTCTACCTCCGGGACCTCCTCCACCTGGAGGTTCATATTGAATGCTAACCTCCTTCGGAGGTCCTGATGGGCTCTCAGGTCGATTGGAGGAGGGCCCGAGGAGGATGTTCCTGCCACTGCCTCATCTGGAGAAGAGGAACAGGAGATGCCCGTGACGAGCGGGTCCTGGGTGGCCTGTTGCTCTTGGGTGATCTCCTGCTTCAGAGGAACCTGGGAGTCTGGTGGGTGAACTGGGGCTCCCTCCACAGCAATCGAAGGGGATGGCTAACCATCACCTCCGGCACTCGGTGCTCTGATGAGACAGAGTGGGACAGAACTACTGGTACGCCTTGGGCCTGGTGGTACTCCCAAGGTGCCAGAAAGACCACTGATGGGGTCCTTGGACCTGGGCCTGGGTCTCTTGGAAGACTCTGGTGGGCACATCAGAATCATGGTCCTGAGCATAAGAGCTGTCCGCGTGGGATGACACTGATGCGTGTCTGGATGGCCATGAAGGTGCTGAAAAGCCCTGGGCAGAGTCTCTGTCTCTAGCGGACATTGCCCTACTTGGCACCGGGGACCGGTACTGGGAACGAGATTGGGACCTGTGACCGGAGCGGTGCCGGGAGGTCGACTGAGATCTCGAGGCTCGATATTGGGAGCGGCTACGGGAGTCACGGTACCTGGAGCGGTGCTGGGAGTTGGAACGGTGCTGAGAGTAGCGGGCCGGCGAACGGGATACTGACTGGTGCTGCAAGTGCGACCGGTACCGAGGAGGAGAACAGTACCGGGGCTGCGAGCGCCGATGGGACCTGGAACATCTGCGGGACCGTGATCGTGAACGGTGCCGCTCTGCTGTGCCAACAGAGGATGGTCTTATCAAGGCAGGCTTGCTGATGGACTGTATTACCCGTACCGCGGTGCCAGGGGTTGAGGCAGCGTCGACTGTGTCATGGCAATCAGATCCCTCGCTGTTGAGAATGTCTCCGGCGTGGATGGAATAGTAAGCTCAACCACGGCTTGCGCCAGGGAGCTGACAGGCACCGGATTCGATGGCCCTCGTGGGACTGAAATCGATGGTGCTGACGTCAGTGCCGCGGCAGGTGTCGGTGCCGGGCGATCCGACTTCGACAAGCTCTCTGGCTGCGGTGCAGATGGCACAGAAGCAGCAGGAGTCTTAGGCTTTATTAACCTCGGGGAGAGGGAGCGGTGCTGAGTTGACTTCAGTACTGCCGACGGCCGCTGCCGAGAGGCCTTGGCAGTACCGGAGCGGTCCGGTGCCGAGGAGGTGCTTCTGCCTGCCGATTGACCAGCACTCGGTGCCAAAGGCGGAGGGGTAAGAGCCGCCTCCACGAGGAGCTGCTTTAGCCAAAAGTCCCGCTCCTTTTTTGTTCTCGGCTTAGAAGCCTTGCAAATGCTACACTTATCTGTCAGGTGAGATTCCCCGAGGCATTTAAGGCAGGAGTCGTGTGGATCTCCTGTCAGCATCGGCTTATGACTGGCTGAGCACGGTTTGAAACCCAGTGAACCGGCCATGAGTCCCAGCCCCGGGTCCGGGAAAGGGGCTAATCTCTGAACCCCTCTTAACTATACATTAACTATGAACAATAAAAATTAACTGTAACTATATAACTTTGAACTATATACACAACAAAATAACTAGAGAACTACGAGTAGCTCGGGAGGTGGAGGTCAGTAAAACCGCACTCCACTGTTCCAACGTCCGACACGGGCACTAAGAAGGAACTGGGGGGCAGTTGGGTCGGCAGGGGTATATATCCGGCGCCATGGCGGCGCCACTCCAGGGGGTGTCCAGCCGACCCACCGAGCATTGCTAGGGTAAAAATCTTCCGACGAACGTGCACGCAGCGCACGCACACCTAACTGGAATGGATATGAGCAAGCACTCGAAGAAGAACCTGTCACTTCCTACTCAGGATTCCTGTTTATGCATCTCAGCAGTGCATTAGCTCTTTTGGCCATAGCATCACACTGGGAGCTCACGTTCAGCTGATTATCCACCATGAATCCCCACAACTTTTTCAGAGTCACTGCTTCCCAGTATAGTCTCCCTTCCTCTATGTCTGGCCTACATTTTCCCCCCCCTAGATATATACATTTAATTTAGCTGTATTAAAACATTGTTTGCACCTGAATTTACCAAGAGATTCAGATTGCTCTGAATCAGTAACCTGTTCTCCATTATTTACCACTCCCCCAACCTGTGTGTCATCTGCAAACCTTATCACTGATGATTTTATGTTTCCTTCCAGCTCACTGATAAAAATGCTAAATAGCATAGGACCCCCCTGGAAACACAGCTGCTTGCTGACGCTTTTCCACTTACTTACAAGTACATGTTAAAAACTATCAGCCAGTTTTTAATCCATTTAACGTGAGCCATGTTAATTTTATATGTCTAGTTTTTTAATCAAAATGTCCTGCAGTACTAAGTCAAACACCTTATAGGAGTCTATTATGCCACCATCATTACCTTTATCAGCCAAACATGTATCTAAAAAAAAATTAGTTTGACAAGATCTATTTTCCCAAACTCGTGTTGATTTGCATTAATTACAGTACCCTCCAGTCCATTACCTGGCTCAGGATCAATGTCAGGCTGACAGACCTATAATTACCCAGGTCATCCCTTTTACCTTTTTTTAAAAACTGACACAATATTAGCTTTCTTTCAGAGTGCTCCAAGACTTACTGAAAATGAACAGTAACAGTCCAACAAGCTCCTCAGCCAGCTCTTTTAAAACTCTTGGATGAAAGTTATACAGACCTGTGGATTTCAAATACTTTAACTTTAGTAGCTTCTGTTTAACAGCTGTAGGGATAGTTCTTAATATAAAGAATTAAAGTTAGCTTAACTTTGATTAAGGAAATAATATATTTTCTTTATAGTTTGTGGCTAGTAACCTGAATCAGGCCTTAATCATCCAATAAAGGCAGGCCACGAGAATAACAAGTCAAAAGACCAGAATAGTAGTGAGAGAAGAATGTATGGTTCAAAAACTAATAAAACAGGGAGCTGCAATAACCAAGACCAAAAAAAAAAAAACAAAAAAAATGCCTTCTCACAAAGCAAGCCCAATTTTTTTCCTCACATACCAATGCTATCTGAAAGTGAGGCCTGTGTGTAACTAATGGCAACAGAAAAAACAAAAAACTACTGGTAAGTAAGGAGAGGGGAGGAGATAAAGAAAAAAAGCCTTAAAGAAAATAAACTGCTTCAAACTGTGTTTTTGCTAAAGCTAGCAAGGGGGCTGACAGGTATAAAGAGAGCCAAAAAGCTGAAGATTCCTTATTACATCAGTCCAATCATGCCATGGAAAACCCCATCTGGTCCTCTTGAAAGTACGTACTGTAGATAGTTTATATTTTGTTATTGTAAGGAATGTAGTAATATTTATTAGCTAAACTTTGTGTGTTTAGAGTAATAGTATAGATAACATTTGGACTTAACCATTAATTCCTTTTTAAGTAAGTTAATGTTTGTCCTGTATGATTAATATTCATAAATTCCAACAACATCCTCCAGAGATGATAGTGGAATGGAAAATGTGTTATCGTCGTATGATGAGACTATATAATCTGTTCCCCCCCCCCCCATGCAGAACAAAAATATTTATTGAAAACATCTGCATTATTAAGTCTACCATTTCCATCCAATAATGAACCAATAACATTATCAGGATTATTTTTGTTCCTAATATTAAAAAAAACTCCTTGTCCTTAATGCTGCTGGCATTTGTCATTGTATCTCTTCCTTCCCTTATCTATTTTCTACAATTCCTAACTTCTGATTTATATTCATTGCTGTCAACTTCCCTTTTCATCCATTTGTTTATTTTTTACAGCTTCCTTCACTTCCTCTCTAAATAACGTCTTTTTCTTAAAACCTATTTGGCCTTCTTCCTTGATTGTGGCTTTCTGGTCATTTAGTACGGCAGGGGTGGGCAAACTACAGACTGTGAGATTGCCACTCCCAGAAGTGGCCGGTACTGCAGCCCCTGGGGGAGGTGAGGACAGAGGGCTCCACGCGCTGCCCTCACCTGTAGGCACCTCCCCAACAGCTCCCATTGGCCAGGAATGGGGAACTGCGGCCACTGGGAACTTCAGGAGAGGTACCCACAGGCGAGGGCAGTGGGCAGGACCCGCCCACCCTCATGGCTCCATGGATGTGGTGCTGGCTGCTTTTGTGAGTGGTGCAGGGCCTATTGAAGCACCAAGTATATTACTGGTCCGGACTTTATTCTGCTTGAGCCTTATAAATGTGATAAACTCATGACGACTTGTACAAAAGCTACCATTAAGTTTTAGTTCTGTGATCAGTTCTCTTTATTGGTTCGGACAAGATCTAATAAAGAACTCCCCTGGGTGGGCTGCAACATTTTTGAGTTAGGAAAATATTTAGAAATTCCAAGGATGTTCTAGCAGTGGTACTATGAGACCTCCAGCATATATCACTCACCTTGAAGTGCCCCGTGATTGGGTAGGCTGTTGCAGACAACTGCATCTTGTCCTTTTCTGTTATTGATCTATAAGCATTCAATGTAACTTTTTTCCCCTGGAGTTTTCAAGACTCAAACAAGTAATGCCTTTTGACAGTCTCACTTCCCCTCCCCTTTTGCATACGAGATTCTTCCTAAATAGGCCATAACTATTGATTTTAAATATTCCAGTCATGTGACTCATACCCCCAGCTCAAATTTATGCTTAAATGAACAATTCCACTTCCTCTTGTTTGTTACCTAGGCCCCTAGCATTAGCATACAGATAATTCAGTAATTTCTTCTTAGTCATTGGGTTCTTTGATTACATTTGTTCTCAACATCTTGAGGTTGTACTTCCTTTTTTTAACCCTCCCATTTTGCTATCAGTTTAAGCCCTTCCTGACTACTTTAGCCTCCATGAGGAGATTAGTCCCCCTTCTACTGAGGTGGATATCCAAATTACACAGCCCTCTCTCCTCCTAGAAGGTGGACCAGCGTTTGACAAAACCAAAACCCTCCATTTTAGATCACTTACCCAGCCAGGAATTAACTTCCAAAATCTTCTGCCATCTGTCTTCCTTTGGTCGAGGATGTGATGGTATTTGATAAAATATGACCATTCAGATCATGGTTGCAACCACTGTTATATATTTGAGACAAATCTTGAACAAAATGTGGCATGTAAGAGGTCTATGAAAAGGTTATGATTTGTGAATATAAAATTGTGCTATTTGTATGCATGTACTATTTTTGTATTTGAAGTTATGAATATTGGCTCTATACCTGGATTTCAAATGTTTGCTCCTAGGGTAACCACAAGATAGTTAGCCAGCACATCTTGGAGGGACTATTCAAATTGAGTGGCTCATCAATAAACACTTAACTGACACTGGGAGACACCCATCTACACTGAATGGACTGTCTTTTTGCAAACATGCTGTTTGAGGTAATGGTAATGGCTTCTACTGTATCCAAACCTTCATGCATGGACACGTGACTTCAAACACTGTCTTGTCACCTGTAATTTTCCACTAGCTGTGCTGAGGGCTTTGAAAAAAACAGTTACTTGTAAGCGTTTTGAGATGTGTTCTTCATGTCCATTCCAATTAAGGGTGTGCACGCCACATGCACGATTGTCAGAAGGTTTTCCCCTAGCGGTACCCGTCAGTCGGCTGTGGAGCCCCCTGAGTGGCGCCTTTATGGCGGTGTATATAGGTCCTTGCTGACCCGCCGCCTGCTCAGTTCCTTCTTGCCGGAATACTCCGACAGAGGGAAGGCAGGTGGGATTTGGAATGGACATGAACAACATCTCAAAGAACAACATTTACGAGAGGTAGGTAACCGTTTTTCTTTGAGTGCTTGCTCATGTCCATTCCAATTAAGTGACTTCCAAGCTGTATTCTTGGAGGAGGGGTCAGAGTTCATCTGGTCACAGATTGCAACGCTGCGTCATCTCTGGACTGTTGCAAAATTGCATAATGTGAGGTGATGTTATAGAGGACCATGTGGCTGCCCTGCATATATCCTGAATGGGCACTTGAGCTACAGAAGTGGCAGATGATGCTTGAGCTCTTATAGAGCATGCCATCAATGTCGGAGCTGGAATCTTGGCCAAGTCATAACACGTCCTGATGCACAACGTGATCCAGAATGATATGCATTGGAAGGAGATGGGAAGCCCTTTCATTCTCTCTGTGACAGCGATGAAGAGCTGTGGGGACTTCTGAAATGGCTTTGTGTGCTCGATATAGAAAGCCAGGGTGCATCTCACAGCCAAGGAATGAAGCATGTGATCTCTGTTATTGGCATGTGGCTGGGGGGGGGACAACAGGTAGGAGAATGTCCTGATTTATATGGAATTGAGAGACTACCTTCAGGATTGCCTGAACTGAATTGAAGCATTGAAGTTCACACTGGTTTAACCATGGAGCTTTCACACTGTGAGGTGAAGGGTCGTCAGGCTGGGATGTCATAACCTGCCATGGTCTTGTGTGATAAGGTCTGGGAACAGGGGAAGAGCTAAGGAGGTCCTGAAAGGCCCTGATGTCCATTGCTGGCACAGCGGTAGTCATCCCTGCCACCACTTCATCAGGTAAGGAGGAGGAAGATGTCTGAGGAGGGATTGGGTCCTCTTGCTTCTAGTTCCCTGATGGCCACCAGGGCAATTTCAGGTGCATCAGTTATAGGTATCCTTCCTTGCACTGAGGGTAGGATAACAACAGCTCCTGTATGAGGGTTGGATTGGTCTTCCTCTCTCACTCCTAGACCCCTTGATACCAATGTGACCAACGGGGTCCTGCGGTGGCCCAAGGCCACCAAACTCGCCCTCGATCCCAGCCCCAGGGCCTGATGGTAGGCCCATGGGCTCCAGAAGGGCCACTGCACTGGCCTCTGCCACTGAGGAGGCCACGACACTGTTGGCAGTGGTTGGGATGCATCACTTTTTGAGCAGTGCCAGGAATGGTGCTGGCATCTAGAGCGGTACCAGCTCTGCCTGAGGTGTAGGATTAGACCTCCAACTCACAGGAGTACTCAGATGCGGACCAAAGCAGAGCAGAACCTGACTCAACGGCTCCCGTCATGGCTGAAGTTGATGCTTGTGGGACTTGCTGGTTAGGACTGGGGTGTCTCAACACAGGATGCACCCCACTGATGTGCCGTGCCAGCGAGCAGCCCATCCACTGCCGCCACCTTATGTGTCACTGGCGATTGTGAATGGTGCCACATGGTGGAGCTAGGCCATGGGGCTGGGGAGCGGTGCCAGTGCTCCTTACCAGAGTCCTCCTTCAGTGCCAGGGAGACTGCTGGTGCTGGCTCTGGCACCGGCTGTGGGTGAAGTGCAAATTCCATTACGAGGAGCTTCAGGTGAGTGTCTCTCTCCTTCTTTGTTCTGGGCTTAAAGCCCCTGAAAATCTTGCACCTGTCTGTCTGATAACCATCCCTGAGGCACTTGAGGCAGGAGTCGTGCAGATCGCCATGTGACATAGGCTTCAGGCACTTCCCACAGGGCTTAAAGCCCTGGGACTGAAGTATGCGCTGATCCGGGGAAAAGGGAATCAGGGAAGATCCCCCAGCTAGGTACTATTCAACTCTTCAACACTAATAGGTAACTAACTATTTACAACAACTAGTCAAAGAAAGACTGTTACATAGGCACTTGCAATACACAAGACCAAGCTGCTCCAACAACCATCACTGACGCTAAGAAGGAACTGAGCAGGTAGTGAGTTGGCAAGGACCTATATTCACCGCCATAAGGTGCCACTCCAGCAGGCTCCACAGCCAATTTGATGGGTACTACTAGAGGAAAAAGCCTTTCAACAATCGTGCAGGCAACACGCACACACCTAACTGGAATGGACATAAGCAAGCACTCGAAAAATAATGGGTTTTCCTCCACATGGCAGAAGATATAAAAGGCCCTGGAAATCCCTCCATTTTGCCTCTATCCTGCTATAGCCTCTTCTCCGCTTCAGCCTCTGGACTATGAACTTTTATATTAATGGAAGCATTTTAACCAAGGAATTGAGGACCTTCCAGTGATTTTGAAGCAGCAAAGACTTGACTTAGGCCCACAGTTTATTCCACCATTGCTATAAGCCTGAACCAAGAACTTTGCAATTATTGTATGTGTTTGATTCCTTTAACCAATTTTAACTCACCTTTCTTATGAATAAACTTTTAGATTTTAGATACTAAAGGATTGGCATCAGCATGATTTTTGGGTAAGATCTAAGTTATATATTGACCTAAGTGTGTGGCTGGTCCCTTGGGATCAAAAGAACCTTTTATTTGAAGAGATTGGTTTTAAAGAACCACTCATCTCTACATCCAGTGTTTTTGGTGGTTATATAAGAACAGGAATGCCTAAGGCAACTGCTTTTCTGACGACTTGTTAGCCAGTGTGGTGAAACAGAAGTTTACTTTTGGTGCTGGTTTGGTATATCCTATGGGGAATTAGCCACCAGTATTGGGGTGTATTTGCCCTATTTCTCAGCAGTTTGTCCTGACTTTGACATCCTCAGTTGCGACCCACTAAGGCACAGTTACAGAAGGACAGGAAGGATTTCAGAGCTGATTGCTTGCATTTTCTAAAAAAGGTATCTTAGCATTCAGTCTAACACCATAATACTGATCATACTGTAATCTCTCCCCCTAACGTTGTGTATAGATGAAAATAAGTTTCACCAAAGCAGCCATGTATCCCCCGGAAACTTTATTATATCTACAAAAAACTATTTATATTTGTTTCTACAGGGAGCACTTCCTAGTTCTTAATTCCTGTTTAAGCTTCATCTTATCACGTTTCCTGGCCAAGTATAATAAAGGAAAGGCTTTTAATGTGTCCCAAGCCACAAAAGATCACCTATTTTTTTTTATCAGAGGGGTAGCCATGTTAGTCTGGATCTGTAAAAAACAATGAAGAGTCCTGTGGCACCTTATAGACTAACAGACATATTGGAGCATGAGTTTTCGTGGGTAAATTCCCACTTCGTCGGATGCATATATTTTTTATAATTACCAGGCTTTACAGCCTAAAGCAAGTTGAATTTATACTCAAAGGGGAATGGTAGAATTAGGGCAGTAAAATCTACTTGGCCTTGTAAAGAAAAGAGGAAGATGTGGTCTCAATTCAAAGGGGCTTACAGTCTGAGGAGCCAAGTCAGACATAAGATGTCTTAGACACAAAGTTCTTATCACAGAGCAGTGCATTTAAGACAGGAAAAATTATTAGGCAGGAAGACAACAGATGAGATAGCACTCTACAGTCATTCTTCCTCCCCTCAAGTGAATGTCAGACCAGCACTAATTGTAATATTGTCATGTGATACCCAGCACATAAAACCCAAAACTATCTCAAAGACTTGCCCGTGATTGTTACTAACAAAAAAAGATTACTTTAACAGTGAGGCTAGATTTTTTCCTTCTTTTACTAGTTTAACAGTACATGTGTATGGCCAGTTTCCCCCTTGTTTATCTGGTTTTGTCTTATTTGTAATGCTAAATTTGTTTACTTTTGCCCTTGTTTCAGCAAATGAGTACTTAAGTGTCAGTCACACTTCTTAATGTAGAACAAAGCTATGACTATTAAATTGAAGACAAGTGAGCTAGTGCCTTGAAAGGTGAAACATTCTGCTAAAAATCTTAAAGTATAACAAGGTTTTATATATGTACATAGTCAGTCAAAGATCCAGTCAAATAGCATTTGCTTAGCATGAGTACTGCATGCATGGTTCATTTTCCCCAAGTCATCTGAAGAATGTAAGTCATATGTTATACAGCACTAGATGTACTTAACAGATGCAGCCAAATACCATTATCTAAATACCACAGAAGTTGCAAAATACAAACTAGTAAATTATTCTTCAACTGTAAAAGAGGAAAGTTGCTATTCTACCAGTAACTGTTCATACTGATATGCTGACTGAGCAAAGTCTTCAAACCAGGAATTGATGAGTTTTAATCCCAGCTCTGCACACCCTCAGGCAAGTTACCTTAGATACACGACGACAATATTACTCAATGATCCCACAGGAGTACTGAAGTTTAACATTTGCACTGTGTTTTTTAAATAAATGTGAAGTACAAGTATGGATGTGGGGCTGGGTGTTGGTAGAAGCGATCTCTTCTGGGGTTTAAGGTTAGCTTTGACTGGAGTAAGCTAAAGCTTGACACTAACAGCAACACAATTAAGTTTTTACATTTGGAGATTGCCAGGCATTATTTCCGGCTCCTATCTCTCATCTTTAACCACTTTTCCCCCCATTACTGGCAAAGCTGAGGAAAGACCAGCACACTAAAGTTTAGAAGCTCCTTTGCTCCAGTCAACTTTAGGCACAACATCAGAAATCTAAACATTTACAACAGGGTGTTAGTCATGGTGAGGGAGGCTGGGTGGCAGTTCCTAGTAGTCAGAAAAGATCAGAAGGCACCATGTTAATTGCATTAATATTAGTCTCTTCCACTTTCCAGTGTGCCCGTGCCCATCTTAACAAAAATAGATTATAACAAAGTTAATGAAATGCCTGCTGCAATATAGTGGAGAGTGTAACTTAAGACTGATTTTTCTGGGCAATATTTAGTTTCACAAAAGGTCTATATAACGTGAATGAAAACATCTGTCATTTTTCTGTAGCAACCTAGTTTCTGGTCACCATGCTTTTTTCCAAACAAACAAAAAACAAAAATTAAATAGGAAGTGAAAATATAATTTGAATATAACCTGAAGTCCAAATATGTCCTTGATTAATTTTCTTCACGCTGGACTAGCTTCAGAAAGAAAACTATTTCCTTGGTAAGCTGTAGACTCAGACAAGTTAAGAAGATTGAATAGAAGATCTCTACTACTGCCAAAGACGCACAGTAATTATATCTGAACTATAAGAACATGTGCTTTCATAAATGGAAGTAAAATGTATTCAAGATGGGCATAAACAGAGCAATTTTATTTTCTATCACTTTTAGAACAAAATATACAATGGAATAATTTCAACACAGTATATGATTAGGCAATGATTTGATTTTAAAATAGTCACAGAGGTAAAGGATTTGACAATGTCTAGCTAAAATTACAAAGTCTACAATAGCAGCAAAGATACTAAACTGTTTTATGATCAGATGTGATGCATGGTAACTGGTTCATACAGCAGCACACATTACTTTATACCCAATAAAGTGATCAGATTTAAATTGACAGTTGTTCAGTGACTCTGAATTCTTATAACAATTTGCCGAATGTTTCTTTAATAAACTATTTCCTGTATCTGGTAACAAATGAAACAAGAAATTCAAACAGTAAAAACTAGAGAGTCACTTAAGCCGTTTTGTTAATTTCCATTCCATATTAGCATGAAAAACCTTAGCACTTTATCATATCTCCATGAAGTGACTCTCTCTGAAAACTTCAAATACTAGGAACTGTAGTGGAGTACAGAATTTTTTTCTGGCTTGAAATGGATAGGTGCACACACTCTACATTTCTAAAATGTGCAATACTGAAAAATAATACATGCAAGAGATCAGTTATAAATATACTGGAAAACAAGCTATAACCCTGTCATTTACACAGTTTAAATATACATTTTCTTTCAGATAGTCAGTAGAAAGGTAGACAAATACAAAGGCAACAAAGTTTTACAAAATATTAGACTTATTTATGCAAGCATCTCTTTCAGATTTGGAAGTTGTTACTCAAGGGAGTGATTTTCTTTCCCTTTCTAATGGAAACAAATTACTTATCAAAACTCTATATATTTGAGAATGGCTTCAGGATATACCTCGATCAGAGTCTTTAGCGTGTTTAAAGAAATTAAAAACAAGGAAAAAAAAAAAGATACCCTTAATGTTATATAAAGCAGATGAGTGGGAAGAATATTATTGCTGCCAACCCAGTGCAAGTTGTACTGATTGCAGAGTCACTTTGAGCCTCCTACATTTGACAAGATATCTAAAATGCTCAATGATCTCTGCATTTTTATGAGGCTGTTTAAATTTTTAGGAGGCTGAATCTAGATTAAAATTATTTTACATCTCTTCAGTGGAAAGCTCTTGATGAGACATAACCGTTTCAGTGACTTGTGGAAACTTGGGGGAAAAAATACTAGCTCACAAATAGATGAAACAAGTATTTACATTTCAAAAAGTCACACTGAACTATCCTATTACCCCAAATCTGCAAAAGCAATCTCTTACTCAGTAGTTAATTTAAATGGATATAAACTACAGTTTCTCACAAGTTGGCCTCATTATGATACTACAAGAATAATCAGTACAACTAATGTTGACTTTCATATTTCACCAGTTTCAGAGGTTAATGGCTTAAGATCAGTCACTGAATGATGGACAACTATCAGTTTGCCAAGTATTAATCTCATTAAATGACTTATCTCTAGGTATTTATAAGTTCTTCCAATAAAACAGCTTTCTGAACAGACAGTAAAAGCTTTTAAACAGGCTTGATATATTTATTTCCAAGCCATACACGCAAAATCGCAACCAGATATAGTATATATGAGTGTAGAGTCATCAAATACCAGGTTTTCAGTTTTAAAAATGGCATTTATACTTCTACTTTTACAATTAAATACTGCCACAGAACAGTTTATCTGCTAATAATATTTTTTTGGCTGAAATCAGACGGTTTTTATTTAGGTAAAATACTAAGTTTAAATTACAACAATGCTTAAAACACTGTAGAAGGTGAAATGAGTGAAATACACTAGAAGATTGATTCTCAAATGATAGTTATTAAAATGTAGTAACATTTAAGATGACCTAATGTCAGAGATGCAAAAATTTTAAAGTTACGACATCAAGTGACAGATGAAAAAAAGGTGAACATTTGAGTCCAATCAGAATTTCATTAAGTCAGTGGTACTCAGTCTCTCTCTTTAGGACTTTGTATGTGATTCATATAGATCCTATAGGTTTGATCACCAGAACAGCTCCCCATGCTTTTTGGCACATACAGGAGCACTCAAGTAGTCAGGAAGTGGGGAGAGAGAAAATGCTGAAGAGGAATCAAGGAATCACAAACAGCCACCAAACTGTGGAGTGGCCTCTGGATATGCTAAATGACAATGTCACAGCTCAGTCATTACAGGCAGTGTCTTCACAGTTATATTGTGGCCCAGAAACCAGGCAATGAAGAAATGGCTCTCCAGCTCTTCAAGATGAGGTGTCACTTCATTAGTTTCTTTGGACTGGTTTTATGTTCATACTGGGGATTTAAGATGTAAATGAACAGAAGATGGAAATACAGTTTTGGAGTTGGTCTAAGACTTATTAGAGTGGTTACTACAACTGTTAATTTAAGAAGGCTTAAAGACTTATTCATTTGTATAGTCTGTCTGTTAATTCTGGTGGCTGCATGCTCTACTGCCCAGAAGTAATTAAGGTGGCTGTTCAAATGAGAATACATGCTAATAATCACTTCACCTACATCCACTGCAATAAGTCTGACAAATACTGTCCAAATTGCTAGCAAGAAGCTCATATGAAAGAAGATTAAAAAAAATATACTACAATAACTTCCTCCTATTTCTTGAGCATCATTCACCCTAGGGCAGAAATGAAGGCTGTCAGTATTATACCTTGGATCAACTTTTGAGGGATAGAAGAAAGGAAAATACTCTTGATGAAGCCTGTACCCCTATTCCCATAACTCTGGCAAGCTGGTGGGGAAGGGGGACTCTTTTGAGCACCCATCCTAGACTATGATTGCCAATGACAGCAGGACCCTGGAGTACTTGAAGTCCCACTATACAGCAGCACATAGCAGGTGCCTGCTGTTGCAGAGGATACTGATCTGAAATAACACAGAATAAAGAGCTCTGAGCAGTCCTCAGACATTGTGAGCCCTTGTTCTTGAGGAAGGGGAGACTTGGGATGAAGTCAGAAGGAAGAAAAGTGAAGGGGTGGCAGAGAGACACAAGGGTTTTAAAAAAATACAGAGAAGAGGGCCCCTGCTTTTATGCTTTTCACCTGTAAATCCTAACTACTTGCCAAACTCCTAGCCTAAACTGCACTAAAATACTTAAGTCCCAGAGGTGGTCAACACAGGTGCTCAGGTCGCAGAGGCCACAGACTGCTTTTACTACAAGAAGAAGTTCAATTACCAGAGAGACGGGTCAACATTATACATATTGTTTACTGCTTCACAAGTATCTCAATAGCAAACTGCTATTTTCTAATCTCCAGGCTAAACTGGAAAACTCTGTAGACACTAATTAGGAACCAAGAAAAGCTTTTTTGATTACACACCTAAACTAACTTTATCAGAGATACGCATGTGGCATAGGGTATGCCCTAGTCTCTAGTAGATGCTTCCATCTTCATAAAGGAAGACTGAATAATGCAAAAGGAAGCAAGAGAGCACAGGGAGCTGAACAATATCCGAATACTGCAGCAGAAGTTACAGAACAAAATTTATATATACAGTCAGAAAGCAACAAAGTCTACACATATTGGTACGTGCCAGCTGGTGTGACAAGCAGTAAAAACAAATTGTACAGCTTTCTAGAGACGTTATTTGCTTTGCTTTTCAAATTAAACTACTCATGTAGCTTTAAGCTTTCCGTTTAATCCATGGCTCTTTCCACTTGTAATTTAGCTTAAAAAATTGATATTGTCTTTTTAAAAAAAGCTATGTTATTTTAGACTGTTAAAAGGGAAGCAGCAAAGCTAAAATAGAATTATAATGATAATACTGGAACAAAAAAGTTGGCGTAAAAGTAATTAGTAGATGAAAGCATGGCTTTCGATAGCTTTTCAAACACAAATATTTAAATTTTAATTCCTTATGTAAAGAGTTGCATAAGGAGCATTAGATACTCTCTTCATTTAACCCCCAAAAATGAAAGGTGAAAAGCTCGTGGAAGCTCCAGCCAACTCAGTCCAGGCTTACTTACAGGAGTACAAGAGTAGGGATGTCCAAGATAACTATGGGGGGAAATCCTGGCCCCTTGGAAGAGAATGGCAAAATTCCCACTGATGTTTGTGGTGTCATGATTTCTTGCTATGAGAATCTCTTCATTATTTAACTTGGGAATTTTTGTTACTATAATTTAGAAAATACAAATCTGAAAGTATGTTAATAGGCATCATCTCAAGGTTCTAGCAGGCATATATAATTGAAAGAAATAGCAAAAATTCAGGTCTGAAGAACAAGAAATGCTCCAGTTTTAGGATATGTACCCATACAGATTAAAACACATGCACAGTGTATACAAAATACAGGACTATCACACCAAGTAGTACAAACAGCTATGCTATCTTATTGAATGTTGTGAGTGAGCTGCTTCACTTTTTCTTAAAATAGAGGTCTCTCTTTCCTAATGCAAAAACAGTTCTGTGAAATGGATATTCCCTGACTAATTGAAAGTCATCCACCTGGCCAATTTTTACTCAGAAGGGTCTTCACAATCTGCCTTGCAACAAAAAGAATTCAAGAGTTTGTTAAATACTGTGTCAGTTTTAGGGACAATGTTAATACAGCATGTGTACACACACACACACACACAGTGCATTTATAAATAGAGCAAGTCTGCACAGAGTTGCCTCTGGCTCTAATTTTTGCTCTCAGAAAACCAATTATTTTGTTGACATTTTTCCCTAAAGAATGATGTAAAGAAACCTCTCCAGCTGGAATTTCTCGTATGTCCTAGGGTAAGCATGGTGACAACACTATTCAGTGTTAGGAAAAAGTGTTTATATTCTGCCCTATGAAATGAGTGAGGACACTATCAAAAAGCAACTGATTGCACAATTGTCTACTCTCTCAGGTCTGCAAGTACAGAGAAGAAAGTTAGAAACAGATGAATACAATACATGTATATGATGGGGGGAAAGAAAAAGTCACAAATCAAAAACAGTCTCAATCTACACGATTGTTGAATTTAGTTTGCAACTGAAAGCAAGCTTAACTAAGGGGTTTCAACCTGACTTGCATCATTAAGTTCAGAAGTATGCCCTCAGATCCAACCTAAAATGTGAATCAGCATTATTATACTGCTTCATCCTAACAAACATTACAGCAAATGTTCGACTATTTGAATTGTAAAATACAGCTAATTTACATAGATATCTTCACCATCCAAAATGTACAAATCTGAATTCAAACCTATCATTTTCCTTGCAACAAACCCAGTTTGCTAGAATATAAAGGCTCAGATTTAAACAAAAGTAGCCATTTAAAAAAACAACAAATGTACTGTGAAAGAGCTTTACATGCCATTCTTCATGCTCTGCTTGAAGACATTCAAACTTCTAGTAAAACCAAAGGGTAACCATTCCATTTTTATCTGTAAACAAACACACCACATTTTGGTCCTCCATGTGGGTCGTCGTCCCCGCCTACTTTGCTTTCAACTGCCGGCGAGGATGACGAGGGAACACCTGGCAGAAGCGTTGGGTCAGGTGGCGGCTCAAGAGATTGGACTCGTGTTCTGGCACGCTGCTGGGGGTTCAGGTCCAGCTGCGGGTAGGGTGAGGTGGACTCGCGAGTTCTCTTTCAGGGAGATTGGCGGTGTGCGCGAAACGTAGCCTCTGGGCCCTGCGCTCTGACGGACCCGGACCGTGGCGGAAATTGCTGAGACTGGGCTCTGTTGGTATCCCGCAGGGCGTCCACGAAGAAAGCCCCACTGCTGGGAACCATTGTCTCACTTGGTGACCCTCAGGGAAGAGAGGCGGAACCTGGCCGCGTCAACATCCAGTAGCACGCTATTCGTCCATCGAAGGACTGAACCCTTGCGAGAGGGCCACGGGGGGGGGAACGCGGGGAAAATTTGCAGTGGCGAATCCAGCAGCCTCTCGACGGTGCGGCGTCGTCGGTGCGCGGGAGCGAGGTTGCCATGAGCCCGCGAGATTCTGGACCGGGACGATGGTCCTACCGAAGCCGGTGCTGCGGGGTCGACCGGGTCTGGACCTCGGTTGCCGAGACGGCTCCTCGAGTCCGTGCCGGGTTATCGTATGGGTGGAGCCGGAACAGGGTGCCGGGGTGCCGTGGACGACGTGTTGATAGTAATGACGGGCCGCAAGTTACGACCGGTGCCGCGGGAGAGAGCGGCCGGGGACGCGTAGCGGCGCCTCGATCGCAGACCCCCCTCCTGTGGACGGGAATCAGTGTGCGTTTGACGTGTTAGATCGGTGCCGGTGAGAAGCGGCAAGCGGAGCATCGTGTCGAACCGGAGATCCGGATGTCTCTCGCAGTCGGGTTTGGTCGCCTTAGAAGGTACAACCCGCACCGGCGGTGGGAGTTTTTTGGGGCACCCGGCCGTCAAAGTGTAGCGGTCCTTGCCGCGGAGGAATGGTCTCGGGCTGTAGCCGGACTACAGTTCAACCCAGATTGTCTGCGCGCGGGGAGTAAGAGGGGCCATCGGGATCGACGGACAGCCGCCCGGCTCCGGACGGTCAATCGAAATAGCCCGCCTGGCCCCCAAGCGGTGCCTTGGATCTGAGTCTGGGGGTTGTTGCTCCTTCCGGGATGCTGCTTAGCCGGTAAGTTAGAGACGAGGAGGACCTCTTTCCAGGAGCCGGTGCAGGAGAAACGGGCCCGTTCGCCGTCTGCGCCTCTTCGTGGGGGGATCCGGTGCTACATCCGGTGCCGGAGCGCCCGGTCCGACGGCCCGGTGAATAGTGCGCTTGCAGTAAGGGAGTTCCAGAGGCAGTTGGTCTAACGCTCCTTCTAGTTCCGCCGGAAGCTTTGCAGTGCGGCACTTCTCCGATGCATGTGTGATTTCCCCAGACACTATTTAAGCAGGCGTTGGTGGGGATCACTGGGCATCGTTTTACAAAGCCGTAGCACGCTTGAATCCCGGTGAACCAGCATCGCCCGGCCGGGCTCGAGAGGGGCTAGAGCCCGACCACCATAACGTAAATATATATATACAAAACTATAACTGATAACTTCAACTATTTAATACTAAATAAACAGAAAATACTGAACTATTAACCCGATAACAAGAGAAAGCTAGGACGTGGAGGTCAGCATATGCCGCGTCCACAGTTCCACGAACGCCGACACGCGGTAAGAAGGAACTGAGGACGGGCGGCCGGCGACCGGGGTTATATATCACCCGCCATCTGCCCCATCTAGGGCGGCGGACT
>NC_133770.1:92900442-92911981 GCF_003597395.2 Chelonoidis abingdonii | reverse complement strand
ACCTCATTTTAGCAGTCTTTATACACGAGAGAAACTGATACAACTGAAATTACTCAACACAGAGTGCAAACCTGCCGGCCCACTGGAGTTGCTAGGGTAAAAGTTCTCCGACGAACGTGCACGCGTGGCGCGTACACCTACTGGAATGGATATGAGCAAGCACTCGAAGAAGAATATGATTTTTCTAGACAGTATACACCCCAGAACAAATTCTTTGTGTATTAAAGACACCACAGAATGATTACAAACACAGACGTTTAATTTGCAACTTAAAATGTAAATACCCAGATACACTAAAAGAATTTAACGGTGGCATCTTAGAAGAAATGGTTTGTGCCAAACAGAAATAATTATAGTCTTTAAGTGGCCTCTTCAGGTCTGAGCCCAAAAGGTTCTCAAGGCCCAAGCTCATCTCAGAGCAGTAGCAGCTGAGGATTCAGGAGAGAAAGAGGGAGCAGGCAGATCACTTCCATTCTGAATAATTCGTTCAAGAATTTTGGCAAAGCCAGAAGAGAACAAGCACTTATGAAACTCCTTAACTGGTGGCCTTGTGTTCTCTCTCACCATTTGATGAGATCATGCTGGACAACCAAAACAGTACAGGCTTGATCTAAAGTCCACTGAAGTCAATGGGAGCCTTTTTATTGACTTCAGTGGTCTTTAGATGAGGCACTACCAGAGAAACATAAAATGAGAATAATTTGTTATTGCTGGAGCGCATGGCATAGTACACCTCTACCCCAATAGAACGTGACCCAATATAACATGAATTTGAATATAATGCCATAAAGCAGTGGGGAGCCCCAGGCCCTTTAAAGTGCCACCCGAGCCCCGCTGCTTTACCGCGTTATATCCAAATTTGTGCGGAGCCCCGGGCCCTTTAAATCACTGCCCGAGCCCGGCTGCTAGAGCTCAGGTGGTGATTTAAAGTGATCAGGGCTCCCCACAGCGGCTGGAGCACCAGGCCCTTTAAATCCCCGCTGGGGCTCTGGCAGCTAGACTCAAGTGGTGATTTAAAGGGCCAGAGGCTCCAGCCGCTGCGAGGAGCCCCGGGCCCTTTAAATCACTGCCCGAGCCCGGCTGCTAGAGCTCAGGTGGTGATTTAAAGTGATCAGGGCTCCCCACAGCGGCTGGAGCACCAGGCCCTTTAAATCCCCGCTGGGGCTCTGGCAGCTAGACTCAAGTGGTGATTTAAAGGGCCAGAGGCTCCAGCCGCTGCGAGTAGCCCTAGGCCCTTTAAATTACTGTTGGAACTCTGGCAGCTGGGCTCAGACGGGGATTTAAAGGGACCAGGGCTCTCCACAGTGGCTAGAGCACCGGGCCCTTTAAATCCCCGCCAGGGCTCTGGCAGCCAGGCTCAAGCAGTTATTTAAAAGGCCAGAGGCTCCTGACGCTGCGGGAAGCCTCAGGCCCTTTAAATCCCTGCCAGAGCCCCGCTGCCAGAATTCCGGCTCTGATTTAAAGGGACCAGGGCTCCCCACAGCAGCTGGAGCACCAGGCCCTGTAAATCACCACCGGGGAAGCTGGTCCAGTCCGGCATGGTGTACCAGCTCTTGCCAGTACGCTGTACTGGACCGAACCCAATATAACATGGTTTCACCTATAAAGCGGTGAGATTTTTTGGCTCCTGAGAACTGCGTTATATCAGGGTAGAGGTGTAGTTTAAGCACTTACTAAGGATGAACAATCTTTCATCTGAAACCTTAAAAAACAGGTATCAACTCTGGGCAAAGCTTGGCTTTTAAAACAGAAGTTTACTCCAGTGTCCTTATCTAAAACAGCCCCTCATCCTATTGTTGTGTAGTGTGCTGTGTGTGTCCCAATTATCAACCTGTCTGCCAGCCTTCCCGCCTCCCCCCAGCCAGAGGTGGCTGCATTTCTGTGGTGGGTAGATATATCTGTAAAGCACATTAGGATAAAATGCACTATAGAAGTGTAATAGACTTATTAAATAACCATGGCATGTCATGCCCATAGTATCCAGCTAGCTGCACACTCTTTCAACCTGGTTACAGACCAGTAAATTTCTTACCTACAGCTTTTCCTGTTTGCACAACATTCCGGCTGGTATTGATCATAGCAGTTCCAATTTTCTTGCCACGTTCACTGTTCTGGACAGAGCTAAGCAAGAGAAATGTTGAAAGAGCATTAGTCAACTGACTCACTACCTGCTCAAGGGACAAAATTTAGTTTAAAATATCAGTTAAGTGTAATCAAGCTCATACGATTCAGATCCATCTCCTCATTACACCATAAACGTGTCTCAGGCATGAAGGACGAAGGGGAGAATAGATTCATCATTATGGAACACGCTGTGCTCTTTGGTATAACACCCAAAGACGTTTGTGGGAAATGTTTCTGTTATAGATCACAGGACAAAATTTTACAGCATCTACATTTAGGTACATTTGAAAATTTTACCCTTAGTCTATAAGCTTTGTTGTGGCTGGTGGGCTCATTTTGAATGTTTGTCATTGCTTTGTTCATTCAGAAGAACTGTTAATTTTACTTTGTGCTTCTATCCATAATCAACTTTTTGAACAAGTATGCCTTTCATCTCATGCTTTTTCAAACAAGTGAGGGAGAATTATGTCACTATCACTGGGGAAAAAAGCATAAAGCAATTCATTTCTATTCATTTTAAATGGCAGCAGTTGTAAAATCTCATTTGGTTTTATAATATAATATTCAAATAAAAATGTCAGTTTCCTCATCCACTCCATATATATGTACATATATCAAAACCTTAAACAATACTGTTACAGTAAAGCAAGCTGCAATCTATTCCACTTATAGCATTTCCAGGAAAACTGTCAAATAACTTAAATCCTTATCGTTGATGTATAAAGGATATAGAGCAGATTCTTTTCAGGAATCAGTTTGGGCTAGATTTGCAAAGTCTAATCTTGATAAGGTGAGCATTTTTCACAGCACTGTCACTTATGGAGAATAAATATGTTGCAAGAATATTTCTTTCATTAGAATCATACTTTAAGGACTATTGATCCCCTTAAATTCAGTTTAGAGTTTCACAAAGTGTTAATGTCTCTCCTCAAAAAAAAAAAAAAAGTATAGGTGATAAAACATATCAAATAAACTGGGGACACCAATGGCTTTGGGGATTAGAAATGAGTTACAAGACTACTTATCTCCAGATTACAGGCTAAAACACGGTCTAAGTTTAAATTGATAGCAACTACCATTATCATGGTAAGGTAGTCTTTGTGAAATGGGTTTCTGAGCTCAGTTTTCATTATGTTACGATGAGCAGAGGCAACAAGGACCAAACCTTTTCTCTCTAGAGCTGTTCCTTGAAGTCAAGTTTTATTTCTATACTCAAAAATGGACTGTAAAAATGATACCTTTGTACCGCCATAGATCTTCTCCCTCTTCTTAGAAAGTCACATCTGCTAGCTTTATTGACAAGAGTGACAACTAGCAAACACGAGAATTTTACGAGAGAATTCTTCAGGTGAAGGATGAGAGACTAAACGACCCTTGAGTGAGTGACTTTGTTTCTATTCATTTGTTTGTTGTGTGCTTGCTTGCCACACACTTGCTGAGCCAAGGGCTTACTAATGAGGCTCCAGCCTATCTTAAGATTCCTAACCCAGTTAGGACCCCTTAACAAGGAGGGAAGGAGGAGATGCTAACTCAGGGAGAACAAGGGTTTAAAAAGCCAGCTCCTAAGCAACCAGAAGAGCTAGCAAATGAGAGTTTTGCAAGGGAGTTTAGAGACTGAGTATGAGAGGCAGATACACCTAATGAACACTCTAAACATAGGCCACTGAGGATACCCCTCCTGGGGAGGGAACCCCAGTTACTAGGAAGAGTCAGTAATGACAATGGGGGATTCAATTATTAGAAATATAGATAGCTGGGTTTATGATGACCAGAGACCCACATGGTAAATTGCAGGTGCAAAAAAGGTTGCATGTCTCATGAGACATTTAGACAGCCTTCTGTGCAGTGCGGGGGAGGAGCCAGTGGTTGTGGTATATGTAGGTACCAAAGACACGAGGGATAGTAGGAGAGAGGTCCCAGAGGACAAATTTAGGCTGCTAGGTAAGAGATTAAAGCCCAGGACCTCCACGGTAGCACTCTCTGAAACGCTTCCAGTTGCACACACAGGGCCAGAAAGACAGGCAAAACTGCAGGGTCTCAATGCATGGATGAGACAATGGTATAGAGAGGAGGGTTTAGGTTTATTACAGGAAGGATGGGCTCCACTTAAACCAAAGTGGAACCAGATTGTTGGCATGTAAAATTAAAAAGGTCATAGAGGAGTTTTTAAACTAAGGGCTGGGGAAAGCAACAGGTGCCGAGGAGCACACAGTTTGGGTGGAAACATCCCTTGGGGATGAATTTATTGAAGGGGGGAACTATATCCTAGTAAAGGAGATAGGCAAGAAATTGGTAAAGTACAGGTAGGAGCTACTGAGGAACAGTCAAAGTCTCATTTATATATAACATAAAGGCAAACAACTGAATATTGACAAAATGAACAAATACTTGGATACAAATCCTAGAAATCTCAATACTAAAGCAGGTGAATGAGATTGCCTGTCATTAAAAGAAGATATTGATATAATTACACATCATGGAAACTTGGTGGAATGAGGATAATCAGCGAGATGTGTTAATACCAAGGTACAAAATATATATGAATGAGAGAGTATCAGAGGGGTAGCCGTGTTAGTCTGGATCTGTAAAAAGTGATGAGTCCTTTGGCACCTTATAGACCAACAGAAGTATTGGAGCATAAGCTTTCGTGGGTGAATATCTACTTCATCAGACACGAAAGCTTATGCTCCAATACTTCTGTTAGTCTATAAGGTGCCACAGGACTCTTTGTTGATGAAAGAGAGTAAGCCACAATGGTAGGAGAATGGCATTTTATATGAAAGAAAGCACAGAGTCAAATAAAGTAAAAATCTTAAATGAATCAGACTTTATGATAGAATCTCTATGGATAGAAATTCCACGCTTGAACAATAAGAGTATAGCAGTAGGAATATGCTACCAACCACTTGTCCAGGATGGTGACAGTGACTGTGAAATACTCAGGGAGATTAGAGAGGATATAAAGGTAGAAAACCCAGTATTAATGGGGGATTTCAACTATGACTGTTTATGTGTCTCCTCGAGAAGAGATGCTGAAATAAAATTTGTAGCCACATTAAATGGCTGCTTCTTAGAGCAGCTTGTCCTGGAAATCACAAAGGGAGAAGCAATTCCGAATATCGTCCTAAGTGGAGCACAGGATCGGCTCCAAAAGGCGAGCATAGCAGAACCGCTTAGTAATAGTAACCATAATATAATTAAATTTAACATCCATATGAGGGGGAATCGCCAAAGAAACCCATCACAATAGCTATTAACTTCAAAAAATGGAACTACACAAAAATGAAAAAAAAAAAAAGTTAAACAAAAATTAAAAAGAACAGTCACAAGGGTGGAATGCCTCAGCTGCATGAAGACTATTTTAATACACCATAATGGAGGCTCAAACTAAACGTATACACCAAATAATAGTAATAAAGAGGAGTAACAGGATCCAAAGAATGCCAATATGGCTAAACAGCAGAGTAAAATAAATGGTTAGAGGCAAAAAAAATCCTTTAAAAATAGAAAGTCAAATCCTATTGAGGAATATAGAAAGAAGTATAAATTCTGGCAAGTCAAGTATAAGAAGGCAGACCAAGAAAGAACTTGAAAAGGAAGTAGCTAAGGACACAAAATCTAACAGCAAAAAACACCCATTAGGCACATCAGAAGCGGTAGTCAGTGGGGCAACTGGATAACCGAGGTGCTAAAGGAGCACACAAGGAGGATAAGGCCATTGTGGAGAAGCTAAATGAATTCTTTGCATCAGTCTTCATTGCAGAGGACATGGGAGAGATTCCCATCCCTAAGCCATTCTTTTTAGGTGACAAATCTGAGGAATTGTCCCAGACTGAGGTATCACTACAGAAGGTTATGAAACAAACTGATAAACAGTAATAAGTCACAAAAACTGGATGGTATTCTCCCAAAGAGCTCTAAAGGCACTCAGATATGAAACTGCAGAACTACTATGTTATGTAACCCAACACCTAAATCAGCCTCTGTACCAGGTGACTGGAGAACTAATGTAACGTCTATTTTTTTAAAAGGCTCCAGAGATAATCCTGACAATTATAGGTTGGTAAGCCTAACTGCAGTACCAAGCAAACTGGTTGGAACTATAATAAAGAACAAAATCATCAGACATATAGATAAACATAATATTTTGGGGAAGAGTCAACACTGCTTTTGTACAGGGAAATCAACCCTCACGAATCTATTAGAATTCTTTGAGGAATCAACAAGCATGTGGACAAGGATGTGGACAAGGTGAACAGAATATACTTGGCCTTTCAGCATATGTCTACATCGCAACGTAAGCCCAAGGTTAGTATAACTTGAGTTAGCAGATCCTGGGTTTGTTAACTTAGGGCTTGAGCATCTATGCTCATTTGTAACCCCAAGTTATGAATTTCTGAACTCTGAGTTCCAGCCTGGGGCTCCAGCATCTGCACGGTATTATGTGGGCACAAGCCCAACCACACATGTCCCAGACTTCTTTGCACCAAAACGTAGCCGCTCTAGCCCTCTGTTTGTGGCGCAGTGTGGGAAAACTTGACTGTCCATAAAACTTGACTGTCCAGAGAACAAAGGACGTTGACCCGTGGGATACTCTTGGCGAACTCTCAGAGCAATGCAATAGGGCTTGAACCCATGGTACAAGGCTGATTCAGGCTCGGACCCCTAAAGGGTCCTGGGTCCAATGTGTGTGTAGATGGAAGGGGGGTTAGGTTTGAGCCTGAGTTGGAACCCTGGGTTTATGTTACAGTGTAGACATCACCTTTGACAAGGTCCCCCACAAAAGGCTCTTAAGCAACCTAAGCAGTCAGGGGATAAGAGGGAAGGTCCTCTCCTGGAGAGTAACTGATTAAAAGATAAGAAACAAAGGGTAGGAATAAATGGTCAGGTTTTCACAATGGAGAGAGATAAATAGCAGAGTTCCCCCATGGATTTGTACTGGGATGTGTGACGTTAAGCATATTCATAAATGATCTGGAAAAGGGAGTGAACAGTGAGGTCCAAAACCGAGAACAAAAAGTTACAAAGGGATCTCACTAAACTGCGTGACTTGGTGAAAAAATGGCAGATTACATTCAAATTTGATTTGTGCAAAGTAATGCACGCTAGAAAAAATAATCTCAACTATATATACTAAATGATGGGTCTAAATTAGCTGTTACCACTCAAGAAAGAGATCTTGGAATCATCATGGATAGTTCCCTGAAAACATCCAACTCAACGTGCAGCAGCAGTCAAAAAGAGCTAACAACGTTAGGAACCATTAGGAAAGGGATAGATAAGACGACAAAAAAATCATAATGCCACTATATAAATCCATCGTATACCCACACTTCGAATACTATGATCAATTCTGGTCGCCCCATCTCAAAAATGATATATTAGAATTGGAACAGTTACAGGGAAGGGCAACAAAAATGATTAGGGTTATGGAACATCTTCCATATGAGGAGAAATTAAAACGATCGGGACTGTTCATTTTAGCAAAGAGATTATGAAGGGGGGGAATATAGGGTGACCAGAGGGCACGTGTAAAAAATCGGGACGGGGATGGAGAGGTAATAGGTGTCTACATAAGAAAGAGCCCCCAAAATTGGGACTGTCCCTATAAAATCGGGACATCTGGTCACTCTAGGGAAGTCTACAAAATCATGAATGCTATGGAGAAAGTGAATAGGGAAGTTTTATTTATTCCTTCACATAACTCAAGAATTAGTGGTCACATGATGAAATTAATAGGCAAAATGTTTAAACAAACAAAGGGAAGTACTGTATATACTCGTTTATAAGCCGAATATTTTTGGTAAAAAAGAGTGACATCAAAGAGCGGGGGGCGGCTTATAAATGGGTCCACACCAAAATTGGATGATGATTTTAAAACTCTATGGAATCATTGAATTGAATATTTAATACATTGTCATTTTGTTTACCTGGAGCATCTGCAGGCATGGAGCCCCTTGGCTCTTTGTGGCTGCGGTTCACCGTTCCCAGCCAATGGGAGCTGCGGGAAGTGGCTTGGCTGAGAACTGTGAACTGCGGCCACAAAGATATTTGACCCATGCATTTCACAAAATGCTATGCCTTACAAGCCAATCAGAAAAATACAATGAATGATAGTACTATAGCACTAGTGTCAGTCTGCTACTGTGTAATTTGATCTCTTCATGCATTTCTACCAATGGACCTCTTGGAGCGTCTGCAGGCATGAAGTCCCTCAGCTCCCAGTGTCCGTAGTTTGCTGTTCCTAGCCAATGGGAGCTGCGGGAAGTGGTGTGCCATTTGGAGCTGAGCAGCTCCATGCCTGTTTAACGCTCCAGGTAAACAAAACGTCCAGGCCCTCTAGAGGCTTACCCTAACGGACCAGGAGCCAAAGTTTGCCAACCTCTGAAATACAGGGTTGGCTTATGAAAGGGTCATACAGTTTTTGCTATTTTTACCTAACCATCTTGGGGGGGTCAGCTTATAAACGAACAGGCTAATGAACGAGTATATACGGTACTTCTTCAGACAAATCATGGTCAACCTGTGGAACTGTTGCCATGAGATGTTGTGAAGGCTGGGTCCAAGTGGTGGAAGTTGGAACTGGACAACAGAGGATGGATCACTCAAAATTGCCCTGTTCTGTCCATTCCCTCTGAAGCATCTAGCACTGGCCACTGTCAGAGACAGGATACTGGGCTAGATGGACCATCAGTCTGACCCAGTATAGCCATTCTTATGTTTAAAGGTAAGTTTTATTACTTATATACATACAGTAGAACCTCAGAGTTATGAATACTTTGTAAATGGAAGTTGTTCATAACACTCCCTTTATTTTATTTTTTTTAATAGTTGACATTTAATACAGTACTGCACTGTATTTGCCTTTTTTTCTTTTTTTTTTTTGTCTCTGCTGCTGCCTAATTGCATACTTCTGGTTCCAAATGAGAAGTGTGATTGATCAGTCAGTTTGTAACTCTGGTGTTTGTAACTCTGAGATTCTACTGTATAAGCACTCAAGGACCAACAGAGCTAAGAGCTTTATCTATTGACGCTCATGCATCAGAATTTATAGTTAACTTGCAACTGCAAGATTGAATTTATACCTATAAAACTCCACTGAAGACAGTAGGGTTGGACAGGTGTAAATGAGGGCAGAATTAGGCTTGAAGAATCTTTACTGTTGATGGATGCAAGGACAGGAATGAACACAGCTTGGTTCTAGAATCCAGGCTGAGTTTTCAAAGCTGACGGTTATGGAAAAATATATTTCTATTATTAAATTGAAAAAGTTGAATCAGGGACACAAATATTGAACCCCAAAGCATCAATTTTATCATTATTTTCAGTAGCATCAAACTGGATTTAAAAGGGCCAGATCCTCTGATGACTTAAGAATCAGTGGAACTATGCAGAGGATCTGGCCCAGAGTTTAAAAAAAGAAAAAAATATACAAGGAAAAAAACCCATTGTACTTGAAAAGTTTAGAAGTTTTACATTAAAATATTCACAAGTGAACATTGATAAGTGGGTTAGCAAGAGGAGATATCGCACTATGGAAAATGCAGCTCTAACAATTTATTATTATTTGTGTTGCCCCAATACAAGGATCAAAGACCTACTGTGCTAGGCACTGTACACACATATGAAAAGACAGTCATGCACTGGCAATATTTTTCACTATCTCAGGCACATTGCCCATTCTTAGAGTTGCTAGTTTAGAAAGAGTGCAGCATCTAATTTCATGAAGAGGGTCAATTCCCATATTTTTAGAAGAACCTTGATTTATCTACATATTCTCAGTTTAGCAATAGTCAATAAAATATCAAAGTATTATATACTTACTGTGACAATCTTAACTTTACATCTGATACAGAATATTGGCCCTGGAATGGGTGGCTGGAAGGGGGAAAAAATATAGTGTTTTAATTTTGTCATTTTTTCCACAATGAAAAAAATCAGCATGGTTTCATTTGCTGGTTGTCCTCCACTGCAACAAAGAAAATATCTAGTTATATATGTCCCAGTTGTGGTTCAGTTGTAGGATTTTGATGAATCACCTGTAATCTGCCATCCATTTACAAACTAGACATGTTTCATCTTCTTTTCAAACCTCATAAAAAATGACAGCTGAGACACTCCTATGAGGCATAATGAGAGAAGTGATGTCTCAAGTAGCCACGTAAGGCTTCATAGATTAAAAAAAGCCATAAACTGAACTCAAAGGCATAAAAACTATGGCAAAGTCTACATTTAAAAAGGAAAGAATGCAACCTCTGAACCAACAACACTGCCGTCAAATGATGATCCTGGACACTACTGCTCCCTGGAAACATAGATGCAATCAAAAATCCACAGGAACCAGCAGACTGTAAACCTCTAAGGAAAGGTGTATGAATCCTCCACACATTTACCCTCCCCACTAAGGAGGACAGCCAACTCTCACGAAGTTATTCAGAGACTTCCTACCAGCTTCCCTTCTGCTTTTAGGCAGAGCATTAGCAAGCTTCTTCTCATCTATGCCCCGCAATCTCAGTCAGGTACTAGTAATGAAAGAGAGTGCACCACCCTGGTCTGAAGAAAAGGAGGTACTTCCAGAACCTTTACAGCAGTTCAGTCCTGAATATCTCAAAGTTTCCCAGAGTTGCCTCATATGTGCTGTAGGGAGGAGCAATGAAAGAGAACCTTGTAACATCCCACACAAAAGCTCTCTGATTCCATATAGGAAAAGAACAATAAAATCTTTATTCCCCCCGCCTTATTTCTGAACTTAGTTTCTTACCTAGAATTTACCTCTGCAAGAGCAGGATGCTTGTTGCTGTTCCACACTCTGTAGTTGTGTGTATTTTTCCAAGTTGCTACAAAGGCTGTTCCGAAGTCTGACAATATCTTTTCATTGTCTGATGAATAAAAGATAGAAGATGAGTGGACCCGTGGCAACGCACTGAGGATGTAAAAGACGAAATGAAGGGAGGTTTTGAAAGAAAACAGAAATGTCCTCGATTCTTGTCAATCAGAGAACATGGGGTTCCAGTTCCATAAACATTAGCAAAGCAACAAGCTCATTATTTTGGGATTAAAAAATGCCACTATTCAACACAAAAAGACTTAAGGAAAGGAAAATGGAGTTCAGACAACCAAGAAATTTATTTAAAAGAACACTGACAACTTAGTTTAGATACAATTTTTTTAAAAAAATATCACGAATATGAATAATACTGTATTTTGCTTTTTTGGTATCAAGCTGTTAAACATCCCCATATAATGAAGGCAAACTGCACTGTGCCACCATATGAGAATCTGAAAGTGAAGGTAAGCAGCCTTGCTCTGTAGCAAGTGTGATACAGCATGGCCAGAGGGCAGCATAAGAGTGTTAGCAGGGGGCCTTATTCCCTGCCAAGGGAGGAAGGTTTGCTTTAGATTAACTAGAACAGCT
>NC_133770.1:92835578-92900342 GCF_003597395.2 Chelonoidis abingdonii | reverse complement strand
AGTAGAGGGCGGGCCCAGGTCCCTCCCTCTCCACTCCCCTCCTCCAAGGACACTAGGGGAGTGATTAAGAACTGGTTCAGAGGCAAGCAATAGCATCCTG
Organism: Chelonoidis abingdonii; assembly: GCF_003597395.2. Classification (NCBI taxonomy): domain Eukaryota; kingdom Metazoa; phylum Chordata; order Testudines; family Testudinidae; genus Chelonoidis; species Chelonoidis abingdonii. The sequence continues at coordinate 92,900,242 of NC_133770.1, read as the reverse complement.
AACCTACCCCAGAGAAGAGAAAGCGCGAGACCCAGCAGAACAGTACCGGCAATTTGCCACACAAGGCATTATCCAACAGCAGGGAACAAATCAAAGAACATAACATTACCGGCACTGATCTTGCCCTAATAGCAGAACCCTGCTTTACTGTACTACATTAAACTGCAAATTCAATTTGAGGGGGAAGCTGAGAGTTACTAAAGTGTGAATTAATGAACAACCACCACACACTTCAGGTGTGTTACATTAATGTCCCTTTAATAATATATTTACAAATACAGAAAATTTATCTAGAATATTCAGAAGGGAAAAGTAAAATCTATCATGGGGTTCATGAAAAGCATGTTATGCCACAAACAGTTAGTCATCTTAAATAAAAGTACAAAGCTGGCAGATACAGAGAACACAGAGGACTTAATACATCTATGTTTGAAGTGAAGCTTGATACAGTATTTGCTCAGGAATATCATAGGGTGGACACAGAATTGGTTGACAGGCAGTCAACTGAGAATAATTATGAAGGGGAGGGCAATTAAAAGGGTCAATACTGGGCAAACAGAACCTTTCCTAAAAAATTTAGAGAGTTAGCTGTTTAAATTCTGCATAAACAATTGGGAATAGCTAAAGTTCACAAAGAGACCCTAAAGTAGCAGGAAGTCTGCATGTATAAATTTCTATTTATGAGGAGAGGGTAATGGAAATTAACACAAATACCCAAGAGAAGATAACAAAGGGGGAATATAATAACTCTAAATGATTTAGAGTTAACAATATAGAATACAGCAAGAAATTAATGAAGATGGTCAAGGGATTAAAAAAAAGAATTTTTTCAACTGAGATAAAGGATGAGTATGAGCTAAGCTGAAAATGCAATGGGGCAATTGTTTATTATGCATTCAGCCTCCCCTCCCCATCCTCACCTCAGCCCCTAAAGAGGTTACCAGAATTTACCTGGCTGCAGCATAGCAGCAAGCAATGCATGCAGATAGGCACCAAACTGAGCCCTGATCCACTCGTCTCCTCCCTCCCAGCCAGTGCCATCGAGGAAAACATCATCCCTGTTCTCAGTTACATGCTTCACCAAGTAGTCTGCAAATCTCAGGTCAGCAGTTGTGAGGTTCAGGATCTTCCTGAGTTCTGGATCATGGATTTGGACAAGGGCTTCCTCTATCTGATTGAAATAATTCCAAGGGGAAAAAAAACAGTCTAATTAAAACCTTCAGCATATAAAATCTGTAGTATTTTTTGTCAAATGAATAATTCATCCCCACCTACAACCACAACCAAAGTTAAGGAGAAACTGATGACCAAATTATGCTTCAACTGATCTCAGAATACAAGATGATGGTCTGAAGTAGCCTGAACTTGATGAATTTCCTGGCAAAAGCTGCAGAAGCTTTGTCAGGATTTTGGGTACCTTCCTATAGGGTATGTTCCCAGAGATTCTTTCCTAAGACTTTGATCTATTGGCTGGCTGAGTTAATTTGCTACCTGCATATACACCTCTACCCAGATATAACATGGCCCGATATAGCATGAATTCGGATATAAAGCAGTAAAGCAGCGCTCTGGGGGGGCATGGCTGCGCACTCCGGCGGATCAAAGCAAGTTTGATATAACGCAATTTCACCTATAACACAGTACGATTTTTTGGCTCTCGAGGACAGCATTATATCGGGGTAGAGGTGTAATTATTTAATGTTGTTTGGTGGTCATCATTATGCAATTGTAAACTTAATTCTTAGGGCATCTACAGCTTTCTGTTTGGGAATTTTTTTATTGACGCTTAATATAAAGTAAATAAACATGAGGAAGAGCATATTAGTGTTACCATAACTGTGTCTCTTTCTCAGTTATAAACATTTATTTTTAAGATATTATTAGGCAGCCATGAAAGTTCACTAAGACAAAAATAAACCATGACTACCAAAGAGTCATATGGAGCTGTAAACACTGGATATAACGTATTATACCAGAAATTTATTAATATTTTTGAATGTGAACAAAAGTTAAGGTTTTCCTGCTTAATAACTTACATAAATGCAAATATACAGAATTCTAGCACTATAAGTGTGAGACTTCTCCATCTCTATTGTATTTAAGGGCTTGTCTCCACAGTGAAGTTGTTCTGGAATAAGATAGGATGTGAATTTACAGCACTATAGCTATTCCAGAATAGCTCTGTGTGTGGACACACATTTGATTCAGTCAATTTCCTTTGATAGACAAGCCCATAGCATAGGACATAGATAGTTAACTGAACACACATCATGAAAACTTGTTTGGTTGTCCACTTTAAACAAAGTACAAAAATTTTCAGTGAACCTAACTGGAAGCTTAGGAATATTTTTGCATATGTTGTCTTTTAATAGAAAGTATACAGGTAAGTTGTTTGGAGCAGGAACTATCTTTCTGTTACGTGTTTGTACAGAGCCTAGGACAGTGGAGTTTTGGTCCATGACTGGAACTCCTAGGTACCGATACAAAAAAAAAAAAAAATGTATTTAACAACTTCATTAGTAAACAAAGGTTCTTATTTTGACTTAAACACGTTCATAATGCAACCTCTCTTTTTTTAAGTTTAAAAAGTTTTTAAGAAGAGAATTCATACTTCTACAATTGCATCACTTAGATGCTTCTGCTGCCGGAACAGGATGTTGGTGGCTCCCGCAACAAAGCCACGGACTGTTACATCAGAGAGGAGGTGATGCTGTTGCAGTGCCATGTATGGCAAGCAAAGGTAACCCTAAGATAACGGAAATGTTAAATGATTAGTAAGATAAGAGGAAGGGAAAAACACCCCAAAACTCATCTTACTGTACTTACCCATCTCCACAGTCCTTCCTAGAGCTAAACAAAAGCAAGACCACCACCACACAGAGAGAAAAGCCTGATTATTGCTCTGCACCATGTTCCTAGCCACACTGCCCCTGGAGTCTGATGTTGCTTTCCTGCATTAAGCAAACATGAGAAACCAGGTTCCACAGAAATGGAGTATACTTGGTAATGGCTTATGGCAGCTTTCACTCTTAGGGTATGGCTACACTTACAGATGTACAGTGCTGTGAGTTAAACCCACCTTCGTACAGCTGAGTAGGGAAAGCGCTGCAATCTGTCCACAATGCTAGCTGCCAGCGCACTGTCGTGGCCACATTTGCAGCTGCATTGGGAGCAGTGCATTATGGGCAGCTATCCCAGCATTCAAGTGGCTGCAATCTGCTTTTCAAATGGGGGCTGAGGTGGAATGTGACAGAGTGTAGGGGGACAGAGAGTGGGTTTTTGGAGTGCTGAGAGTGTGTCAGCACGCTGTCTTGTAAGTTCAGACCCTCCTCCTTCCTCTGCCTCTTTCACTCACTGAAAGCAGACAGCAGCCGTTTCTTTTTTTCTCATAGACCAGATAAGTAGCCACTTGCCAAAGTGGAGCCCAAACACTTTCCCCTCCCCCCGCTCCGCCTCTCTCTTCAAGCAAACATTAGCTGTCTGCACTCCAAACGGAGCCCCCCCCCCCGCCTCTCACTCATTCAAAGCAAATAGTAGCTGTGTTTGTTTTTTTGATAAGCAGCCCCCAGAAACAGAGCTTTGAAAGGGCACTTCCTCCTCCAGAGTTCACAACAAAACAAGAGAGGATGCTTCAGTTAAAAGGATTATGGGGAGTCCCCAGAGGTCAATCAGTGCTTAATAACATTATTCCCCGTTTACACTCGAGCACCAGTGTCTCAGCCAATATGCAACAGCTGTTATTCCTCTTGGGGAGCTGGAGTACCAGCAGTGCTGTAGCCACGGAGACACAGTGCTGTATGTGCCTTGCCAGTGTGAACAGGGAGTGAGGTACAGCACTCTGGGAGGCTTTATTGTGCTGTAACTCGCAAGTGTAGCCAAGGCCTTAGTTGACTGGTTGAAATCCAGCCCAGAGCTTCAGATGGTAACAGAGCTGATGAATATGAAATGTGTTTGGTGGTCTCAATCCAGTTCTCATGTCCTTGGCATGCACAGTAAAGAGGACAAGAACTGAACGGATAGGCAGACTATCCTCTCTTCCACATGACTCTTCTGGCAGGACTCAGGTACACTGCCAGGACAGTTAGACACTCGTGCACTGTTGCTATCCATGTTTTTCAGAGACAGATTTTCAGGCTCCAGGGATAACTTTTTGTGAGCATGTGCATGCCTGCTTTAAAAAAAAAGCAGTAGGAGAAAAAAACTATGCTCTGTGCTTTTTAACCACTGTGTCCTTATGATACTAATTATACCAGTGCTTTCCAGGAAAATTTGCTATTTAAAAAAAAGTCTAAGTCTTTGATGCAGGTTACACCCACGTTTTAGTGATACAGCTGGAAGCATTATAATTTTAATTTTAAGATAGAATTAATGTACCCCTTGAAACTCTAACTGAATTCCAACTGTTCAGTTACATAAAGCATTGTGCAGTTCATTCACTAACACTAACAGAAGGACTACAGACATATTGGACAAAACAACAAGAGTGAATGTACATCAGCATGCAGTACATGGCAATTTGAAATATTCAATTCCATTGCAATATGGAAGAAAGGAATAGAACTACTACTTTTTTTCTAGATTAAACAGAAGGATCGCTATCCAGATGAAAAATACCAACAACTAAAACAGAACTGCCTTTGCCAAAGAATAAGAGTCCTATGTTAGAGAGTCACCAACCTGCAGTATTAGGTTTCTGGAAAAATAATATTAAGGAAGTTGACAATGCAATATTTAATTGTTATATAATTTTAACAATCAGACAAGCTGTACCATTTTAGAAATGCTTTGCCATTTAAAATAAAGAGGGCCTGATTCCAAACTCACCATGCAACTATGATGGCTTCTGATTGACACTGGGGTAAATGAGATGAGCATCTGACTTTATATAGCTGGCACTAAAAATTAGTAACCAAAATCCATAACCTGTTTTTTCTTTGTAGTTTGTGCTCTTTTATACTAGGAAATACATTACCACATGGTCAATAAAGCCAATTCATGACCTTTTGGCACAATCTCATTCATCCAGATTTGGTCTGGTGGACTAAACTTTCTTTCCATAGTATGGAACAAACAAACAAAACCAAGAAAACAAACTTGTAAATAATCCTATCAAAATAGCTTCGCTGATTATAAGGCCAGAAGGGACCACTGTGATCAATCTAGTCTGACTTCCTGTATAACACTGGTCATAACATTTCCTTGAATTAGAGTATATATCTTTTAAAAAAAAATCCATTTTTGATTTAAAAATTGCCAGATCTAAAATGGAGTTCAGTTTCACGTTGAATTAAATTGTTTGCTGAGAGTAGACAATCTAGAAGTTATTGAAGGATGCTCATCACTAGAAATTGGTATATCTGAAATTTCCAGTTCTCTGCTTTGATTTCATTAGCTAAACTTGAATGAGAGAGTGCCTTTGTAGGGTGGAAGGTAAACATTAAAAATCATATTGTCAGCTAAATTTAAATTGTTTAGTTCTCCATTTTAAAACCCATCTTAAAATCTTCAAGATTCCCCCACCCACCCACTAATGATTTTGTCCTTTCACCAAATGAAAAAAGCACTGCTTTCCCCCTTTAAACTGGTATTTCTAATTGAGCTGAAGTTAACATGACTTTGCATTTGCTTGTATGCAGTGTTGTTGTAGCCGTGTCAGCCCCAGGATATTAGAGACAGAAAGTGGTAATATCTTTCATTGGTCCAACTTCTGTTGGTGAGAGAGAAGCTTTTGAGCTTACACAGAACTCTTATTCAGGTCTGGGAAATTTACTCAGAGTGTCACAGCTAAAAACAAGGCAGAACAGATTGTTTAGCATAAGTAGTTAACATACATTTCAAAGGACCATTCGAGGTGAAGTGGCCTGTTAACACTCCTCCAGTCACAGAGAGAAAAGAAAAGGGAGGAAAACAGTTGGCAGGGAGTTGTGAGTGGGTTATAGATTGTTGTAATAAGCCATAAATCCAGTACCTTTTGAAGGTTTGTGCAGGTTTCCTTTGAGGATGAGGACTGATAGATCAGATATAGAGGGATCGCTTTGAAAAAAGCGTTCACCCAAAGGTGATGTGGTATTTTTGTCTTTTACCATTTTATTCAGTCATCTGTCCAGAGGATTAAAATATCATTGATTGTATCTCACGTATATCATTTTTCTATCATTAAATCAATGATATACCTTAAATACAATCAATAATATTTTCATCCTCTGGACAATGAAAACTCCCTCAGATTTCTACCACAACGTCAACAATCACAACCTGTCCATTAAACTCTCTCTGGAATGCTCTTATACCAGCATCAACTTCCTGGACACAACAATCAGCTTCAACAATGGAACCCTTACAAGTATATACAAGAAACCCATGGATCACCTGTCATAGTATACTTTCCTCAATCTGAACCTTAGAGTCCAAAAATGAGGTACTAGCATGAAATCCTCTAAGCTTAATTACCAGCTTAGATCTGATATGCTGCCACCAATCAGACTCTGGAGCGCCTGACAATACTGGTTCTCCCCAAAAGCTTCCCTGGGGACCCCCCAAGACCCAGCCCCCTGGATCTTATACCAGAAGAAGTAAACTCTTTCCCCACGTAGTGCCTCTCCTAGGCTTTCCCTCCCTGGGTTACCCCTAGAAGATTCACTGGGATTCAACTCCTTTAGAAATCTTAAACAGAGGCTCCACTCACCCAGAGGCAATTACAGATATTCAGCTCCGTGAATCTAAACAAAGGGATTCCCCATTTCCCTCCCTTCTTTCTCTCTGTCTCCCCACTTCCCTGGTAAGTCAGACTCCATTCCTTGAGCCTCAACTGGGGAAAAAATCAAAACAGGTCTTTAAAAAGCAAAACTTCTTAATAAATGAAGAAAAAAGTATAAAATTATCCTCTGTAATCTAGATGTAAATATTACAGGGTCTTTCAGCTTATAGACAATGGAGAAAAAGCCTTCTCCAGCAGAAAATACCACTTTAAAATACCTTTCAGCCAATCAAGACAACATATAAAACTTCATAACATGCCAGATCCACAGTGCAAATTAACAAAACAATCAAACGACTAGTAAACTGCCTTTTTACTTCAATAACTTCAGTAATTCTGAATATATAAAGAGACTGTAAGAGGGAGATTGGCAAGAAACTTGGTTGCACGTCTAGTCCCTTCTGTCCAGGACTCCAGAGAGAACCTCAACCCCAAACAAACAAAGGCTTCCCTCCACCGAGATTTGAAAGTATCTTGTTTCCTGATTGGTCCTCTGGTCAGATGTTGCAGGTCACTGTTTGTTAACCTTTTACAGGTGAAAGAGACATTAACCCTTAGCTATCTGTTTATGACATCACCATATCTCCCTTCACAGATCCAGTAAACACTCAGCACACACCCCAAGGAATCTGTTCTCTACAGCCAGACACTCAGATACCACAGAATATGCTCCAAAGAGGAAGTCTTTGAGCCACACTCAAAATCACCTTCACAGAACAATGACATTCCACCAGAGAAGTAGATTGAATCATGGAACAGGCCACCCAAATACCCTGAGAGAACATGCTTTAATACAGAAATAAAACCATCTCTCTGACCACACATCCCTAGTTGTCACCTGCCGCCCCCTGACTGGAATCCATACAGGATATCAAAAAAACTACAACCCATACTTAATGGGGACTCCAGGCTGGAAGAAATCTTTCCTGAACCCACTCTTCTGGCCCTCAAACAATCCCCCCCACCCAACCTCTCCCTCTTCTGACCATCAGAAGCAAACTGCTCACAGACCAGGACACACCAACTCAAAGCAGCATCAGACCCTGAAGAACAACTGATGCAAAACCTACAGATATATCTTCATGGCTAGAATGATCAACACTCCCTTTTCACAACATGTGGTGTACTTCTTCCAGTCCCCCAACAACAATAATGATGTGGGTGAAACCAGACAATTACTAAGCTCTCGAATGAACTCACACAGGAAAATGATAAAAGACAAAAACACCACATCACCTGTTGGTGAACTCTTTTCACAAAGCAATCACTCTGTAACTGACCTCTCAGTCTTCATCCTCAAAGGTAACTTGCACAACACTTCAAAAGAGAAGCTTAGGTGCTTAAATTCATAACTTTGCTAGACACTAAAAATCAAGGACTGAATAGAAACACTGGATTTATGGCTTATTATAACAGTCTATAACCCACTAATAATAGTGATCAATGGCTCCATGTCTAGTTGGCAGCTGGTATCAAGAGGAGTGCTCAAAGGGTCAGTCCTGGGGCTGGTTTTATTCAATGTCTTCACTAATGATCTGGAGGATGGCATGCATACCCAGCAAGTTTGCAGATTGCACTAAAAACTGGAAGGAGTGGTAGATACGCTGGAGCATAGGGATAAGATACAGAGGGACCTAGACAAATTAAAGGATTGGGCCAAAAGAAATCTGATGAGGTTCAACAAGGACAAGTGCAGAGTCCTGCACTTAGGACGGAAGAATCTCATGCACTGCTACAGATAGGGACCGAATGGCTAGACAGCAGTTCTGCAGAAAAGGACCTAGGGGTTACAAAGGACAAGAAGCTGGATATGAGTCGACAGTTTGTCCTTCTTGCCAAGAAGGCTAACGGCATTTTGGGCTGTGTAAATAGGGACACTGCCAGCAGATCGAGGGATGTGATCATTCCCCTCTATTCGACATTGGTGAGGCCTCATCTGGAGTACTGTGTCCAGTTTTGGGCTCCATACTACAAGAAGGATGTGGAAAAACTTGAAAAAGTCCAGCAGATGACAACAAAAATGATTAGGGGGCTGGAGCACATGACTTATGAGGAGAGGCTGAAGGAACTGGGATTGTTTAGTCTGCAGAAGAGAAGAATGAATGGGGATTTGATAGCTGCTTTCAACTACCTGAAAGGGGGTTCCAAAGAGGATGGATCTAGACTGTTCTCAGTGGTACCAGATGACAGAACCAGGAGTAATGGTCTCAAGTTGCAGGAGGGTGGTGAAGCACTGGAATGGATTATCTAGGATTATCTCCTTCCTTAGAGGTTTTTAAGGTCAGGCTTGATAAAGCCCTGGCTGAGATTATTTAGTTGGAGATTGGTCCTGCTTTGAGCAGGGGGTTGGACTAGATGACCTCCTGAGGTCCCTTCCAACCCTGATATTCTGTGATTCTACAAATCCCTCCACATCTGCTTTCCTCACTCCCTTCCTTTTCTTCCAATGACTGGAGGACTGGAGGGGTGTTAATGGACCTCTTCACAGTCTCTTGAAATATGTCTTAACTACTTATGCTAAACAATCTGTTCCATCTTGTATTTAGCTGCGACACTCTGGTCTGGTCTACACTATAGACTTACATTGGTATAACTACATCAACCAGGGGTGGGAAAAATCCACCTTCCCGAGTGGCATAGTTATACTGACCTTACCCCCAACTGCAGACAGCGTTATGTCGGTAGGGGAGCTTCTCCCATCAACATAGCTACCGCCTCTCAGGGAGGTGGATTAACTACGCTGACGGGAGAACTCTTTGTAGTTGGCATACAGCATCTTCATTAAAGGGCTACATCAGTGCAGCTGCGCCGATGCAATCTTTTAAATGTAAACCTGCCCTCTAAGTAAGTTTCCCAGACCTGAAGAAGAGCTGTGTGTAAGCTTCAGAGGGGTAGCCATGTTAGTCTGGATCTGTAAAAAACAACAAAGAGTCCTGTGGCTTATAGACTAACAGATGTATTGAAGCATAAGCTTTCCTGGGTGAATACCCACTTTGTCAGATGCAACTTTGCTGCCTGATCACTCTGTAAAAGATGAGACACCCCATCAAGAGTCCAGACACTAGCCTTTTAGGGTCTTTTGCTGCAGCAAGTCACTGTGCTGTGATTCAGCACTGCCAGCTGTTAGTTTTGTTTCGTTTCAAGGTTCAAGTGCACAAATATGAGGTGTGTCTCACACAGACATTTTCTCTATAACTTATTTCTAAGGCTATGATTAGGTCACAGAGGTCATAGAATCAGTGACTTCCATTGACCTCTGTGACATTTTCTGCCCTGGGCTGGAGCTCTCAGCCAGCCCTGCCTTTGCAGCGCTCAGCCTCCAGTGCTGCCCAACCACGGCCGGCAGGACCCCGCGCAGCTGCCCAGCCGTGGCCAGCAGGACCCCCTGCACCTGCCCAGCAGCAGCGGGGACTCCCCAGAGGTGCCCAACTACAGCTGCAGCCAGGGGTATCCTGCAGCTACCAGCTTCCCGGGTGAGAGGACCCTGCAGCAGCCCAGTCCCAGGGGCAGGGGGACCCTGGAGCTCCTATGCACCACATTGGTGGGGGCTCTGGGAGCCCCAACAGCGGTGGGTGATAAACCCACCTATCCCTTTTGTCTGGGATGTTTTTAGTGAAGGTCAGAGACAGGTCATGGGCTGCTGTGAATTTTCGTTTATTTCCTGTGACCTGTCCATGACTTTTACTAAAAATATCTGTGACAAAAACTTAGCCTTACTTATTTCCAACTGCAGTATGAGTAACATCTATGCTAGGTGTAAGTGTGTTTAATTTTTAATTTGCTGAGTCATGTCTGCCTCATTAGTCAGCTCATTGCTGTAAGCAAAGCAAGGTATCCCCAATAGAGGGTAACCTGCAATGCAAATAAGAGGACTACATTAAAGCCAGAATAAATATATAACCCTCCCGCATGAAACAAAATGGACTGAAATTATTATTAATTTTTTTTTTTAACATAGATATTCCTCAAGTAATGCCTCCTTACCAAAGATAGAAAGAATGAAAAACTCCATGATGTCCACTAGGCACCTTATCTTGCGGATTTGTCTAGCAAGTGCTTAGATATTACAGCAAAGAGAACTTTAGGAAAAGCCTAAATGGCCGGGATCCATAGTAACACACCCTAAATGAGTACTTCCCACATCTTTCTTTTATCAAATTTTATAATTACATTAGAAACACTTGTACTTACACAACAATCCTTTCTATTAATTAAGACATTACTAAATAAATTAAGATTTCTAAGCTCTTCAGAAGCAAAACAGAAACAATACATGGGGGACCCCATCTAGGGCAAGCTGTTAGTGTCTGCAGCTAGTTGATCAAGGAGTGTCTACAAGTCATTGCCTGTTAACAACATGACTTAGAAAAATAAACTGAACAGTCATAGATCCTGGGAAGTAGTGCATATGCATGTGGGGTGGAAAATACATCCAAGAAAGTGAGGTTTTTTATTATACAAAAATAAAGTCTCTTGTCAGAGTCTGCACTTGAATACTGAGCAATACTTTAAACAGGCTTTAAGTTGGGCACCTAAAATTGCTTTTGAAGTCACTTTTGAAAACTTAGGTCTGAAAGTGCTGGTAAATATTTACTAAGTATACCGTAATTATCAAAATGTTTACCTTAGTAAAAATAGCCAATGGCATGCCATACTGGTCCTCCTCCAACCCCGATATCAGTCCTGGAACAAGAACCACATGTCCTGTTTTAGCCTGAGGTTGCACAGTAATTGGAGGGCTTTCCGACATTGTGCATTCTTTTGAAAGGATTTCAGTCTGTTCTTCTTTCAAGTTAGTATCCTCCAAAATACTAGGATCCAAGGTCTCCCAGTCACTTTCAGAAGACTCTGGAGAAGTGCGTGAAGGAGGTTTCAAATGTTGTCCAGTGCCATTGGAGGACTGTGATCCATTGCAATTCTTTTCAGAATGGAATAAAGGCACATCTGTTTTCTGAGCATCCTGGACATGATTTCCTGATAGCTTCCTGCCTTCATCACCCATTCCTGAGTTTGTATTTGAAATGTCAGCAGCAGACACAGAAACATAATCATCTAAAGGGGGAGTAACTTCCCGCAGGCCAGTATCCTCTGATATACTCTTTCTTGGTCTGTACTGTGAACTGTCAGTAAGACCATGTTCAATCATACCTGGAGGACAAAACACATACACAATATCATCTCACCAAAGATTTCAGTGATTTTTGATAATGGCAAAGTAGGAAATGCTTTTTAGTATATCAAAAGTGTCATGCATTTTCATTGCCACTTTAAAAATCCAGTCCACCTCTGCCAGAGGCACTGACTTTCTAATGTCCTCAGGCCTCATCCCGTCCCTGCCTCTTCCCGCCCCTGCTCTGCCTCGTTCCACCCCCTCCCCCACTACTCCAGCTCCTCCTGCACACCGCGGAACAGCTGATTGTGGTGGGCAGGAGGAGCTGGGAAGAGGGAGAGAAGCTGATTGGGTGAGTGGGGGGCTGCTGGTGGGTGCTCAGCACCCACCATTTTTTCCCCATGGGTGCTCCAGCCCAGAGCACCCATGGAGCTAGCGCCTATGACTTCGAAACAAATGGATCAGCACTGACATTCTGCATTGGCAAGTGTTATTTAAAGTTCAACAAACATTTGGCAGGAACACAAACCAATATGCAGCCTGCAGAGATAAAATAGACTTAGTTTCTTGTTCCTAAGGTAAGGAGCACTCAAGAAATATCAAGTGTTATCAGGTTGTGTGCATGTGTGTTTCATAAAAATATTACGCAGCTGGGTGTGTGAATTCATTGCGGCTATTATACTCTGGCAACATACCAACACAACCCCTGTGTCACATAAATCCCCCCCGCTCAAATATATCACTGTCAATTTCAGTTATGAACAGAAATTACACAAGAAAGAAATAGCTGAAACCTGCTTTTCCTTACCAGGAAAGAGAGACAGGACAGTCATCAGTGCTCCCACCAGTCTATTTACTGGAGAAATATAAAACACCACCTGTGGGGAGGGGGATGAAGGGAAAATTAAGAAGACAGATTCAGTCAGAGACAAAAGCAAACAGAAACCAATAAACAAGAGAATCTGAGGACATCTAAAAAAATATTTTTTTTAATCAGTTCATGGAGAATTTCACTTCAATAAAAGTCCCTGTAACATTTTTATTCAGATAAATATTTAAAGAGAAGACACAACAAGGCATTTACCATACTTGGATGATTCAATCTTATCCTGGTTGGTTAGATCAGTTTCAGGGGCGATAAGAATGACTAGCTACCATCTTAATGATTGTAGAAGGTCATTTTTGCAATTCAATCAATTTGGTCCTTGCTGGTGCTCACTGTTGAAGAACGGGTGAGATGCCACATAGCCTTTAGCTGACTGGAGAATTGCCCTAGTCAGGCAGTCAGAACAGTTTTAAAAACCCATGCATGTGAAGGAATATCTCTTCTTCCCACACATGGCCAAAATTTTGTTTGTGGCATGGTAATTATATATTTAAGGTTAGTGCTTTCCATAATTCTAGTGTGTTTTTCCTTTAGTTTGTCTGGGTGCACATTGACTTCATTTCCCCCTATAACAAACCAGCAAATAGTGTGATCCTGGCAATAAATATCCAAATGGCCATAATCTGCAGATGGTGTCTCAACCCAGCAGTAGTTGGGAGTTTGAGACAGGCTTCCTCCTACCTGTGGGACGGGCATCAACCCATGAATTAATGGGAGTTGAGCCATGGAAGAAAAGGCATCTTTCTGATCAAGAATGGGTGGCATTATTGGGCATACTGGCTTAGTATGTTTAAGGTTTTTGACTGTACAGGTTTCCCCACAACTATTCTGGAACCTTAGCAGCTGTTCGGAAGCAGTCAGTACAGGAAAACAGTGTGTTCTCTCTCTCTCTCTCTCTCTCTCTTTTAGCAGACAGCACCTCTTTTAGGCAGTAGGACAGCCTGAAGAAAAATATAACTGAGACTTACACTTCTCTGTGGATTTAAACTAAGTTGACCTATTTATTTTAATATTTATTTTTATTTACTGTGACTAAAGTTAACATGACTAGAGAGACATGACCTTGGATACTAAATATATATTTCAGATAAGTATGCATACAAGTCACAAAAATCTAGAACTTGAAAAAAAATCTAAAGCTTGCTTCCTTTGCTATTTATATTATTATGTATTTTATGTTTAAATGAAGTTCTTTTTTTCTGGACCTTATGCACTACGAATTTTCACTTTACAATGGTGAGTGCGCTGTTTAGGTCCTAGAGTAGCAGCTGTTAGTCTGTATCCGCAAAAAGAACAGGAGGACTTGTGGCACCTTAGAAACTAACAAATTTATTTGAGCAGAAGCTTTCATGGGCTACAGCCTACTTCATTGGATGCATAGACTGGAACATATAGCAAGAAGATATTTATATATACAGAGAACATGAAAAGGTGGAAGTAGCTATACCAACTGTAAGATGCCAATCAACTGAGATGAGCTATCATGGGCCGGAGAAGAAAAACTTTTGAAGTGATAATCGAGATGACCCATAGAAGGTGTGAGGATCTTTAACATGGGGAAATAGATTCAATTAGTGTAATGGCCCAACCATTTCCAGTCTCTGTTCAAAACTAAGTTAATTGCATCTAATTTGCATATTAATTCAAGTTCAGCAGTCTCTCTTTGGATTCTGTTTTTGAAGTTTTTTTGTTGTAAAATTGCCACCTTCAAGTCTGTCACTGAGTGGTTAGAGAGGTTGAAGTGTTCTCCCACTGGTTTTTGAACATTATGATTCCTGATTTCAGATTTGTGTCCATTTATTCTTTTGCGTAGAGACTGTCTAGTTTGGCCAATGTATATGGCAGAGGGGTATTGCTGGCACATAATGGCATATATCATGTTGGTAGATGTGCAGCTGAACAAGCCCCTGATGGCATGGCTGATGTGATTAGGTCCTATGATGGTGTCACTTGAATAGATATGTGGACAGAGTTGGCAATCTTACAGAATCTTACAGTTGGTATGGATACTTCCACCTTTTCATGTTCTCTATATGTATAAATATCTTCTTGCTGTATGTTCCAGTCTATGCATCCAATGAAGTGGGCTGTAGCCCACGAAAGCTTCTGCTCAAAATAAATTTGTAAGTTTCTAAGGTGCCACAAGTCCTCCTGTTCTTTTTATTTAGGTCTTGATATTTCCCATCCATTCCCTTATGCAGTTGACCATTTCTCATTATCATTTGTACCAATTCTCACAGTGGCTTTTCGTGATATGTACCTCCATCCCTTAAAAACTGTTATGAAAAGTTCCCTACCGAAGTTTACCAAATTTTACTTGCCTTTGCTCTAGAGTAACTATTAATTTTTTCCATTATTGACAGTTTGTGAGCAGAATTTATACACCAACACACACACAGAGCAGTTAATCAAGGGGATAAAGTTTTCTAGTTTTATTTATACCTGCATGTAAACATACTTGAGCATTGGGTTTTACTCCAGACATATTTAGCGTAGTATTTATCTTTCACTAACATACTCTCTATAGAGTCATATAAACAATTACATCTCCATTTCAATCATCTCCTTCATCCTACAGACCCTACCTTTTTCTCTAGAAGAATCAATTTAAAAAGAATTAAGATCTGCAAAATAAGAAGAGAAAATTAACATGGTGGGTGACTAACAAACAGGAAAAAACCACACATTTACATGTGTGTACGTGTGTAATATACGTAAATTCATCTTTCATTAAAAATGTTTCCCTTAGGTTATTTCATTGGCCGGGAACAGGAACCCGTGGCCACTGGGAGCTGCAGGGAGCCATGCCTGCAGATGGTCCACATCAGCAAAATGTCTCGCAGCCTGCAATCAGATTACCTGATGGACCACATGCGGCCCGCGGGTTGCCCACCACTGCTCTAAGCATTCCTAATCCCCACAATTTATACAATAGCCCAGGGATTAGGGCATTTACCCAGGAGGTGGAAGGTCTGATCTCAAATCTCCACTCTGCCTGAGAGGAACAGGGACATAAACCCAGGTCTTTACTTCCTGAAGAGTGCTCTAACCACTGCACTATGGTGTATTCTGAGGCAAGTTTCTTTCAATCTCTACTACTGAAGTTGTTCCACTTCGCATAAAACAACAAAATATTAATTCAGCCATAGAGAGAATGAGAATGACTCTATAGTCCAGCAGTTAGGGCACCTATCCAAGATGTGGGAGAGTCAGGTTCAAGACCCTGCTCCTACCAGGCAGAGTGGGGATTTGAACCTGTGTCACCCACATCCTACATTAAGTCCTCTAACCACTGAGATAACAGGTTTAAGTGGAGTGGCACCACCATCTCCTACTCCTTGGTGTATGTGGTTGGGTTTTTTTTGGTGAGTTATTTTTTTTGTGATATATGAATAAAGGAAGTGACGAGTACTTGAAACCTGTCTACTGGAGACACTTCTAGTAGGGGAACGAGGGGAGGAAAGAGGGAATCCCTAACAAGGGTAGGGCCAACAGAGCAGGTTGCTATATCTCCCTCCCCACAACTCCTGGCAAGGAAATATGGGTAGTGTGTGGTGGCAGGAAGGGTGAGTGGCTGGAACATATCTCCAGAGGGTATATGGTCCCTCAAACAACAACCCTCAGGTTGCACCAACCTGCACCTGAGGCAAAAAAAATCCCAGGAGGCTGTATCCAGCTCCTTAGCAGCACCCCCTAGGTACAGCAGAGAGTCTGGACCTTAAAATATGAAGTGTATGTGTGCACATGCTTAGCTGTCAGTTGCTCATTATGCAACCTACATTTTTACCATGTAAAAAAAGCATGCTGCTGTACTTTATTAGCCACATGAAGAAAGCGTACCTTGTGTCTAAACTGAAGGACAAGATCTCGGGGAGACAGACCTAAAAGATTGAGAATAAATCCATTGGTGAAGCTTTGCAAGGGGTATCAACTGCTTTCTTCCTGTCCCCCATTTTTCTATTGACCAAATCACATAAGCTAAAGTGACACACGATGATTTCCCATTCTCATGGAAAACATGCTGGTGATTTCATTAAAAGAATTCAAACCACCTTCTCTTCCTTCTAAGCATGAGAGTTGAAAGTAAGATGGACACTCTGCATTCCAGAGGATGGCTATTTACTTTCATACTGAAGCCAGCTGGTTAAAGCATTTCCCTATGGGAGCATTTGATTAAACAACGACTTTTAGTTCTCTTTCTAGACCACAATTCTTCCTATGGTATGTGGAGCAAAGGATGTTGGGGGAGACTTTCAAGGCATACAGGGCAGTGAGGTGTTCAACTCCCTTTGGAAGTCAAAAGGAACTGGGTTCCTAACTACCATTTATGCCCTTGAAAATTTCCCCCACAATTAAAATGTTCAAAAAAGCATAGTTTTCAGAAGGAGCTGAACAGCTCACTCACTAAATCAGTGTTTCCCAAACTTGGGACGCCACATGTGTAGTGAAAGCTCCTGGTGGGCCGGGTCGGTTTGTTTACCTGCCACGTCCGCAGGTCTGGCCAACCGCTTCCAGCAGCTCCCATTGGCCTGGAGATGCGAACCGCGGCCAGTGGGAGCCGCGATCGGCCAGACCTGTGGACGCAGCAGGTAAACAAACCGGCCCGGCCCACCAGAGACTTTCCCTACACAAGCGGCGTCCCAAGTTTGGAAAACACTGCACTAAATGTATATCATATCAAGAGGCATGACTGAAGTATCCTGGATTACAACCTAAAATGAGATCCACATTATGGAAAAATAGATAAAGAGTAGTTTACCTGAAAATTATTTAAGTCCATAAATGAGAGGGAAAATAATAAAGTCCCATGCAGGCACATAAACCTGTGGTCCTAAATGTTAAGGCACATAAACTAGTTCAGAGGAAATGATTTGGCTGATATAACATTATATATTATTGCTTTTTAAAACATCCTTTACCAAGATAAACTTGTGACCCCTCCAGTGTAGTTCCTCCCAAAGAGCTATTCATATGCTCATAAAGTTCCTGTAAAAGTTAAATAAAAAATATTAATGGCACATGAATACCACATCTGATGAGTAACACCTGTTCTAAAGAGCTACCCAAGGGACCAGAATAAATAAAATAATTTGTTTCAAAGAGACAGACAGACAAAAGAACATTTTTGCTTATAACTGGGTTGTTACTTTAAGGGTATCATTGAAGATATTGTTCCTAGATATTTCACTAATCAGAAATATGTTTCTTTCTCAGATTCATATTAGGAAAATATATTATTTCAAGTAATTATTTAAAATAGCTGAATAGAAGTATCACCTATGAAAATGCAATACATACAAGAATACATTGATTAAAGAATGTTTATAACTTAAAATTTATGGTCATACATGTCATAAATAGATAGGTAAGGTAAGGGTTAAGTTTCTTTTACCTGGAAAGGGTAACCAAACACCTGACCAGAGGGCCAATCAGAGAACTGGACTGTTTAAAGTCAGGGGCGGGAATTTGTATACTCGGGGTCTTTTTTGTTTTCTCGGCTGTGAGTAAACAAGGTTTCCTCCTAACTCCATCTTATTTCAAATATTATACCAAAAGTCTGTGAGTACAAACGGAACCCAAAGCTTCGGCTATGAGGAGCTTTGTGTTTACGAAAGAGTGATGGCTGTGATCTTTGTTGTTTGCTCGGCTGTTGAGTAACAATCTTCTCCTAACTGCATCGTATCTCCAAGTTTCTCCTAAACATCTGTGAGACAAAGAACCAAAGCAAATTCGGCTAGAGGAGCTTTGGTTGTATTTACATGTATGTGGAATTTGTTGGACGGGTTTACATTGGGCTATCTTTTAACATCAGACGTTTCTTCTTATTTTTCTTATAAACAAGAGCTGTATTGAGTTCTCTTAATGCAAGATTATTGTTTTATATTTTCTTTCTTTTTTCTATAAGTTTTCTTTTAAACTGTTGTAAAGTTTCTTTTCTAGTGAGGCAGAGGGGGAGGGACCAGCCCAACTCGGTTCTCTCCCTATTGTCCCCGGGGCGGAACTGGCTATAGGACAAAGGGAGGGGGAATTTCTGTGTGAGCTGACTAGGTACGTACCTAGCCTCGGGGCGAAGGCTAGATGCTTCTCCGGTTGTATTCAAGGGTGGTGAAGCATAGCATATTGGCACCGGCTAACCCAGGAAAGGGGGTAACTGGCGAGAAGAGAGAGAGAACCCAGGGCTCTGGGTCTTGGGGTCCCCAGGGGGAAAGTTGGGGTTGACTCGGGGCCATCTAGACGCCCCAAGTTATTGGTGGCAGCGAGAATATCCAAGCTGGTAGTGAGCTTGGGGGAGTTTCAGGTAAGCCCCCAAATTTTGGACGCAAAAGTCCAGGTTTGGGACAGGACCAGAGTTTGGACGCTAAAGTCCAGGTACTGGGACAGGTGGCTATTACTACAATACACAAGAGGCATTACACTGTAGTAGTATATATTGAAAGGTTACCTTAAGAATTGAAATTTGTGAGAAGTCTTTTTCTTCAAAATAGGCATGAGTAATGAGCTGTAGCTTTGCTTGAAGTAATCCATACAAAGGCTTGTAAGAGAGAGAAATGGGCATGTTATGTCATGAATGAAAGGCAGATGAAAAAAGCATGTTTGTTGCTGATTTCCAGTACCAGTGTCCTTCCTCCATACCCCACAACTGTCCTTGTGTTCTAACACTGATAGATACCCCACTAGATGGAAGTGTAATTTTTAAAGACAAAAGCCCTCACTGTGCATTTTAATTAGGTAACGATTTTATCTTGTGTTTCATTGGCAGTGCATCATCATCACCACTCAATATCCTGCTCGTAGTGTTGCTGGGATAGAATAAGTGGGCACTTTCCTGCTTCATCTTGCTCATGCAGTTGAATTCATCTCTCAATAAAGAATTCTTTTGTCTGCCTGTAAAGTGTAGTTGCATAGTCTGACTGTAAAAAGCAACCTGCATTGCAATGTAGACCCCCAGATAACAGAGCTACATAGAATATATTCTGAAGACACATCATATTCCA
The DNA here is from genome assembly GCF_003597395.2 of Chelonoidis abingdonii. NCBI lineage: Eukaryota > Metazoa > Chordata > Testudines > Testudinidae > Chelonoidis > Chelonoidis abingdonii. The sequence continues at coordinate 92,880,494 of NC_133770.1, read as the reverse complement.
CATAACATACTACACTAACCGCTAGAAAAAAAGCTTCATTTCACAGTTGTCCATTGATAGGTTTTTCATTATCTGATAACTTACTAGTAATTTTATAGTGTATCACCACGGATATATCTACACTTCAATTGGAGGTATGCTTGCAGCATGGGCTGGCATTCCATGCTATCTTAAATCTAGCTAGCAGTGAAGACACAGCAGCATAGGTAGCAAGGTAAGTACATACCCAGGGCTCCCAGGATGCTAGTACAGCCTGCACTGAAACCTGTGCTATCATGGTTTCACTATTTTTAGCCATAATAGTAACACTAAAGCTAGCATGGATACATACACTGAACGGAATATACAATTACTGATAGGCTTCTTGGAACAATTATTAAAAATGCAAATAGATCATATCAAGACTCACGATAAAGTACATGCATTTTTCCATGCAATGTAGTTGTAGTCTTGTTTGCCCCAGGATATTGGAGAGACAAGGTGGGTGAGATAATATCTTTTATTGCACTGACTTGTGTTGGTGATAGAGACAAGCCACACACAGCTCTTCTCCAGGTCTGGAGAAGGAACTTCTAGTGTCACAGCAAAAGCTGGGAGTACTTTTCCCAAACTTCAAGAAGAGCTCTTTGTGGCTCAAAAGTTTGTCTCCCTCACCAACAGAAGTTGGTCCAACAAGAGATATTACCTCACTCATCTTGTCTCTCCAGTTGAAGAAGTTATAATAAAATTTGGGTGCCTTGCCCTTCTAACACAGCTGTGATTTCAGTGCTCATTTTGTTACATTTTAAAGTGTTTCTAACAAAGAACATTTAAAATAATGAAAGTTTCCAAACAAAAATTTGTCAAACCAGTTTTCCGTGTGTATTGTTTCAAAAAGTTTGTTTTTGTTAGTCGCTCTCTTACCAGCTGACTTAGAACGCAGACACTTTTCTGTACCGTTTCTCGGGTGACATCTGCTTGCCGCACCTTCAGTGCCTACAGAAAAAAGTATTGTATGTAAAAATATTGTATGTATTTTAAATAATATTTTTAAAGCTAGTTACCAGAAAATCACCACTGATCAAAACAAAACCCAGAATGTGCTATTTGAGAAATGGCCTACCCAGTGGCACGCAAATGATATTTTTAATAAGGTATGCAACAACTTTTTAGATGACAGATTAGAAAAAATATGTTTTCTAATGTACAGACTGTGATTAATAAACCAAATACATTTTTTGCTAAATATTAGTAAGCCAAATATAATGAAACCTGAGACTAATACACGATTACCTAACATTTCTACTGAAATTAAAAATCCATTCTTCTATCTTTTGTAAGAAACTCCTCAGTGACAAAGTCATAAAAATCTGGTAAACTGCACAAGTACCTAAGCAGTTCTTTTTCGATGGTCAGTGAAATCAAGCTGGACAGGTGTTTGCCACTCTGGGTGATGTGTGTAAATGTCTAAATGCGCTTTAAAGTTGAAAAAAAGATCTTTCCACTGTGGCTGCAGAGTAGGGAATAATCAGAATTAAGGTAGCCAGTTTGTTGACTTTAGAGAAGCAGGTTTGTAAATCCAGCACATGAATAGTTCTATACAAGTCACTTTTCTCTTGCCACTGTTTTCATCAGTACACAGTCCACAGTTTGGAATGCAATCTACTAATGTCAAAAATATTTGGATAAGATGCTTCTTCCAGAGATTCGAGAGCATCAACCAGAAAATGTGTCTGGAACTCCTTGAATTGTTTTGGATTCAGCAATTGTACAAATTAAAGTTTCTCTACACTTTCAAATTGTACAATAACTATTCCCTGATATTGTCAATAACCTCAAAGAGGAGACATTTATATGTTGCTTGGCCTTCACTTACTCTTTTTTCCCTTCAACGTTCACATGCACCTAACGCTAACACCTCTTTCCAAAACTCATCAAAAATTCGTTGCTTTCGACTAATTTTCTCTAACGTCTCAGAAGTCTGCTGAATGCAAAACCCAATATCAACGATCTTGGTTTGAAGAACATGAAACATCACTTCTGTCAATTCAAAAATAATGTTGTAGAGGCAAAGGAGAAACACAAACTGAAAATTATCAACGACAGTCAGCAAACCCATGGCTGAGTGAAAAGACTGAGCATCCCAAGCTACTGGATTCTGCACCACACTTTTGAAGAGTTCAGTCAGAGCTTTTCTGCTCATTTTACAATTTGTACAAGCCCTGAATGTAAATTCCACCTTGTGGTACAAACAGAAAGCTGTCTCTGTTTAACAAGGCTTCCAAGAAGTTAAATCCTTTGAAGACTGAGAGGGAAAAAACAGAGATATTCCTTCTACCTTTTTGAATAAAATCAGTCTGCTAGTGTTTGCTGCAAAACTGAGGACAAGATTTAAAACACGGACATAGCAATGAACAAAAAGTGCACAGAGAAACTTTTCAAGAACACATTTCTGAGGCCTACCTATGTCGCCTGCCATTACTGTTGTACTGCCATATGTCTGAGCTACAAACTTTGTCAACAAATTTAAACTTCTGGCACACAGTCTCAACATGCTGGCAAAGGTCAGCTGTAATTTGTTACTAACATCATTAAGAGCAACAAAGGGTTCAATATCACCATTCTTGGTCACATAATGCAGTACAGTCAAAAGCTGGACTTATTGGGACTGATGTTCCATAAAGTAAAATAGCAACAAATGGTGTTTCCTCAATTTCTTTGGCAATGCCATTAAGTTGGATATTACTTACCACTTTGATGAGATTATTTTGAATTGTTCGATGTTCCAGAAAATAAAAGTAGATGGTTCCCAAGTGCTGCTTGATTAAAGGATCAAATTCCCTGACTAATTCTACGGTTTCTACATAATTCTCCCAATTCAGGGAGTTATCTGTTTAGTTATCCCTACAAAACACCATCTCTTGTTCTCTGAGATTAAATAAAACACAAAATTAGTCTTTGTAAAGAGCCTGATTCTGACAGTCTTTTTATTGTGTTGTCTCACAGCACTTCTCCATAGCTCATCTAACTGAAGATCAGCGCAATCTTGTCCAAATATTCGTAACTGTATACAGCCTGCTAGGTGTTGCTGGCTTCTAGTGACAACCACAAGCTTTATAATGGTTCTTTAGGTCAATATATCCTGCCTTATTCCATACATTATTTTCATTGATGGAAAGTAGACAAGGTCAGTAGTATAGCTAGTTTGTTTTCACACACTCACAGATCCATTCACATTTGTACACAGCTTCACTGAAACACAGTTTCAGATCACTAATTGCAATTTTGGTTTGGGCTTCTATTATTTATAATGTCTGTTTCTGTTGTAGTCTCTTGCACTAAATGAATTAGTGAACAAATTTGGCACGAAACTTTCCATCTTGATGAGGAGTTGACATTGCTAGCTCTGTTCAATCACAGACAATTCAATTCTACACTTTCATGCCTGAACTACTTTTTCCAATGCACAGCTGGTCAGGAAGTCAGCTGCCTACAGTAATGTTGCCTAGGCAATATAATGTAACTTGGAGCACTGCATGCCTTGCCAGCAAAACAAGACAACAGCCAACATGAACAGATTAATTACATGCAAGGCTTTCATATGCTTGTAGAATACAACATTTTTTGTGAATTCTTAGCATGCCACTCAGCCTAACTCATTGTTGTCTATGCCCTCGCCACGTTGCCGTCACTGAAACTTCCATTGACTTCAGTGGTGCAGTATCAGACCTTAAGGCAATACGCTTTGCAACACTACAAATAGTCAGAACAATTGGTCACAGTTGTGTTCTTAACTCACTACACAGACAGCAGTTGCAAATAGAATCACAGAAACATTACGCTGAAAGGGACCTCAAGAAGCCATCTAGTCTACCCACACTCCCCATGCTGAGGCAAGACTAAGTACACCTAGACAACCTCTGACAGGTGTTTGTCAAACTTGTTCTTAAAATCCTCCAAAGATGGGGATTCCACGGCCTCCTTTGGTAACCCTTACAGTTAGAAAGTTTTTTTCTAAAATCTAACCTAAATCTCCCTTGCTGCAGATTAAGCCTATTACTTCTTGTCCTACCTCTAATGGACAGGGAGAACAATTGATCATTGTAATAGCTCTTAACATATTTGATGACGGTTATCAGATCGTCCCTCTCAGTCTTCTTTTCTCAAGACTAAACACTCATAGGTTGTTTTAATCTTTATACATGGCAGGTTTTTAAATCTTATTTTTTGTTGCTCTATTCTGGACTCTCTCCAATTTGTCCACGTTTCCTAGCATGTGGTACCCAAAACTGGACACAATACTCCAGCCCTGGCCTCGTCAGTGCAGAGCAGATTGGAACAATTATCTCCTATGTCTCACATAGGACACTCCTGTTAATACACTCCAGAATGACATTTTTCACAGCTACATCACAATGTTGTCATATATTCTATTTGTGATCCACTATAACCCCAGATTCTTTACTGGAATAGTAGTTCCTAGCCAGTTTATTCTCCATTTTATAGTTGTGCGTTTGATTTTTTCCTTTCTAAATGTATACTTTGCATCTGCCTTTATTGAATTTTATCTTGTTGATTTCAGATCGATTCTTCAATTTAATCAAAGTCATTTTGAATTCTAATCCTGCCCTCCAAAGTGCTTGCACCCCTTCCAGCTTGGTGTCATCTGAAAATTTTATAAGCAGAGTCTCCATTCCATTATCCAAGTCATTAATGAAAATATTAAATAGTACTGGACTCATAACAGATCCCTATGGAGCTCCACTAGATATGCCCTCTCAGTTTGACAGTGAAAACCACTGAAAAGTATTCTGAGCGTAAAGTTTTCAACCAATTATGCAACAACTTTATAGTAATTTTATCTAGACTGCATTTGCCTAGTTTGCAGAGTATTACCGAGATGACATGCAGAGTCTTTGGTATTAAAGACTATTTAAAAGGCACCAGCATAAATAGAAGGCAATGGGACGGGGAAGAAACAGGTATGTTTAGCTCAGGGTGATTTGACAGGCAAAAGGCCACCACCTCTCCCTCCTCCTTCTCTGACACAATATCTATACAAAGGACCAGTTGAAAAGCTTTTGTCTGGAAAGAGTGTTTCATGTTCTGGCATTTTCTTCTAGTCAGCTGTAAATGGAAGTGGCAACACCTGTGGAATCAGCCGCTCTCGCAGCTAGAACAAATAGTTCTAACATTTATCAGCAGGTCTAGAAAGGGTAGAGGGAGAAATCATATAGCCAAATGATTCTCTTATGTTGTACAAAATAGCAAGAATGTGGATTACAGCCCACATATCTATCAAAAAGCCAGATTGGGCAGAAGGCTGAAGTTGTTGCTACATAAAACACATATTGCTTTATATTCCACTTGTTCCAAAACAGTTCAATTTAAAATCTATTTACCCTCTTAATGGTTAGTAAACGGCAGAAACTGTAATCAACAGTATAACAAAACTAAGTTCTGTACAGTTAAATACAGAGAGACTTTAACCACAGGATACCACAATAATTGCCTATTGCACAAAAACTGAATAAACCAGAGTCAATACAATAATAATAATAGAATTGCAATTATGCATTTAATATTGTAAAGTTCATTCAAACAAGAATTAATAAACAGACTTTAAAAGTAATCCAAATGTGATTGGGGGACAATATAAATAAAGTGCACAGCATGTCAATTAAGACTTCTGAACATAAAAGTTATCCAGAATGCCTTCTAAAAACTGTTAGACATTCAGGATTGTTGCATGTCATTGGAAAGGTTGTTATACGTATTTTAAAATAAGTGTGTAATAACATTAGAGAGCAATTATAACTACAAACATTTATATCGTGCCCCTCACTTTTTAAAATCTTGGCACATTGCACATGTATCAGATCAAGTACAAGACAATTTTCTCAAAGAGTGGGACAACACACACTACGACCCCCTTACTGCCCAAAAATACTTCCCTGAAAATCTAACTGGTCTGGACAATAGAGAACTACATTTAACGGAAACTGCAAAAGATAATTTTGATCCACCTTGAAAATTTACTTTTTGCAAAGGAGACCAATATCTTTTCTGGAAATAAAGGAGATACATGAAGGAAAAATGTGTGTGTCTGTGCAATAGGTACCCAAAGATCTTCTAAGGGCTGTTACTGGAATAATTTAAACATGCTTTCAGCAATGAGTTACACTTCTCTGGCAATATAAATTCTTAGCTAGCCTGACAGATTCTTCCAGCTTACTTCAGCTTCTGGGAGCTCTTGCCTGGTAGATTTGTTGTAACCAAAACATATAATGGGACGTGTAAGGCGACTGACATGAACCACAGTGTTCCTGGTAGTGAAAGAAAAGAGAGACTTCTTCAGCTCTAAAGGTGCCTGCTCTGCAGATTCATAGGTTTTAAGGACAGAGAGATCATTCTGATCACTTAGGGTTGATCTCTTGCATAATGCAGGTCATAGAATTTCACCCATTCATTTCTGTATCAAACCTACAATTTTACTCTTGCATATATGCAACTATAAATTACCTTGGCTTCAATCTGCCTATAGCACGAGACACCATATATTGTGGTTCGATCTCCACATCTTGGTGGCAAGTGGAAAAACACAGTATCTAAGAAAAGAGAGAAAAAGTTTCAGCGACCAACAGAACAATACATCAACATTTTGAAATTTCAGTTCTGTAGTCATCTTTTTCAACATTACTCTCATTTACAAAAGCCTTACTGAAGGAACTGCACTTTCTACAAGCTCTACCCTTTTGTAAGTAGAACTGAACTCTTTTTGTCTAAATCTGTGACCAAACTGTTCCAGTAACTAGTAAACAACTCACTTTCTCTCTGTGCAAAGGTGCCAAATAAGCAATATTTATGCTATGACATGACAAAGGGGATTAAAAAAAAAGAGCTTTTCATTAAAGCTGTAGGGTTTACTTCAAAGCTAGACAGTGTTTAATAATTATGCAAACGGATAGATACATTACTGCCACTAACTGTTAATTGCTAATTTATAGATATAGCAAAGGCAAAGCACTCATTAGAAGAATTCTGTTTCGCAGTTCACAACATTTCACTATGAAGGGAATCCTGTCTTGAGAGTGACCAAAATTGATTACTGACTTTATAATAATAAAATGAAACAGAACTCTACTTAAAAATATGGAGTAGTCTCTTGAGAAAAGGAGTTAGGTACTAAAAACGGTCAGTCCCTTTTACAGATTTCACTGCATTCTAAAGAGATTGGGTAGGGGTTTAGCAGAATTTTTAATAAATGTCTCTCCAAGCCAATAAACAAGTAGCCTAATTCCCCATTTCACTGGACACTAGTAACCCCTACACTGTAAATTACTCAAAACCTGCACAGGAAAACCAGGGTCAATATGTTATAGTAAATTTACGGTAATCTCATTTTGAAATACATTTGGTAATTCCAACTTAAATCATTAGTGTGTTTCTGGCCATAAAACCCAAGGATATACACCCAACAGGTTTAGTTGCTTTGTTGCTATGCTAACTTTGCAGCAATATCTTTTACTTCAAAATATGCATTAATGACCTGTTGCTGTGGTAATGAAATGACAGAAAGTCAACTATTTAGCTTTCATGCATAGGGCTGTGGCACTGAGCCAATATAGAAACAACTTCACTCACCTGGTCCTACTCCCTGCTTTAGAATGCACTCTGTAGATCATTTGATATTTAATTATACAGAAATGAAAAAGTCAGGACCAACACAGAGTCAAGGAGTCGCCTTTTACTGATGCAAAGAAATTCTTTTGATACAACTCCTATACTTTTGCCACCAATTCCAGATGAAATACCTCTAAAACTTAGAGAGTCAGATGCAATTTGAATTAGAAACATAACAAAACCCTAATTAAAAGTAGTATCAGAGTATTTTTGTGATTTTACCGCTTCTTATTTTTAAAAGTTTTCTTCTCCCCTGTTGCTGTGCAGAGGGAATACGGTTACTCAACTTCTCGTAAGTTTTGTTCTTCAAGATCTGTTATTCATGTCCATTCCAATCAGGTGTAGGCACACCATGTGCATGACAGCTGGAAGATTTTCCCCCTAGCAGTATCTGGACGCCCGCTGGAGCTGCAACTTCATGGTGCCCAATATAGGGCCTTGCCAACCCAACCCCACCTCAGTTCCTTCTTGACAGGTACTCCGACAGAGGGGTAGGAGGGAGGGTATTGGAATGGACATGAACAACACATCTCAAAGAACAACAGTTACAAGAAGGTGAGTAATTGTTTATTCTTCTTCAAGTGTTTGCTCATGTCAATTCCAATCAGGTGAATCACAAGCCCAAGTTCAGGAGGCGGGGCCAGAGTTGTCCACCTACTGGAGCACAGCTCTACCAAAGACTGCGTCATCTCTGGCCTGCTGGGTAATTGCATAATGTGTGGCAAAAGTGTGTATGGAGGACCACTTTGCTGCCCTGCATATTTCCTGGGTAGGAACCTGAGCCAGGAAAGCTGCTGAAGAAGCCTGTTCCCTGGTGGAGTGTGCAGTGATTGGAGGGGCTGGCACCCATTCCAGGTTATAGCACTGTCAAATGCAGGATGTGATCCACAAGGAAATTCGTTGGGAAGAGACTAGAAGACCCTTCTTTCCGTCACAGCCACAAACAGTTGAATGGACTTCTGAAATGGTTATGTTCTTTCAATATAAAAGGCAAGCACTCTGCAGACATCCAAAGAGTGAAGCCTCTGTTTCCTGCCGCTCGAATGCGGCTTGGGACAGAACACTGGAGGAAGATATCCTGGGTGATGTGAAAACTGGGAGACAACCTTCGCGAAGAAAGCTGTGGCCTGAGCTGAACCTTGTCCTTATAGAACATGGTGTAAGGAGGCGCTCATGTTAGGGACTTGAGCTCAAACACACTCCTGGCTGAGGTTATTGCCACTCGAAATACCACCTTGTACAAGAGGTAGAGCAGGAAGCGTGCCGCTAGCGGTGCAAAAGGCAGTGCCGTCAGTCTGGAAATGATCAGGCTGGGACCAGCTGCCTGACTTCCGTATATAACCTGTTGAGACCTTTGAGGAAACGGTTGATCTGAGCCTGGATGGAAGGCAGAGACGGTGGCCAAGTGAACACTTATTAATGACCTGGACAGCCCCTGATGCTTGAGATGGAGAAAATAGTCTAATATAAGTGGCACAGAGGTGAGTGTCAGGGATGAATGATGCCAAGTAGAAGAGATTTTCAATCTGGTCAGCACAGCAAGGTAGGTAGCCCTGGTGGAGAGCTTTCTACTGCCAAGGAGGACTTGTCTAACCAGGTCTGAGCAAGAGAGCTCCTTCGAGTTCAGTACGGAGCTTCCATAGGTGTTGGGTGCTGAAGCAGACAGTGATCCTGAGTTAGTAAGTCTGGGAAGAGCAGCAAGGTGACTGGAGCTTCCACGGACATTTCCAGGAGTGATGTGTACCAGTGCTGGCGGGCCTGGCTGGGGCTATCAGTATCACCGAAGCTTGTTCCCTCCATATCTTGAGGAACACCTTGTGAATGAGAGGGATATGTGGAAACACATAGAGAAGATAGCCTCCCCATGGGGAGGCGGAATGCGACCGCGATGGAACCCGGGCTGTGATTCAGAAGGGAGCACAACTACTGGCACTTCCTGTTGCGTCATGTGGCGAACAGGTCTATCTGGGGAAAACCCCACTGATGGAAGACTGGGGCAAAGGGAACACTAGTGGCCGTGGAACGACCTGCTGAGATAGTCCGCAAACTTATTTTGTATTCCAGGGAGGTGCGATGCTTGCAGATTTATCGAATGGTCTACACAGAAGTCCCACAGCACAGGGGAGAGAAGCATTCCCCCCTCCCCTCATTTGTTGATATAAAATATCACCATGGTGTTGTCTGTCATAGCTGATATACATCTCCCTGTCAAATGGGCTCAAAGTGTCACGCGAGGTGCACCGCTCTCAGCTCTCTTACACTGATCTGGACAGCGAGTTCCACCTGAGACCAGAGGCCTTGTGTCCTGAGGTCTTCCAGTTGTACTCCCCAGCCCAAGGCTGGCACATCCAACACTAGCAAGAGGGATGGCTGGGGGCTGGTGAAGGGGACCCCTGCACATACTACCTATTGGTCAAGCCACCACAGGAGAGAGTCGAGTACCAGGCGAGAAAGGGTTATGATCCTGTCCAAAATGTCCCAGGCTGGCCGATACACTAACGCTAGCCACGACTGAAGAGGTTGAAGTCTGAGTCTGGCATGCTGTACTACGCAGATACAAGTCGCCATGCATCCCAGAAGTTTCAGGCAATTCCTTTCTGTGGTGGTGGGGAACTGCCTGAGACCTTGTACGATGTCGCCAAGCGACCAAAACCTTGCTTTCGGGAGGTATGCTCTGGCTTGTGTCGAGTCCAGTACTGCCCCTATAAACTCTATCCTCTGAACCGGGGACAACTTTGATTTCCCCTAGTTCAGAAGGAGGCCCAGTTCATCAAATGTCATTCTTATGAAGTCGACTTGTGCCTCCCTTTGAGACCTGGAGCGGCCCTTGATGAGTCAGTCATCGAGGTACTAGAACACCTGTACCTGCCACCTGCGCAGAATTGCAGCCACGACTGCCAGGCACTTGGTGAACACTTGAGGTGCCACTGACAGGCCGAATGGAAGGACTCTGAACTGGTACTGAGTGTTGTTCACCACAAACCTGAGGTATTTTCTGTGGGACAGAATTATTGCTATGTGAAATTACGCATCCTTCAGGTTAAGGGTGGCATACCAGCCTCCTGGATCCAAAGAAGAGCTGATGGAGGCCAAGGAGACTATGCGGAACTTGAGCTTCTTCATGAACTTGTTGAGTTCTCGCAGGTCTAGTTCTCGCAGGCCTCAGCCGGCCTTTGGCTTTCGGTATTAGGAAATATCGGGAATAGAAACCCTTGCCCTTCTGCTCCTGAGGAACCTCTTCCACTGCCCCTAGCAAAAGGAGTGAGTGCCCCTCCTGTATAAGGAGTTGCTCGTGAGAGGGGTCCCTGAAGGGGTGCAGGGAAGGGGAGTGATGGGGGGCGGGCACAGAATTGGATGGAGTATCCCCTCTCTACCACGCGGATCACCCAGTGGTCAAAAGTGATACAGGACCATGCATGGTAGAAAGGGGAGAGTTGGGACGAAAAGGTGAGGTGGGGTAGATCCAGTTCTTGTTCTGGTGTGCCATCCTCGACCACACCTTCAAAAGGCCGGTTTAGGGCTAAAAGGTGGCTTGGTTGGCCAGAACCCTGGCCTGAGGACGGGTGCAGCCTCTTTCTGCTGCCCCATTTCTCCTCCAGGAACTATCCTGTCTGTTTTTCTGGTAAAACCGCAGAGAAGGCTGCAGCCTGAAGTGCTTGCGCTGTGTAGTGGGGTGGGGAGTGTATGCCCAGGGACTTGAGGATGGCCCTCGAGTCTTTTAAACTGTGCAGTTTCCTGTTTGTCTTTTCCAAGAATAGGGCATGACCCTCAAAGGGTAGACCTTGAACGGTCTGTTGGACTTCATGAGATCTGAAGCCAAGAGGATCTTCTCATGGTTACCCTGGTAGCCATGGTTCCGGTGACCATGATGGCATCGTCAAGAGCCAACTGCAAGGAGGCCTTAGAAATGAATTTTCCTTCCTCTACCACAGCATTAAATTCAGAGTGGGAGTCTGGTGGTAATAGCTCATCAAACTTGACCATCGCTCCACAGGTGTTAAAGGAGTAGCTACTAATGATGGCCTGCTGGTTTGAAATGCAGAGCTGTCAACTACTGGTGGAGTAGACTTTCCTCCCAAAAAAGTTCACTTTTGCCTCCTGATTTTTAGGGAAGGGTCCCTGAAACCCATGACGCTCCCTTTGGTTTGCAGCATCCACCAAAGAGTCGGGTAGAGGATAAGAATAGAAATGCTCGAATCCCTTTGAAAAAGCATCTCTCATTTCTCTTATCTGTAGGGGGCAAAGAAACCAGAGTATGCCACAAACTTTTTGTGGTTTCATTTATGGACTTGATGAGTCTGGGTCACCCTACGCAACAATTGTTGCAGGATCCTGTTATCCTCCAAGGCCGGAGTTGTTGAAGTGCCCGCAATGGCCTCATCTGCAGAGGACAAGGACGATAGCACTGGGACGTGGCCTTGGTCACTGCCCTCGGCACCAAGAGGGTTGTGCTGTTTGTTAGGTTGCTCTATCGCTGGTGCTGTGGTTGGTACCACGAGGCCAGCACCAGGATGGTCGCCAGCACTGAGTACTTAGCAGCAGGCAGAGGTATCAGCATAGTCTCAGGTGCCAGCTGCTCTAAGGGAGCGAAGGATGCTGACATGACCAACGCTGACCTGGATCTTGAAGCCTGGCTCTGACCTGGGCTTGATGATTGGACTCTCTGGGCCTAAAAGGTCACTGACCTGGTGGTTGCCACTGCAGTGGCCAGAGCACTGGAGGAGCTAGACCTCCTGCTGCTGGACCTATTTGAGCACTAGGACTCCGCCTCAGACTCTGAGATCTCTGAAAAGGAAGACCACTGAGGAGCAGTACTGGGTGGTGCCAAGGAGTGGTGCCGGGCCTCTGGAGATTGGTGCCGTTCCCCCCACATGGGTGGTCAGCATTGGGGAGCGGTGCAGCGGAGATGGGGAGCGGTGCGACGACATGGCCAGCTTGCCCCTAGATAGGATAGGAGGCCGAGTTATCACCAGTGCCTCGTCCCTCCTTGGAGAAGATGGTGCTGTCAGGCAAATAAGGGCCTACGCCACCTCAAAAGTCTCTGTAGTGGAGGGGAATTAAATGTCCCGGCCATGACAGTCTGGAGAACGGTTGTGGGCCAGACTCAACTGGACCTCTTGCAGGGCAGGAATCGACAAGCCCCTAGGAGGCACCGGGCCCAAAGAAGGCTGGATGGGCTGAGGCCTCCCTGCCACTGGCTCCTTAGGCTTAGGAGGGGGACAGCGTCCCCTCTCCTGCTTCCTTTTCTTCTGGGGCACTAGGGACTAATATCAGCACCTACCAGAAGTCTTATATTCAGCGCCGTGTTGGTGCCGGGAGTTCTTAGCTGCCTTTCTTGGCGCTGGCTCGTGCGCTCTTGGCACCAGTGCGCTGCGCACGGAGGCGGTGGTGCTCGGCATGGGCTCCACCAGTCCAGGGTTGGACTGCAGACAGAGTGCTGCCTCCATGAGGAGAATTCTGAGTCTCTGCTCGCAATCCTTAAGAGTTCTCGGCTGAAATCCCTTGCAAATGCAGCACTTGTCATTTTGGCAACTCTCGCCGAGGCCCTTCAAACAAGAAGTGTGCGGGTCACTCTTTGGCATCACTTTCCTACAGACTTCACACGATTTGAATCCCAGAGATCGAGGCATGCCTCAGTGTTGAGGAACGAAACGGGGGGGAGGGAGAGACCCTGGCAACGGAAACTTAGAGAAACTACTAACACTATTAACAAATAATCTAACTATATAATAATAATATAATATATGGAGATATACCTGTCTCATAGAACTGGAAGGGACCTTGAAAGGTCATTGAGTCTAGTCCCCTGCCTTCACTAGCAGGACCAAGTACTGATTTTGCCCCAGATCCCTAAATGGCCCCGTCAAGGATTAAACTCAGAACCCTGGGTTTCGCAGGCCAATGCTCAAACCACTGAGCTATCCCTCCCCACCAACTGACAATGGAACACTGCTCAAGGCACTTGCAAAAGCAAGAGTGAGGGAAGTTCCTGCTAGCTGTCTCCGGTGGTAAGAAGGCACTGAGGTGGGATCAGGTCAGCAGGGCCCTTTATGGGGCACCATGAAGGCATAACTTCAGGGGACACCCAGGCCGACTCTATGGATACTGCTGGGGAAAAATCTTCTCGCTGTTGTGCAAGTGGCGCGTGCGCACCTGATTAGAATTGACATGAAGGAGCACTCGAAGAAGAAACAGACAAATTGACTGTATGTGGCACCACAGTACATAATGAGAGGCACCACAGTACATAAAAAGTACTGTCACAAATGCACAAAGAAAAAATCTGGAATGAGGAAAAATATTTTTCCTCTAATCTTTCAGTTATAGGACCCTTTGGCATTATTTGCCAAAGTAAAACATTTTCAAGTGTTCATTTTAAAGTGATCCCTTTTTCTCCAGCGCCCATAGTGCTATTTTGATACCGATTCAGAATTTGAAACTGCAACTTCCAGACAACAGGACTTGTGCAAACTGATCCGTGGTTTCTCAGAAAGCTGGTCGTCTTGAGGAGGCAGATTAAAGCAAGATTAAGAGAAAATTCTGAAGTAAAATATTTCATTTTTCCGTCTATAGACAGAGCAAAACTATCTATAGACATATTTACCTATAGACTGCTATGCCTTGGCTAAGTCCCATCTTTTCATTCTGAAGGCCACTACTCTTCATAGCAAGTCCTCCTGCCCTTTCATTGGTTGGTTCTCACTATATGATTTCTGCAGACCATCAAGGATCTGTAGAACACATTTTGAGAACCACAGATCTATTTAAGCAAAAACAGATTGCTTTGTTCACACACTTTTGAATACTTTTTCTCCCACCTCCAAAAATATTTTATGGACCAGATTTCCTTAATGAAGGTTTTGGGGAGTGTGGGTTATTTTATTTTATAACCATAGGCAAGTGATGTTGTACCCTTTAAAGGAACCCCCTGTACCGAGTGAAGATTTCCTGCTGCTGCATTCTCATGATCAAGGTTCAGTTTGAAAGCGCAAGTATTTTAAAGTTGCTTCTTTTTACAGATTCCATTTCTGTAAAATCCATTTCTGCAGCTGTGGACTAAACTGCAAAATAAAGATTAATAGAATTCAAGTAGTCAGAAGTCTGGTTAATTAATAGTTCAAGAGTCAAGACTCTTTCCCTCCCTGATAGAAGCACACAGGAGGACCCAGTCTTCAGCTACTGCCACAGATCCTCACTCAGATGCTGTAATCTCATGTTTGCTTTCTTACCTTCTTGATAGTTGTGAGCTCCATCTGGCAAGGCAAGGAAAGGCAAGTATTTCCATTCTTCTGGTAAACTGTGGCTGTCATGTCCTTCTCCTGGGATGAGGGGAGGATAGGAGAATTCAACCTGAAGAAAAAAAAAGATCATGTTACCAAAAACAGAAATACATAGAAACTGCCACACCAGATCAGTCCAGTGGTGCCTCAAGTCTAGAATTCTGTCTCCACTGGAAGCTAGAACCAAGTGCTTCAGTTTAAGGTGCAAGAAATTCCCTTGTGGACAACCTGCATGAGGGTCTACATCCTTTATACCATCTACTTGTGGATGATTTCACTACAGTAAAACCTCAAAGTTACAGGAATGGGGTTGTTTGTGACTCTGAACAAAATGTTGTTCTTTCAAAAGTTTACAACTGAACATTGATTTAATACAGCTCTGAAC
Source organism: Chelonoidis abingdonii (assembly GCF_003597395.2). Taxonomy (NCBI): domain Eukaryota; kingdom Metazoa; phylum Chordata; order Testudines; family Testudinidae; genus Chelonoidis; species Chelonoidis abingdonii. The sequence goes on along the minus strand of NC_133770.1, from coordinate 92,865,167 downwards.
CTTTACTACGCAGAAGAAAAATCCTGCTGTGATGGACTGGATCACAGAAACCTCTGGGGGGCTGCCAACTGATGTGCCAAGGCTACTTCAGCCCCTGCTTTCCCTGCCAACTTGGGACGCCAGCCCCGTCTGTTGAGCCAGACATGCCAATCTGCTCCAACACAGACCCAGGGTCTGAACCACGTGCCCCAAAGCTGCAGACTTAACTGAAAGCAGCTTAAGAAGTGTTCCTGTCTTTAACATCAGTGCCCAACTCCCAATGGGGTCCAAACCCCAAATAAATCCATTTTACCCGTTTAAAGCTATTTCAGGTAAACTCATAAATTGTTTACCCTCTATAACAGTGATAGAGAGAATATGCACAGCTGTTTCGCCCCCCAGGTTATAATACATACTCTGGGTTAATTAATAAGTAAAAAGTGATTATTAAATACAGAAAGTAGGATTTAAGTCGTTCCAAGTAATACAGACAGAACAAGTGAACTCCAAGCAAATAAAACACCAAGTCTAAGCCTAGTACAGTAATAAAACTGAATACAGATTATAATCTCACCCTCAGAGATGTTTCAATAAGTTTCTTTAAACAGACTGATGCCTTCCTAGTCTGGGCACAATCCTTTCCCCTGGTACAGCCCTGTTCCAGCTCAGGTGGTAGCTAGGGGATTTCTCATGATGGCTCCCTTTGTTCTGTTCCATTCATTATATCTCTTTGGCACAAGGCAGGAATCTTTTGTCTGTCTCTTTGCGTCCCACCACCCCCTTTAAATGGAAAAGCAGCAGGTTAAAGATGGATTCCAGTTCAGGTGACATGATCACATCACTGTAAGACTTTACTACCCACTTGCGGCACCACACATAACAGGAAGACTTGCATGTAAAACAGAGCCATCTACAGTCAATTGTCTTGATTAATGGGAGCCATCAGGATTCAAAACCACATTAATAGCCCACCTTTGCATAACTATATAGGACATTAGAGTCTTATTTCATATTTCTAGTTCAGATACAAGAGTGATACATTATACAATTAGAGACTACATTCAGCAGATTATAAGCTTTGCATGATATTCTTACAAGAGACCTTTTGCATGAAGTATATCCATTACATTATTATCGCTCATTAGCATATTTCATGAAATCATATAGAGTGAACGTCACACCTGCTTTCCCTTTATTTTTAGTAGTTTCGGTTTAGTACAGTACAGTTACTTGTGTACTGTACTGGCCTTTTTTTGGGGGGGGGCGGGGGGTCGTCTCTGGTGCTGCCTGATTGCATACTTCCCATTCCAAATGAGGTGTGTAGTTGACTGGTCAGTTTGTAACTCTGAGGTTCTACTATATCTATATTTATAACTAAGTACTATTTTGAATCTTATTAAGACCTTGTCTTCGGTAATCTCTTGGTGCAATAAGTTCCATGGGTTAGTTGTGTGCTAAGAGTATTTATCTTTATCAGTTTTAAAAGTGTTGTTTTTCAATTTCATTTGAAGTCCTTTTGTTCTTATACTGTGAGAAGAGATAAATGAGAACATTTGATTCACCCTCAGTATCTCATTCATTATTCTGAATACCTCAATCATATCCCCTATTCATCATCTTTCTAGTTAAGAATCCTAATCTTCTCAATCTCTTTTCACATGAAGTCTCGATATACAGCTAATCATTCATTGCCCACCTTTAGACCCCTTCTATATTTTTGGCATGTATTTCTAGAGAAGGGTTGACTAAAATTGAGCAGAGTACATTCAATAGGGAAAAAACATAGCATTTAGTTATATAATAGCATTATAATATAGTCAGTACTTTCTATCCCATTCTTAATGCAGCCTAACTTTTTATTGATCACCTCTATACATCAAGTAGATATTTTCATTAAGCTGTTCTGTGACACCTAGGTCTTCTGCCTGACTGGTTACAGTTAAAATAGAATGTAAAAGAATGAACAGAGCATCTTGTTTTCTGCAGTGGAAAATCTACACCTACTATATGATTTTGAGGGTGGAAGGAAGGAGATGTTTTCAATTCAAGTGCACAAATCAATTTGTCAGCGATGAAAGAGAAAGGATGACCCTTAAAATGCAAGACACTACAAAAGTAAAAGTAGTGCAGACTAATCAACCAATCACTGAAAAAGTGAGTGAGATGGAGGTTCTGCTTTACAGAGTCACTGACATTATGGGTACTATCTAATATTGCCAATTAAAAAAATCCCACAAAAATTGTTAAATGTAATAGTTAAATCAACTTGTTGCAATGAGGGAGAGCGAGCTCTAGCCAAATCTTCATTTATCAGTAAAAAGAGCAGAGGTTATTAAGGGAGAAAAAATAATTTCTGTTAGATGTTCAACTGAAGATCAATTAGTTGTCAAACTTCTAAAAGTATTTTTCAGACATTGTAAACTTCCATAGAAGAACATGCAAAAGAAATCATGTAGGAAATAATTTCAATAGTATATGGACAATCAAATTTAAACCCCCAATAATAACACTGGTGTGGGAGGGGCTGAAGGGAAATCAAGAATAGGAGAAATCAGTAAGAAAATAAAACAGGAATCCTGGTATGTCACCTTTACTCCAGATACTGTTGTGTGACACATCTATATGGGAAAAAACAACCAACCAACCAACCAGCAGTGTTGGTTTCAAATTTGCTTATTCCTGAGTCATACTGTATTTCACACCGTCATATGCAGGAAGAGCTACAGGCCATGCTAGAGAGAAATCAAAGCTTCCTGTGACTACAGCCACCCTGCACTTAACGCTACAATCTTCTCACAAAGTACATGAGAGAAGGAGAGGGGGGGGGGGGGGAAGACATAACAGAAAACAACTCATTTAAAAACAACTGCATTCCAGGATTCTACTTAAAATTTCTTTCCACTGAAAATACAAACGCTTGTTTTGTTCAAACTCAGCAATCAAGATAAATGGAAGAAGCATTTGGCTTCCAAATGAAAGAGGAATAATAGAATGAGACAAAGTATCCATGAAGTAGCAAACGTCTGCGATTTGATAGATTGTCAGTAAAAATTCATATTGTATTATATATCTTCCAAGTTATAGACCATGAAATTACAGCATCATAAAGAGTGCTGGAGCAGTTACAACGCAGAAAGGGATTTAGAATGTATAATTTGATTCTGTTCCAAAATTCAGACCTCCTGGCTGCAAATAATAACTGTTAACAAAAATATTACTAGAATGAGGAGTATGGTCATTCGCCTTCATGATATAACCTTGGAAATAGAAAATGCAAAAAATAAATTTTAATACACAAATGTTTGTACAGCATTGTTCCTCACAAGGAAAATACTATAATAAGGATATGGAAGTCAGTATCTCTGCTAGATTATAAGTGATAGACTTATTAATTTCAAAACAAACTGAAGAACTTTAAAACTATATTGTTTGATTGTAAATTATATAATGGAATACTCTCAAACACTACTGACATAATAAAAAGGAGAGAAAGAGAAAACTGGACAAATGGATAATTTAAAAACAAAGTTGGACTGTCTAAAATTCTACCTGTGACTTTTTGGGTGCCTATGTGTCACTGGAGTAAAATTTCAAATAGGTATTGGTATGCAAAAGAACTTCATGTGTACATAGTGATTATTAAATATCTGAAGACACACCTTAATATCTGTTATTTGATATTTTGATTTCAGTGCCATTTAACAATTACATAACAGAAGTTTAAAATCCATGTACGTATCAATTATAATTTAAAAAAAATATTTTTAGTAGTTTAACTATACACAGGGCTGGTAGCACGGCCTATTAATAAGACTGCCCAACATGAGACTATTTTCAGTTGCTTATATTCAGCTCGCCAAAATATATCTATTTGGGCTGGAATTTTTCATCCCAGATGTCTGCCTGAGGGATATGTGTGTGAATATATATAAATATTTGGGGGGGGTCGGGGGGGGGGAACATGGGGTAGAAAATTTCAGCCATTTCCAAGAATGAGGGTAAGGAAAATACAAAGGTTTAAAAAAAACACACCACCTTTTCTTTGACCTGGTGATCTTTTCTTTAGCTCCTTTATGCTTTGGAGAAGGAAGCTGGTTTTTGTGCCAGGGAAGTACACTTTGCCATCCCCATGAAAATCTGCCCAAATTTGGCTAAATTATAAACCCATGAAAAATTGCAGTTTGCACATGCTCAGGAGAAATTTCTTAGATCTCTGAAGATTCTGCCCATGCTGAGCATTCTCAAGCCTTTCACAGTGTCCATATGTGACCAGACTCCGCATGTGCCATTCCCACAGAAAGACTGAGTAAGCTCCAGCTCAGGGCTATGGGGGCATATGGGGATTTTTCCATGTAACAGCTGCTCAGTTTTGGTCTGGGACCAGGCACCAGAATTACGAGCCGGGAGCCTGTGATCTCCTCGACACCCCTTAATTCAGCTCCCAGATGTGGCAGATTGTGACAGTCTTTAGTTACATGATCACAGGAACCCATGCCTCATTCAGTGTCCTCGATGGACCTGCTCTGGGGATAAATGAGAGTTCTGTAGTAAAGGAGGCTAGTGCGCATAGAATCCCTGCCTCATTTGTTACAGAAGGCGGAAGGTGTGTAGTGAATGAGGCTAGGAACTGCAGGAACAGAAAGGATGGTCTCATAGTTGAATGCTACCCCAGAAAAATTAGATTCTATTCCTACTTCTACCACAAAACTCCTGTGTGACATTAGACAAGTAGTTAAATTGATGACTGGACCGTGTTGACAGGAGCACAATGCATATTTAACTCCATAATTTGTATTTAATTGATTTTGTACACGCCTAAGTGCATATTATACAAACCCCATCCTCAGTTTCCTTATTTACAAATGAATTAGTAGTTGACAACATATGTCAATTACTAATTCACTGATAATCAAGGAAACTGAAGATTAAAGAATTTTCATAAAGCCAGTTAATCATGAGGAGCAGCAACGACAAAAAGATATAATGAGGCAAATACCTTCTATGCATATATTACAATTGTTTTGTAAAACACCTTTCTTCCTGTTGGGGATGCACCCTTAGGCATTTTTGAAAATCCCACCTAAGAATATAGAGGGAGAAATCTTGGGCCCACTGAAACCAATGGGAGTTTGCCATTGAATTCAGTGGCTCTAGCTTTCACCCAGAATCTCTAATTAACACTTAGAACTACAGTTTCATTTTATAAATTATATAAGAAGAAGGTTTTGCAAGTCACTCAAAGTTCCATCACTCTAATTTGTATGAGGTGAACCTGTTCTAATTTGGGAAAAGTTCTTTTGAATTTTTTTTCTTGCCTCAACAGCTAGGATAAACAGTTCAAGTCAAGAAAAGAACCTCTGCACAAAAGACTCATTTTATTCCTGTTTAGAGGGACCATCCCATTGTAGATCAGTCCAAGTCAGAATGCAAGGCAGCATTTCTAAGCTTTGTTGTAATGAGAAATTTTAAAGGAAATTATTTTTTCTTCTTGATATGCTAGTTCTTGTGTAGTAGGATAAAGAAAAAACAGACCCCCTAAAGATTTCATCTGAAGCACTTGCTGAAACTGTTATATGTAATAGAGTGAAAAAACAAGCCGCAGGTAACATTAGTGTCTATAAACACTTTGGGCACAATTCTTGCTTTATTTTAATACTTCCCTCTTATTGTATTGGCAAACAAATCACAGAATCAATGTTTATAACTTCAAACAATTGACAGACAAAACAATGACACACCTACAACACAAATACCATTTAACTCTATTAGATAGGTACATATAGACAATATCAAATTAAAGTTTTCCCTTCATGTTAATAGATAATAAATTTGACTTTGCACTCCCTTTAGACTCCTTTTGGTTTCCCTTTCAGACTTTAAAAGCAGCTGATAATCTTCTCTGGATCCCTTTTACCATTATGCCCCACTCTGCATCATCAAAACTATAAATAGGACAGCTACTTAGATATGTTACAGTGCCACCACTTGTCCTGCTATAGATATTTACAACTTGTCCATTAGAGTCTGCCTCAAAAATTTGACTTCCTAAATTAATATAACATTCAGATACTGTAGCTAGTGAAAATAAATTAAATTAAAATATTCTTAAACACCCAACCCAAAACCCTACAAACAAAACTTTCATATTTGACTTCAGAAATGTTCTCATTAGGTGTTTTGGATATTCTTTGCTATTTCTCAATTACATTTTGCTTTCATAAAGAGTACTCGTTAAAAAAAACTAAATGAAATGGAAGAGTCCTTCAGGATCCTTTCCCTGCACACTACTCCTTAAAAAGACTAGTCAGACCTGTCACTTTCTTACCAGCTAAGAAAGGCTGCCTTTCCAGAAAGTCACGTTTAGCTTGGGAGGGGACGGAGTAAGGGTGTTAAAAGGCTACCTTGCAAAACTCTTAGAGGATGAATGCGCAATCCTAAAGCAGGGGATTGGGATTTGAACACCATATCCCAGAGTGGAACACCAAGGTCTTGATTGTAGTTCACAGAAAATGCCCCAGGGAGAATTCCAAGCAGTACTGTCCCCCTCGGGAGGCACATCATCTCCTGGTGCTCCAGGGAATGCAGCTTCTGTTCAATGCTTTCTCCCATACCTACCTGCCCCTGGCCAGCTATGCTGGCTCACACAAACAGGGGAAGCTGTGGCCCTACTCTCAGCCTGCAGAAGTTAATTCCTGAGCACCGTGTGGAGGACACAAGAACTGGGGCAATGCTCCTTATGCCCTCCTCCTACCATGTTCATTCATATAGGCTCCAAACTCAATATGCAGATTTGGTAAATTTCTAAGGTGCAGACTAGACATTTAAGAACAAACAAAAATGAGGAGAGAGGAGAGGGAAGGGACGGAGAGAGGCAAGCTCTAAAATATCTTATTTTCTTCTCTAAGTCACTGATTTGAATCCAGCCCAGCTTAATAGTCACCTAGACTTCAGGGTCTGAGGTGAAGGAAGTTTAGTGGTCTCAGTCCAGTTCCTAGTTGATAGGTTTTCACCTCACCAAAACTGCACTATGATTGATTTTAATTTGTCCATCTTATTGGCAAGCCCAGCACAGAGGCATGGAGATAGGTATCTTCTCACCCTAAAGGTCATCTCTCCACAAGAATACATTAGTGGGACAGTGGGGGGGGGGGGGAATCATTCACTGCTACTACATAAGCTGTACCTGTCCTGTGGCTTAGTTTCTCAGACTGCCAACCTGATACCTTTCATCAGCAGTAAACTCACAATCTCTCTCTCTCTTTCTCTCTCTCTCTCACACACACACACGTCTTTTAATCAAGCATCATACATTTAAGTTTTGAGAGAGTAAATGTAACACATTAGCACCAGTTGGTCATCTTGTGTCAGAATATCATTCCAAACTGAAATTATATAATGACATGCCAAATAGAGATGCTGTTTGGCAATGAAATTCAAGAAAGGATAATTATTGAAAACTTCTTAAAGCGAAGAAATTAAAAGAACCAATGTTGAAGAATCCGAAGCCAACTAATAAAATGAGGAAAGAAAGTCACAGGGTGACACTGGCCTTAACAGTGCACCCGTGACTCATCAGTTGACCCCCACTGGACTTAAGAGGGCAGCTGGGTCCTAGAAAGCAAAAGAGCATGTGACTCAGAGTTGCCTGAATGTGTCAGGAAATGAGCTTGTGAGAGCTGTCTGGGAGTGAGGTTGGAAGGTGAGAGTTGCCAGAGCTAGGAGATGGTATGTGATTCCTATGGGAAGGCATAATGCAGAAGAGCAGCAAGGAGATTTGCCAGCTGACCTCCTTATGTCATACCAGGTTACCATCCAGACCAATGAGTAGCTGTGTCACCCCTGCCCTGTAACCTGGGGTGCCCTTTACAATGCCTTGCAGCTGTAGCCTCCAACCTATACTGCTCACAAACAGCCTCCAGCATGCAAGTCATTTCCAGCTATGTCTGTGTGTGCTGCAGCCAGCCAGCCACACCTGGGTTCTTACCAGCTTTAAAGATTACCAGGGCGACCACAGCCCACTCCCAGTATCAGATTTTCCCCCAGAAACGTATGTCCTGTACTGTCCATCCCTCCCCTGTACAGTGATAATATGTTAAATCTGTTATTCCCTTAAGGGAATAATATGCACACAACTTGTTATCCCAAATGGAGTTACACAGGCACTTCAACCTGAACATACTGGATTAGATTAAAAAAAAAAAGAAACAAGTTTATTAACTACAAAGAGATAGACTTTAAGTGAGTACAAGTAATAAGGCATAAAAAGACAGAAATGGTTACAAGAAAAATAAAGGTAAGATGTTTATTAATACACCTCTACCCCAATACAACGCGACCCGATATAACACGGGTTCACATACAACACAGTAAAGCTCAACACGCTGCTCAGAGCAGCGTGTCAAAGGGTGCCACGCCGGGCCAGGGCTGATGGGTTGGATATGGGGCAAAGGGTCTTGGGGGCAGTCAGGGGCTCCCCCACCCAGGGTCTAGGAGGCAGGGGCTGTGGGGGGGGGGGCAATTTTGGGGTCCCTGCAGTCCCAGAGTGGTGCACGGGATTAGCAGGGGGCTGGGAGCAGCCCGCTCCGCTTCCCTCGTCCTGGCCCCAGCCGTGTCGCTTGAGGGAGGGGGTTTGGGGGAAAGGATCCTCCCCTCTCACTGACAGCTGTGAAAGCAGAGCAGCCCAGCCCCAACCCACTCCACTCCGCCAACTCCCAGCCGCAGCGCTCCTCTTCGCGCCACAGGTGAGTGCGGGACCTTTCCCCAACCTCCTCCATCCCCAGGAATATGGCTGGGGCTGGGGCAAGAAAAGCAGAGCGGGTTGGGACCGGGCTGATTCACTTCCTGCCCCCGGTGAGTGTGGAGGGCGTCCTTTCCCCAACCTCCCTGCACTCACCGGCAGCCGGAAGTGGAGCAGCCCGGCCCCAGCCTGCTCTACTCCACCAGCTCCCAGCAGCAGCGCTCCGTTTCCTGTTGCCAATGACTACGGGCAGCGTCCTTTCCCCAACCTCCCCGCACTCACCGACAGTAGGAAGTGGAGCGCCGTAGCTGGGAGTGGTGGAGTGGAGTGCTGGGGCCACATTGCTCCATTTCCCCCCACTGCCAGTGAGTGCCTGTCAGGGGGTGGGATGTGTGGATAGGGGTTGGAGCAGTCAGGAGCAGCAGGGGGGGTTGGGTAGGGTGTGGGGTCCTGGGGGTGATTAGGGACAGGGTCTCTGGATGGGGCGGTCAGACAACAAGGAACATGGGGACCACAGCAAGTTTGATATAACACGGTCTCACCTATAACACGGTGAGATTTTTTCATCTCCTGAGGACTGCGTTATATCGGGGTAGAGATGTACCTAAAACTATAGCAGATTCAAGCAACATTTCTCCCCGCGTTTTCAGCAGTCTTACTGACTAAACTCTTTATGTCAGGACATCAGTCCCAGACTCCAATTGTTGCTTCCTTTGTCTTTTTCAGGTACAGTGAATGTCACTGGGGGCGGGGGGTCCGTGGGTGCTTGTCCCTCCCCTTTATAGTTTCAATCCCCCTCTTGAAAAACATTTCCAGCTGAGAATCCAGAGACAAGAAGTGTATGTGGAAGGATATTTCCTGCTTAGTTTTTTCACCTCCTTTGTTCCCCCCTCTGCTTGATGACTCTGTTTACTGCTTAAATGCAAATTAAGGTAAGCACACATTCCTTCCTTTCATTAGGACAGACCTGACTTCTGCCTGGGCAGGGCTGTGGCGTTTGGAATATGTATTAACAACATCATACAGGGAAATTTTATAACTTCCCATTACAATCTTGCCACACGCATTTCCCCAGGACAAAAATGACTTGCAAATTATGAGTTTTCAAATGATACCTCACTAACCGTATTTTGTACAAACATTATTACAGCAGTGTGTAGAGTGGGAATACAGGGGTTTATTCTGTCACCCTCCCCCAGCAGGAGAACCAGTACCAAAGGGCTGAAGGCAAAACAGCAGCAAAGGGAGTTACCTGCTGGAACAGGTGTAATGAGAGATGCTCCCCTGGTGAGAACAAACACCCAGCAGATACGCTGTGGGGATTCCTGCTGGGAAGGGTAGTATTCCACTCCAGCCAAAAGAGCACAGGTGGCTGTCCGGGAAAAAGAATAGGAGAGGACTGAAGAAGAGCCCAGGTGCGACAGAAGATGCTAAAATGTGGTTTGTGGGAGCATCATGTCCTGGAATTTTAAGAATCCTATGTACTGGGGTGTCAGAAACAGACTGTGTTTGGAATTTTTGTTATTGATTACCTAAATTATGTTTTGGTAATAAACCAGCCCAAAGAGGGTATTATTGAGGGAAGAGAGCTGTTGTGGAGTAACTGGAGATTCTGAAGGAAGAAAACTGAGGCAGGCCCATCTCTCATGCTTCAGCCTGCCCAAAGATGACACTCTAGGTAAGGCCACCTTCTCACAGAGCACATCTCCAGTACTTCAGTGCAAACACCACAATTTTATGCTTATGTACGAGAACGTCAAAGTCCTTTACAATATTTAAAACAGCCTCATAGCCCCTAACATTCATACAACAGTAACAAAACACAAGTAACACACAGTCATTGGCTGAGTCCTAAACAGATTCCAGGCATTCTGACTCCTAGACCCATGACTCTAACCATTAGACATGGCTCCTTTCCATTATTGAGGTTCAGTCCTTGTTTGGGTTGTTTTATAATTTTTTAAGGGTCATTAAAATATGAGTGAGCGTTTAGAAAGAAATGCTCACCTATATGTGAATTAATGTCATACAGTAATTCAATTCCCACTGAGTTCCATTCATATGCATATCCATCTTACAGAGGTGTTCTAGGCTGAATTAATGTTTGCAAAACGCTTTGAAATCTTTGCACTTAGATAGTGCTTTCATCCAAAATGTCGTTAAGATTACCTCTTTTACTGATCATCTATTCATAAGAGAAGGTGAAAAATTACTGGTACACAATGCCATTTAAATACCTGCAACAATGCTGAATTCTGTGTGCATCGGCTACCCATACAAAGTACTGACAGACAAGTAAAAATTAATGTCAATGTATATTCAGTTCAAATTTCAAACTGAACTTGACAGGTGATATAGAACTATAAAGGAATATTTAGTAGTCTTCTTGTAGTTCAGATGTTAAAAGAGGAAAGAGATCAAAGCATGGAGTTGTACAAAGTAATATCTGGTAATCGTTTGTGGCTACTATGGGACTTCAAAGAAAAAACTGCAGTAACATTGTTCTATTAAAAAGGAAAACTTGAACATTTTAAACATGTGTACATAAAATGCTAATTAAGGGAAATAATCTCCCCTCTGTGTACCCATCTAATTACCATAAGTGCTAAAGAAAATGGACCTTGTGTGATACTATGTACAACATTAAAGTATTAAATATACCACATACACACACAGTATTCAATATTCTGCTTTGTGTTTAAAATTCTTCACTTACTCTAAAAAGGCCATTGAGAGTAGTCGTTTCACATACAAAAATTAAATGCTTCTTACAACATTAAAAACTGTACAACACAAGAAAAACATAGTTTGGCTAACACACATCAATTCAAGGGGTGTTCTGTGGCACTCATCACTGTAGGATTTCAGTGCGTCACACCGATTAATGATTTTATAATTGCAATACTCCAGTGAGGCAGATAAGGATTACTGCTCTCTGTTCCTCACTAGAAGTAAGTGATGTGTCCAGGGTCACAAAGGAAGCCAACTGCAGAACTAGGAACAAAAACCCAACCTGCTGATGCCGAGTCCAGTGGTTTAACCAGATATTTTTGTTTTAATTGTTCCTGAAACAACAGGATTGTATTTAAATCAATACAGGTATCTACTGTAGAACATCTAACTGCTACACAACAAATACATATAAAACATTAAAAGAGGTGAAAGAAAAGCAATCCAGCTCAAGGACACGGTTAGACAACGACAAACAAATTTAGCACACAGGGAAACCCTTCGTAAGGCATGTGCCAACCCACAAAACGTATCAATTCTCCACTGGCAGGAGATTGGGGGGGGAAAAAGGTTAGCAAAAGCAAAAAAACAAAAAAACAAAAACAAAAAAAATCACATAATAGAATGTCTCCCCTTACTCCCACCAAAAATGCAAATAGGTCAAGAATAAATCAATCCCACAAGCAGCCAGAGAGTGACTCCAGCATACCTCCAGAAAGGGGTGCCGCAACCTAGGACTCTGGAGAGAAGACCCATCCTACCAGATTGCAATTGCACAGCAGAGTCATAGGGCACGAGGTGAAAGCTTAAATATTCTGAACTAGGTATAAAAAGAACAGACCATAACTTTCTTTGCTTCTTAGCTGTCTCCTGCGTTTTAACAGGCTTGTAAAAGTAACTCATTCAAAGGCAAGCATACAATTTCAGGATATTTTTCCACATGCTTTCTTTAGGCAAGTAGAAAATAGGCCAGGCACTAATTGCTCAGACAAATTTCACATCACTGATGTCCTGTACCTAAATACAATACACTAGACTTTCTTTTGCTACATGCATGAATGAGTATTTCTCAATTATAGAATGAGAGAATACATAATGTGGGAACACTGTAAAGTTAAAATATTCTTCCTTCTAAGATGTAAGAAAACATGTTCAATTAAAAAATAACTCTTTTCAAGGATTACCTATGTTTCATACAGGTGTTTGGTTTGTTTTTTTTAAAGTTAAAATGTTTAATTCAGTGTGTGTTACTGAATCTTAGTGGGAAGAATACTTTAATTTTCCCATGTTCCTAAATTATGCACTAAATATAGGTAAAAGAACAAGTGCCACAGCACTGGAAAGATGGTATCATAGTGGCATTACCAAAAAAGGGTGATCTTACTCTGTGCCCAAACTGGAGAAGTATCATACTGCTACCAATCCTAGGCAAAGTACTGGCTACCATTATGCTGAATAGAACGAAGAATGCAGTGGATGAAATATTACAAGAAGAACAGGCTGGGTTCCCTCTAGACAGATCACACTGTGAACAGATATTCATCTTCGACAGATCATTGAAAAAGCTACTACTTGGCAAAAATTCATTTTAATCAACTTCATCAACTTTAAGACAAAGTGTTTGATTGAGGAATATTACTAGACGCTATGGGATACCAGAGAAGCTGATCAACAGAATAACGAGTTAATATGATGGAAGTAAATGCACAGTAAGAATGATACAGATCTGGGTTTCCTACTGGGGTTAGACAAAGATAAGTGTTATTACCAATCCTCTCTCCATTAACAATAGGCTGGGTGACGAAGAGGCAATAAAAGCCATCACGGATGGTGCAAAACGGGTTAGCGGATGAGTTACACAACCCTGACTTTACCAACGACACTGTTTTACTAAGTACAACCTGGAACATAATGATTTCCCTTACATCAGAGTTAGAACAGGAAGCATCAAAAATTTTAACTTAATACAGAGAAAACCATGATTATAAAAGTAGGAAACTGGACAACAGATGCAAACTGTGGCATATATGGCAATTTCCTGCAATACTCTGGACAAAACAGATTGAATTAAGTTAAATCTTACTGTATTAATGTACATTTCACTGCAATCTAGGCACTGTACATAATTTCATGGGGGAGGGGGACCACAGTCCTCCAGGAACAAATAGTGGTAATTGGGCAAATTCACTCAGGTCCTAACACATCCTGAGAGGCACTAGCAGCTGGACAGACCTGCATTTACTGGTTCAAACTGGATTCTCTAGAGACCAGCAAACAAAGAAAAGACTTCTGAATAAATAACCTGAGTTTAAAGTGACTCAAGGCCTTTGTTGTAATAGAGCAAACAAGGAAGACCCCAATCCTTAGGGAAGGGTTCGAAGAACTGACACCAACCAGATCATTTTAGCAAAGACCACTCCCCCTGTCCCCTCTACTTATTAATGTGTGTAGTTTTTCTTTTATTTTTAACATGTTCTCTTCACCTTAAAAATAAATGATCTTGCTTAGAATGAAGCTAAGAACTATGTGGTAACTCAACTGTGAGTCATTATGCTGTTTATAGCTTCTGAGATGAAAAGCAGAGCAGGGCTGCTTATGTAGTCTGCTAGGGAACTCAAAGTGTAAACAGAGAACTGTGCAGCTTGGAAAAGCCCCAATCAGGAGGAAGAGAAATGCATGTCTCTGACCAAGAGAGGTGATGGCTGGAGAGCTGGAAGCTTCAGCATGGGTGCCTTGCTGGACCATGGAGGGGAATACAGGTAGAATTGCCCTGAACTGAGACACAAAAGCATCTGTGGATGGAAAAGAAAGTGAACAGGTAGAAGAGTTCTACCACCTGGAGAGTATGATGACATTTGAAGGTGCCCCTGAAAAAGATATACATGAGATTAGGATAAGCAAACATGACTTTTGGAAGGTGGAACAACATCTGATGAAAAAGAGGTCTCCACACCAAATTAAAGGTCAGATTATACCATGGAATTGCACTGAGCATGCTACTGTTTGAAGCAGAGACTTGACCAATAACAGTGATTTAAAAAGAGAGATTGGAGGATGCCCACCACAGATGGCTGAGGAAGATTCTACACATTTCATGGAAAGACAAAACAACAAATCCAAGACTAAGGGAACTGACAATGCAAGATAATATATTAGATATATATCAAAGAAAGAAGGCTCAGGCAGTTGGAACAGGCACACCATATGGAAGATGAGAGACAGATTAAGCAAGCATTAAATTGGGTATGCAAGAAAAGAAAGAGAAAACAAGGAAGTCCAAGGAAGAACTGCCAGAAGACAGCGAGAGGGGATGATATTGAATATGCTCGCATCATCTGGGAAGGAGTATCACAGCTATGAAGTGACTGTAATCAATGGAGAAACTGGACTTCCGATGTGACAGCAACACAGAAGAAACTAAGTCTAAGGTAAGGAAGACAATATCTGTCGTTTCATTCCTGGAACCAACACTGTATCTGTAATGTAATACACAAGCAACTTATATTGTGAACTCATTCTTGGGGGGAAAACAAAATCATACTGCCATCCTGACATGTAAGCTATGTTGCTATTTCATTACTGTACTTTTGGGAAAAGCAAACATTCACATTCAGTGGTTTTGACGCTTGTTAAATATATGTTTTGGAAGATCTCTCCGAACACAATCTTTTGCCCCACTAAAAAGAATAGGCATTTTTGCACTGAAGTGGTCCACTATTACATGTATTCAGCAAACTCATTCTGCATAGGAATGTGTAGCAACAGTTACTGCTAATTTACAAATTAAGGATCTGGAGCAAACAATAGTAACTGGACGCATGATCAGTCCAAGACGTAAGAAGTAATATCCCATTATCCAACTTGCTTTTTCATCACCTATCAGAGATGAGTACGTTTAAATGAGCAGAAAGAATGCTTTGGAGCGGTGCATTTTAGGCAATATTCACCCATCATACTAGGGTGTGGGCAAATTGCAGAATGAGTACACATGGGATCCTGGTCACTGAGTGTACCAGAACTGGGCTTCATTCCAGCTCTTCATCAACAAGTGGGAAGAGATTTGAGGTCAGCTGGTGACATAGTCGCTGTGTCTGAATTACACAGGTTTAGTGGCCACTAAACCCAATTTATAACATACACGAGTGATCAGGTTTCCTACTGCAGATCAGAGGCGAAAAGGTAAAGGGACTGTGTATTTGCTCAACAATCTGCACGTGGGTCTGCAGTGAATTCTATTCCTTCAATCCCACACAAGTTTCAGATAGAGAAACAGTTTCTTAAGCTTTGTGGAGAGGTCAAGGTGAAAAGTCAATATTTTCCTTATTCTTTCAGCTTCCTTCTGAGGAACTCAAAACACTTTACCAATAAATTACTTTAAGCCATCATCCCCATTTTGCAGGTAATGAAACTTTAAGGCACAGATCTCAAATAACTTGCCCCAGGTCACACAGAAAGTAGCTGAGCTGAGAACAGAACAAAATTCTTCTAACTCCCAGTCTTGTACCTTAGCCACAAGATGATGCTTTCTCCCCACAGCCAGCATTTTCATCACATAATTTGTGTCTATAATTTTCCTAAGAGAAATGTCTAACAAAATCTTAAAGAGAAATAAGAGTTTAGTAGGCTACTCGGTACTTGTATAACATAATTAACATTTTTAAAAGCAAATCATGTTCCTGAGCTAACACAGTTTTAATGGAGAGAAAGTATTTTATTGTTCTGAGCAATACCTTTGTGGCAGAGAAAACCAAAACCAGGAATAACTTGTTTTCGCTCATGTCAGTTACTCTACAAGACTGAAATTCAGTACTACCTGCTACAAAAGATGATCTACTTTTGAAAGATGAAAAGCACTAATGTATATAAGAAACAGCTCTAGCAATCCAAGCCTTTCTAAAGTACCCTGAAACTAGCTGGACAACAGAACATAAACAAGCTAATCTGAATTAAGTGAGATGCCTGTAGAAGTGCTAAGAGAGCAAGCCACCTGCAGATATTCCATATAAACACACAGTTCTCCTGCAGGTACTTGTATTACATTTGAGGTGTCCTGGCTTGGTGTACTGCCATGATCTTCATTTCTGAAGAAGCAGCAACTGGTTTTATGTTAAGGACTTCTCTCACAACTGAAATGTTTCAATCAATACTTTCCTTCATTTACTCCAAGTTTCCTAAATTGATAAAAGCAACATTTTCACCACAATTTTTAAATTTTAAAGGGGATAAAGAACCTAATACTTTGAAAGCAGACTCGTCCATGTCTACATGAAAAATACAGTACTGCAGATATAGATCAGGTGTACTACACATTTACCCCACTATGGGCTGGAGCTGAGAAAACTGAGGAGACAGTAGGAAAACAACAATGAAATATGCTTTTGAACCAAATCTTTTCATGTTGGTCCTTTTTATTATTTATCTTAAGGCTTTGGGATTTGATATGGCATGAGACGTTTTTGAATTAATAGAACCTGTTTAACATCTTTTCTCCTTTCAACTTTCCTGTACTCTAAAAACATGAACATACGAGGCACACACATCTCTGAGGGTGATAGGATACATGCTCAAAACGTTCCCTCTTATCTCACTAGTAAAATTATTTTTCTTCTTGACTCTTAATATTCAAGCCATGTTATTTATTTTAAAAATAAAATGAGTAAGATATATTGGTACATTTTCACAGCCAGCAAAGAAGGAAAGTAAAATATTTTACATCTATTTTGGAATATCAACTGAAATTCATCTCTTCCAATTACACTTTTGACTAATCAAATAAAGGAGGCTTTTGCCAATAAGGAAAGTGGAACACAGAATGAGATGGGGTTTATTTTAAAAGTACTGGAAAGAGAAATGTATTACACATTCACTTAAAACTACATACATTATATGTAAGCCATGCCAAAAAGCCAGCCTTACTGCCATAGATTCCGTGATTTCTGGGTTTGGGGATGATTTTGTTCCTTAATATTTGTAACTTTTTCCATGCTCGGATTTTTTTGTATGCGGGTAGGTAGTGGTAACAAGCAA
The DNA here is from genome assembly GCF_003597395.2 of Chelonoidis abingdonii. NCBI lineage: Eukaryota > Metazoa > Chordata > Testudines > Testudinidae > Chelonoidis > Chelonoidis abingdonii. The sequence goes on along the minus strand of NC_133770.1, from coordinate 92,847,694 downwards.
CTAAACCAGTCTCAGTGGAACCTGAGAGCTGCCAAGTTAAACCTGTACCATACAGAACGCAAGGAGGAGCAGGAGCAATCATATTTATAACTAGTGCTTCACTGTGCAATTATGGGGAGTCAGTTTTGATTATCTGATTCAGACAAAGGGTCACAAGGCCTGATTCACAGCTGTCCAGCACCTTGTGTAGTCATTTACACCAGTACAAAGTAGTGTAAAAGGCTACCGAATCAGAATGGTAACATTTTACATTCACTCCATATTGGCACAGACTACTACACAAGGTGCAGAATAGCAGTGAATCAGGCCTGCACAGTTTATAAAGCTGTATCTTTAAAGTGCTGCTGGTCTTTCTGACTATAGGGAGTCTGAGGCAGGAACACAGCTGAAGAGGAAGTGGCGACTCCCTCCTATCCATTCTCTTGCCTTACTGCTCTGTGGCTGACCAGACAGGCACTAAAGATAATGGTTTTAAATATTTTTAAAACAACCCATTAGATGTTATCAAATATTCTAAGCCATTTTATTCATAATAAAAAACTATTTTGATTAAATTAATGCCACCGGGGCTTTCGGCAAGTTTCATATGTTGATAGATGATACTTGCTATTTTATTTTTTATCCAGAAAGCGATATTCCATATAATTTATCATAACAAATGCATCTACACAGCAAGTGGCAGCAAGTCTCAGAGCTTGGTTGACAGACTCAGGCTTGCACTAAGACACTAAAAATAGCTGGTAGCCCTTTGGGCTCAGCATGGAGCTTGGGCTCTGAAGCAAAGGGAGGGCTGTATGCTACACAGCTGGTTTTAGCACCCTAACCTGAGCCATGCAAGCCTGAGTTTGCCAATGATCCGGGCCCTGAGACTCAATGCTGCTCACTGTGTAGACTCACCCTGTAAGTGCTGCATAGAAATCCATCATAGTACAGTATTCAAATAGATTATCGCCTTTCTTAATGTATTGCTGCAGAACATATCAAATACTAGAGGGATCTAGCCTCCAGGACAGCGTCTTCGTCCCATTCTAAGAAGTCATTATCATACCCACATCTTCTTTGTGGTGAGAAGGTATGGTAAGCAGCTCTTTCTGAATATTTCATCAATGTCACTACGTACGTAGCCAATAATTGATGCTAAACTAGCAGTATACTTAGATGCCTACTGCTACAGAGAAATTGAACATACAGCTCCTCAACAGGCTTAAACTCTACTAGCCTGAGAGATCCCTGTGATCTGTTCCTAAAATCAGGATTTTTGATTTCATGCTGCTTCTACGCACTGCATGTCCATCTCAATGGTCAGTGACAATTCTGAAATTTGAACAAATTACTCAGAAACTGTAACCGTCAGCTTTCTCTAGTTGTTCAGCAAACACTCTATTTCATGTGTTGTAAATATTTGTCTCATGTTATATAAGCCTGCTTTACCCAAAAGAAAACACAAGAGGAATCAAATTAGAAAAGAGCATTGCAAAAATTACAAATTAACCTCACACTAGAAAATAATCTCAAATAGGCTGATGCTCTGAGGTTTTTTATACGATCACCAAAAAATCATTTTCATGTACAACTAGTTGTGGTTCTCTACAGAATTTTAGAAAACAATAAAATACACCCAGAAAAAAATATTTGCAGCATTATCTTTAACATAAATTACATTTCTATTATATATAGCTTAACTTTTCCTATATTAACCTTCCTATTCCTGAACAAGGGCAACAGGAGTAGACAGACACTTCAGGTAACCAAAAGATATCTATACAGAGCAATTCCAATCTAATTAAAATATCTACCCTCAGATCACATAAAGGTCCCATTACTTTTGCTATCTATTAATAATCATACACAAGGAATCCACAATATATATGCCAAGTGTTATATATATAAAATGCACATCTACACACGCAGCAGTTTTGCATTACAGATTTTAATTTCTACCAAAAAAAGATTATTTTAGATTGAAGAGGTGCCAAAGTATTTCAACAGAACACCAAGAAAATTTGCTAAGAGATTCAATTTTATATGAATTCTCTGAAAAAATATAAAAGGACCTCACAGATCACGGTACTTGAAAAGTTTCTCCAGTGAGCAGAGTTACAGTAGCAGAGTGAAACTTCCAGTCATCAATAATCACATCATTTTCATTCTACTGCTGCTCCTGTAGACACAGGGAAGGGCAACAGAAAGGGGAGAGAGGATCTCTCTCTCCCCCAACAGAATGCTGAAACCACAGAAGGCAGAAGACAAAAGTACATGCGACTCCAAGCTCCATTCCCTCTAAGCAGCTGGGAGCAATATGTGCTGGCTTTTTTGCTAACTCCCAATCAGTGTCCATCTTCCATAACAGCCACTGTCTAGCCGGTGTCTGATAAACATTGCAAGCCCAAAAAGAATCTAATTATTGTTATAGCAACTGATCCTGGAAACACATATCTGTGAGTAAATTTACTCACGTCAATTAAATCAGGCCTATAGTAATAAAAAATGTTCAAAATATTTGATCTGATTAAAATATATCTGGGTCATCCAAAACATCTATTGATTAGCAATGCTTGTGCTAAATTAATGCTTTTAAACTTCAGCCACTGTTAGTAAGATCAGAGGAGGAGTTCTATGGGTTCTTCTTTTTTTTTGTTTTGTTTTCTACCTACCATACTGTGTGGTGTCAGAACATATCCCAAAATATGAACAATGGGTGTTTGATGCCTTAGTGAAATGAGCTGGTGGCTTCACACCAATCCTCAGATAATAATAGTCCACATCATAGAACACACCATCACAATCCGTATCCTTGTTGACAGTCTTGGCAGAGGCCAAAGACGGAAGGCACAGAGACTGAACTACACTCTCATTTTTAGAAATGATCCTTCCAAGACAGCATGGACATAAACTAATGGAGTAGGGAACCTTGCAATGCCATTGCCCATGCTGAATCAGTCCTGTAGATAAATGGATGAGGAAATACTCTGTATGTCAAACTGCAACAGTTCAGAAATATAAAATTCATTTTCCCCTCAAATATGCTGTAAAAAATAAATTGCCCACTGAACAGTTATCATCTTGACAGTAAAATGCAACCTGTAAAGAGTGTGAACATGAGAAAAAATGAGGAGGGGAAAAAACTAAAACTAAAAAGACAAAAATGATATTTAGAACTGTTTGTGTTAAAAAAAACACAACTTTCACTGACATAACAAGAGTTCACAATATAACTGAAAAAATGCTTACTATAACTACTGACCAAGCTTTGGAAACCTTTTACTCAGTAGAAATAGTCTAACTATGGCTCTCACTGCAGATAAAGATCTGCAGCCTAATTTGATGGCTGTTTAGGAAACAAACAAAAGACAGTACTATTAAAGAGTTTTTTTTGGGAGTAGAGATGAGAGAGGTTGTCCAGGATTTCAAGAGCTGAGATGAGATATATCTAAACTAAGCTCACCAACCTAACTTCACTTTAATATACATTTGTTATTGATTTTTAAAGGGCAACAGTAATTCAGCATTAGGCCATTTAACACTGTTATGCAATGTAGTAATGTCTGCCAATTGCTGGATTGCAAATCTGGACATAGCACTGGCTGTCTTGACAGGGAGAGGGCAGGAGAAGCAACTGTGAACACTTCATTTATGTTGATTCTCCCTTTTGATACCCAAAAGCATCTATAAGAGACATTCCAGACTCCAGTGATCATACACACCTTAGAAATTGAAATACCACGATAAAAAAGCTCTTTTAGTTGAACAACAAGGTGCAAAAGATGAACAAACAGTCATTGCTTTATGGCACAGGAACTCTGTGAACCGGCCAAAATCCTGCACTTCAACATTGCTCTGAAAAAGATACAGGGAGTACGAGAATTCAAGGAGTATAAAGTATGATGCTCTTTCCCCTTACATTCCTCATTAAACAATTGTAAAAAACCAAAAATCATAATATAGTGGAGGAGAAAGATATAGATACTTACCATTTAATACAAGCTTAATATTTTGAAGCCACTGAACTATTTATCCTTTTGTTAAGGTTATGCCTTAACAGTGACATATTGGGCTATCAGAGGCAGAAGGTGGAGTAAGCTAGAATTTACCCAACTCATTTTTTTAAGCTGTCCTACATTTATAAATGCTCATCTGTTCCAATACCTTTTTAAAAATCTCTTTCTTTACCTTTTGTGACACTCCCATTCCCTACAGCCCATTCCTGATCAGTATCTATTATTATAAAACAGCTATTTTAGTTTAAAATATTTTTGTCTGCATAGTCAAATCCTATTCTGCCAACTCTCTTTAAGATCACTTTATCCTCAGAATGAAATCCTTAAGTCTGAAATGAGAGTAAATCATTTATCCATCTGAATAAATATTTAACCTTGGTATAGCCAACATTTACCAACCAAGCAAACTGAGTCATTGCTTCTCTAAGAACTAATTCTTCTCAGAGGCCAGTCGGAACAAACGCAGCCTCACCCACAAAAGTTTTGTATTGGTTTCTAATGTTTGGTTTTTTTTTAAATATTCAAGCGTACACATTGACAAAAAAGCACTGAGCAGCCAACAAGAAAACCCAGAACCTTAGGACCTAGATGTCATATGTATCTTCATAACCAGTTTCCACAGTCGAAGATTGGGTGTGGAAGAAGAGGAGGGTGCATGAGAGAAAGGGAAAGAAACCAGTATGGTACATGGAACTGAAAAACAACAAATAATAAACGCACAGAGCTAACAGACCTGTTAAATCCCATGCATCTGGAGGAGTCTCCCTCCTTTGGGGCCCCAATTTTATTACCCTTATTCATGCTGAAGAGTATCCACCTCACAGAAAGTACTCACACTAAACTCTATGGGACTGCTCACCCAAGTAAGTACTACTCAAGGAAGGCAGGGTGACAGAAATCAGGCACGGAAATTAGTTCTAGGCACAGCATTAAACGTCTGTTTGGTGATGAAAGGATTTTGCTGTATTTGTCAACCAAGATTTTCAATAAATGAGTGAAACTTCCAAATCTCAATTGATATGGTCTCCCCCAAGCACTGTGACACACAGCAAATGACCCCTGCCAAAAATAATAATAATAATGCAGGCACACTTTTATCATCCTGGTGCTGAAAGACACAAGCACAGAGACAAGAGGGGCCCAGAAGTGGAGGGGGCTTGCTGTGAGGTAGGAAGGTGAAGGGAAGGGAAAGGCAGAAGAATGGAGGAAAGCACAAAGGGTAGGAGGGGAGCAGGTAAAGAACTGAAGAGAGCGGGGCGGGGGGACAAGTAGATGTTGTCAGAAGGGGGTGAAGAGCCGGGGCGGGTGGGGGGAGGTGACAGGCGGCGAAGGGAGGCTGTGGGGAAGGCGGCGGAGGAGGAAGCACAGGGCAGGACGCAATGCAGGCCGGAGGGAGAGGGCAGGGGGCAGGGGAGCCAGGCCCTCTCCCCTCACCTGGCAGCCCTTCTTGTGGTGGAACCCGACCACTACGATGTGCAGCACCGGCCCCCGCTGGCTGCTGGGCGGCGGGGGCTTCCCCCGCGTCTCCATGGAGCCCTGCGACGGCCTCTCCGCAGGATGTTTAGAGCGGGCCGGGCTCCTCCGCGCGCCCCGCCTCCCCCGCGCAGGGTAGACGCGGACTAAGCCCCGACCCGGCCAGGGGCGCTCCGCATGCCCTGGCTGTGCCTTCCTCCTCTGCTTCCGCAGCGCCGCAGCCGGCCCGCCCCGCCGGGGGTGGAGCGGGGAGGGGGTGGTGCAGATCACCAGGCCTGCCGCCTCCCTCCTGCTCTGAGTCCTTCTACCCTTGCAGCGGCCGTCTGAGCCTTTCCTCGCTTTCCTCTTCTCCTGCCTTCCAGCCTGCTCTCTCTCTCTTGCCTTCACAGGCTGGAGAAGGACGGGGGCTACAGGGCCAGCGGCATGTGACACCACCCATTTGGTGGCCGTACTGTACCCTCCTGCCTACACACAGCTTTGGAAGCTTGTTCTATAATCTACTTTCACATGAGGCCTGGTGACGAGCTGTCAAGTAGTTGCTGTAAAAACGGGGTAAAGAATGACATCCTCAACAGATTAAAATGACCACTCTGAAATATTTACAGTCATTTATTTTACGTTGGTGATGATATATATTATTTCAAGGCATAAAATTGGGTTTCTTTGAGAGGTCAAAGTATTACAACCACCATCTAAAGGATAAAACATAAGCAAATACAGGAATCATTGAAAAGTAATGACGAGTGACATTTTTAGTGGACATCATTATCATCATCATGATCTCAGTTGAGAGTGCATGATTTACCACAGTCTTCATTGCCTTGAACTTGGCATGTACATAGTTCTGTGCAGGAAAGATTATAGACATAGTTGATTGTGCAGCAAGCCCTTGTACAGGCACAAATAAGGTCTTGTTAGAAGCCGGGAAGCCATTGGGCACTTGAAGAATACAGGAAGTAATTCGTCATCCACATTTTCCCATCCATGTTGCAACAGTGATCCAATATCTTGTTTACTGACATGTGAAGACATCCAAATCTTTGTTTACCAAGATGTTTTGACATAATCTTCAAAAGTGTCCTCACATGGTGGGAGTTTGGCCAGCAGCTTATCCTTTATGATGGCAAGGTTGAGGCACAAACAATTCAGATCTCTGTGGTTCTCTTTTTTTTCTTGTTATGGTCATACAGCACTGCTACCAACTTCCTTGCTGCAGAAATTCTGGCTTGTCCAATGCTCTCTTTCAATTTGACAAGTAAGATCTCTTTGGTCTGACATTAAACACAGATTTCTTTCCCCCCTCCCAAAACCAAATAGGAATGACACAGAATCATTGTGACGTTCCCCTCTGGTGTTATCTGGATCAGAGATCTGCTAGGTCACTCCAATCTTTGACTCTGGGAGCCAGCCTTACCCTACTCTGCTCTGCTCTGAGAACCCTCATTCCTCGGCTGTTCACACACAGCCTCTGTTCCTTGGACTGTGCAACTGAATGATACTAGCCAACATCTCCAGTCCCAGACACAACCCTAAGAACTGCCGTCTTGCAGTGTCCAGGTATGCTCACTGGATGCTGCAAGCTTATATGAGTTTGTCAATTTAACAAAGAAATTGATATGTTCCAGGCTTGTTATCCCAAGGGGAGTCTCTGACATGTTTCAGATCAAACACACTGCTTCGGGTAGAAGAAACAAACAGATTTAGATTTTAAGTGATTATAAGTCAAAGCATAAGAAGTCAGATTTGGTCAAATGAAATAAAAGCAAAATGCATTCTAAGCTGATCTTAACACTTTCAATACCCTTACAAACTTAGATGCTTCTCACCACAGGCTGGCTGGTTGCTTTTCAGTCAGGCTCTCCCCTTTGATCAGTGCTTCAGTCACTTGGTGTGGTGTCTGTGGATGTGGGTGGAAGAGAGAGGAAGAGCATGGCAAATGTCTCTCCCTTTTACTGTGTCTTTCCTTCCCTCTTGGGTTTTCCCTCTACGCTTCAGAATCAGGTGAGCATTATCTCATGGCAGTTCCAAACTGACCAAAGGAAGGGGGATGACACCCTTGAGAGTCCAACAGATTATTTTGTTGATGTCTAGGCCAGCGCCCTTTGTTCTTGTGAGGCTGGACTGAGTTTGTCCCACACGTGCCCTGATGAGGTGTGAACTGCTTCTCAGCTCTTGGAGAGTTTTTGTCTAAGCTTATTTTAAGCTATGAAGATACATGTTTAGCCTCATAACTACATACATGAAATTATAACCTATAACCTTACTATAACGTTACTTGTAACAATTACTATGACATCACTATAATAACCATGATCAGTGCATCATGAGCCTTCTCAAGACCTCAACATGACAAACTTTGCATTGGATACCATTTTATCAATCATTTTATAAAGATGAATATGGGAGTGTAGAGTGTTTCCCAAAGTACAGAGCATCACACAGGCCTCAGTCATTAAGCTCCTCTGTGGAAATCAGATGAAGGGACTTTTTCTAAAAGCATAAAAAAAATTGTTCCAGGAAAATCTCAGCATTAACACAAGGGCTCAAACTATAACAATAGATTAACTCCTATAATTACATAATATTTCTCAGCTTCAACAGAAATTCTATTATATAGAAAATATACTTTAGGGAACAAAAGACTGTAGGGAACAATTTGCCCTGGCAGCCAAATGATTAGTTATCAGGCCTTTTCTGTCTCACTTTTTCGATTGTTATAATTTCAAGAAAGAAAAGTGATATGAAATATTAGCCACTGTCTCCTTTAGTGATGAGCTACATCACTCAATACTATAAAAAGGGCAGGGGAATACCTACTTTTCATATTCAGTTCAGCAAAGAAAAGATGTTTGAAACTGCTCTCACTGCTATGCATTTTGTGATGTAGATGTTGGATAAATCCTAATGATTTCTTTTCATTGTTCAAAATTCTCTTTCCTGCTATGTGAGGCAATAGAAAGGATAAAAAATTGTTCTGCAAAATGCCAGGCCATGTAATAAAAACAGGGATCCCGCTGCTATATTTCAAAGTAACTTGATTGCCATATTCTCTGCATATTCTGCAGCTCGCCCTATTCATTTTGTACTTGTGTGCTTATGAAAGAGGAAGGGAGGTGGATATTGTGATACACACTGTTGTAACAGTCACAGACACATGTAAAGTGCATCTTCCTTATGGAATTTACTCACTCTGTGCATAGCTAATATACAAACAACACAATTAACCACATGTTAACCATAGCCCTCGTATGCTTAGCTGTAATATTTTAATAATATTGACTGCTACTATACCATTGGCAAATAATTAGAGGGACTTTCTTTATCTGTTACTGCATTCTTAATTAATGACAACCAGGATCTGCCAACTCTTTTTTATTTGCACTGATGCTTCTTTAATGGATATGCTTTAAATCAAATTTCTCTGATTAGAAACACATTTCCACATCCACTGTAAAATTCTCTTAGTTGAAGTCTCAAACATACATTTCTATTTCTCAGATAAAGGCTTAAATTCAGCAAAATTTTATCTTCAGTTTTTCCATTGCAAAAGACTTTGGAATATGCTTTTGCATGTAATTCTGCTATTTGCTAGTAGTGTGACCATTTGCAGAATTAGTTAGTGCAGAATTTGTATTTGGTTCTAGTTTAGATTATAAGTATGGAGATAGGGCATATCACAGGCTGAGCTGGCTTTTAGAGGAGTTGGGACTCAGAGTATGTCTATACTACAGGATTATTCCGATTTTACACAAACTGGTTTTTTAAAACAGATTTTATAAAGTTGAGTGCACGTGGGCATTCAAAGCACAATAATTCGGCGGTGTGCATCCATGTACCGAGGCTAGCGTTGATTTCCGGAACGTTGCACCATGGGTAGCTATCCCTTAGCTATCCCATAGCTCCCACAGTCTCCCCCACCCATTGGAATTCTGGGTTGAGATCTCAACGTATGATGGTGCAAAAACAGTGTCGCGGGTGATTCTGGGTAAATATCATCACTCATTCTTTCCTCCGTGAAAGCAACGGCAGACAATCATTTCACACCCTTTTTCCCTGGATTGCCCTGGCAGACGCCATAGCATGGCAACCATGGAGCCTTCTGCCCTTTATCGTATTAAATAAGATAGTTTGTGTCTTGCATGGTGTGCTCAATTATCTGGGATTTAGTTAGCAGAGCAGCAGTGCTAATAAAACAGAGTGGTCTGACAAGCTGTGAGTCCTGAGTTAACTGTGCACCATCTTCAGGCATAAACTCCTGTGGGAAATCATACGTATTTGTGGGGAACCGGCAACAGCTTCTTAGGAATGTAGAATTTAGATGGAATGCTCACCAATTCTCTTGTTGCCATAAGTGTACGCTATTAGGTTTAAGCATTGAACAGTCCCATGAAGTTTGAGGTTACTCATGTACTTAACACAGCTTGGTGCAGATAGAGCGCTTTGGTTACTTTCGTATTTTTTCCAACATTTTCCTCATTGTTTTCTGTAATTTTATTTAACAAAGTTGTAGACTTTTTCTAATTAGCCTTTTGTGTTTGTGTTAACTCTTGCCTCCATTTAATATCCAAATAGAGGTTGGTCGTGATAAAACCAAGGGTTGACTTCCTCATACTCTGTAGAATATGCCAGACAGACTATTGAATCCACCCTCAGCAGCACTAACTTCTTTGTCCTTCCACCTCTCCATTTCCCTTGTACACTGTGGCTGTCTCACCAGTCCAAAGAGAAGGAATGACACACATGCAAGTCAATTTCCGGCCCTTATTCCCAGGCGCACAATTTGTGTTTAACACAAAACTCAAAGAATCCCCGACAACACAGACTAGGCTCCCAGAGGCTTTTCCTGACCAGCCCCCCTATAGAAAATGCTCACAAGTTCTCATCCGCTTCCCCTATCTGCTTCTTCAACGCCAGAATGGGCAATTTTTTTTGTCACATGCTGCCATCAATTGTGACCCTTTGCTCTCGTTTAATTGTACCTGGGGAGGGAGCTAAGCACTGTGACGGCGGTGCAGCTGGAGGCCTGGTCGACACTACGCGTTTAAACCAAATTTAGCAGCGTTAAACAATTTAACCCTCACCCGGTCCACACAACGAGCCCTTATATCGTTAAAGGGCTCTTTTAACGGTGCTGTACTTCTCCCCGATGAGAGAGTAGCGCTGAAATCGGTATTCCAGTTGGATTAGGGTAGGTGGCCACAAATCGACGGTATTGGCCTCTGGGCGTATCCACGTGCACCATGTGATCCGCTCTGGAAAAGCAATCTGAACCGGATGCACTGGCCCACATAGACGGAAAAGCCCGCAAATTGAATTGCATCCTGTTGCCAGCGTGGAGCTCTATCAGCACAGTGGCGATGCAGTCCCAAATCCAAAAAGAGCTCCAACATGACCGACGGAGATACTAGATCTGATCGCTTATGGGGAGATAAATCGTTCTATCCAAGCTCCAGTACAGAAGACAATAATTGCCAAACTTCTGAAAAAAAATCTCCAGGCGATGATACAGAGTCCACAGCACAGTGCGAGTACAAGCGTAAAACAGAAAGGCCCAAAGAATCAAGATGCTCATGGAGAGAGGGAAGGGGGATGAGGACTCCAGCATCCCAAGTCCCTGCAGTCTGCCAAAAAAGTATTTGCATTCTTGCTAGCTCCAATGCCTTAGGTCAAACACAATGTCCGGGTAGTCAGATCTTGTCAATTTACCCCCCCGCACGAAAGAAAGGAAAAATCGTTTCTGACTTTTTCTGTCACCCATTCTACTGCATGCTGCTGTGACGCAGGTGCTGCGGCACTGAACAGCCACATCCGCTCCCCTCCCCTCCCAGCAGATGGTACGTACAAAAGACTGATAGCCTCCTGTCATCAACCGTTAGGCTCCTTGGCGGTCCTCAGGTGAGGTCGGCTGGGCGCCTGGGGTAAAAATAGGAATGACTCCCAGTCATCCCAGCAGGGTACAAGAACGCTGGCTAACCATCCTCATCATAGCAACGTGAGTTCCATCAGTCCCCCCCCTGTCAGTGGCTGAAAGAAAGATTTGTACTGCCTGGACATCAAGCAGCGTGAGGCTGCCTCCCCTCATTTATCTCACTAAAAACTCAGTGGTCATCCCTGCATTCTTTATTACTTCAGCACACAAATGGGGGACGCGGCTACGGTAGCCGGAAGTTGGAAAGGAAACGGGTGAGTTATTGCAGGGCAACCCTAGAATGGCAGCAGTCATCCTTTCTGCGGATCGACCGGAGCGGCTGGTGCTCGTCTGGTTCTCTGATACACTGGTTCTCTAGAACACTTGCCCATAGTCTAAGCAGGATTGACTCTATTTTTAGATAACATAAAGAAGGAATGATCCAAACAAAACCCCCCCGACAAAAACCCCCACGGAGTCATGTCCATTTTTGTCTTTGCCCCCCAGCCATCCTCAGCGAAGCCAGCTAGAGCACCCATGACAGCAGCAAACGTACAGTATGACTATAACCTCAGCTCATCGCCAATTTACAAATGGCACAGCAGGACTGACAGAACAACTGGTAACCACTCTGCTAGCGTTGCAAAGGCAAATGAATGCTGCTGGTAGCACTGCAGTACCGCCTCTGTCAGCGGCATCCAGACACATACGGTGACAGTTGGACAAAAGGCCAAAAC
>NC_133770.1:92825778-92833633 GCF_003597395.2 Chelonoidis abingdonii | reverse complement strand
GACACCATCAGCTCAGGATTAAACAAAGACTGTGAATGGCTTGCCAACTACAAAACCAGTTTCTCCTCCCTTGGTTTTCACACCTCAGCTGCTAGAACAGGGCCTCATCCTCCCTGATTGAACTAACCTCATTATCTCTAGCTTGCCTGTATTTATATACCTGCCCCTGGAAATTTCCACTACATGCATCTGACGAAGTGGGTATTCACCCACGAAAGCTCATGCTCCAAAACTCCTGAAAGGCGTGCAGCACTTCAGAGTCAATAGGACTAGTCAAAATATTTAGTACCATCATCACACTTCAAGCATTGGCACTTTGGATGCCAATCCAAGATGAGGCACCTGTGTCCATCTTTAGTTTGTAAACTCTTTTTGAGTTGGGATTGTTTATAGTTTGTGTACACGTATATTGTTAGTGTTAACCAAATTAAATGACCAAAAAACTTGGCTAACGCAGAGTTAAGATTGTTTAGTGGTGTCTCATGCCCTAACAGAATGTAGGAGAAAGCATAACTTAAGCTTCTGAAAATCAAGAAATGAAAATGTAAGGTGACACAAATGTAAATACTCTGAAAACTAGGAAATACAAGGTTATGCTTCCCCATGCAACAGTCTTCACTCTGCTTTCCCAAGAGTTGGCAACAGCCACGGAATTTAATTAAAGGCTTGTCTACACTTACATTTTATAGAGCTCTAACTTGCTGCCTCTAGGGTATGAAAAATCACCCCCCTGAGCGCAGCAAGTTTGAGAGCTTTAAAGTGCTAGTGTGGACAGGCTCTGAGCGCTGGTTCATGAAGGTGGATTACCAGGAGTGCTGAGAGAGCTCTCTCCCAGCACTCACATGCGACCACACACGCACTTCAAAACAGTGCTGCGGGAGTGTTCCCATGGCAGCGCTTTGAAGTTTCCAGTGTAGACATACCCTAAGAAAGAATGATTTGCTCTGAGCCTTTCCCCCTGCCCTCCAACTCAACTTTCCTCCTTGCCACTCCAGGCCTCTCATAAGCTTGGAGGGGCCACAGAGAGTTGGAAGATTGTTGGGCTGTGAAGTGTGCATTTATCAGTCAGAGATAGGAAGGGGCAGAAGAATGGAGATGCAGAGTTCCTACCCCAAACCTGGGCCCAGTATATAGGGAGGGACCTCTCCCTATCTATCTGCAGCACAGGAGGCTGAGATGTGTGAAGTAGCCTCAATTAGATTTTCTCAGCAGAATGAGAACATCCCATGGAGATGAATACAGCTTGAAACAATAGGTCTGAGAGGTATGAACTGCACCATTCATCTCAGTGGGTGTTCTCATGCTGCTCCTCAGCGCTAGTCTACACTGGCAATGCTAAAGCACTGCCACAGCAGCACTTTAACATGCCTTGTGTGGTCGTGACGCAGTGCTGAGAGAGAGCTCTCCCAGCACTCTAAAAACCCCACTTCCACGAGGAGTGTAGCTACCAGCATTGGGAGCACACCTTCCAGCACTGGTGCACTGTCTACACTGGCGCTTTACAGCGCTGAAACTTGTTGCGCTCAGGGGGGTGTTTTTTCACTTCTCTGAGCCAAAAAGGTGCAGCTCTGTAAATTGCGTGTAGACAGGCCCTCAGTCTCAGTACTTGTGAACCTGTCCTATGCACTTATTAGGACACGTCTACACTGGCAAAGTTACATGACCGGCAGTTACAGTGCCGCTCAGAGAGCACAGAAGGAAAACCACTGTTGTGCATTCACGCTGAGAGCTGCATGCGCAATAGCCTGTTCACACTCGCGGCACTTGCAGCGCTATTTGGAGCAGTGCACTCTGGGCAGCTATCCCACAAAGCATCTCTTTCTCTTTTGCAGCTAAGAGTTGTGGGAAGGCAGAGAGCATCGCATGGCCTCCTGGGTCCTGTCCCAATGCCCTGTGAGGCATTGCTTCACATCCCAGCAATCCCTATACTTCCATCCACGTTTGGCGCCGTCTTTCAAGGGTTTGTGTACTGCATGCCCTGCCTCTTTCAAGCTGCAGGAATGGCTCCCGAACTACTTACCAGTATGCTGCTTGCTCTGACCAACATGTCACGAATGGCAGTGGGGTTATTCCTTAAACTACAAAGGCAAGAGAAGTGCGACTTTGATCTTGTCACAAGTAGGAGCTCTGACCCAAAATTACTTGTGGCATTCATGGAGGTGCTGACTGCAGTGAGACGCTGCTTTTGGGCTCGGGAAAGAAGCACTGAGTGCTGGGTTCACATCGTGATGCACATATGGGATGACGAGCAGTTGGTGGAGAACTTTTGCATGAAGAAAGCCACATTCATGAGACTGTGTGATGAGCTCACCCCAGCCCTGCAATGCAAAAACACGAGAATGAGAGCTGCCCTGTTGCTGGAGAACCATGTGGCAATTGCACTGTGGAAGCTGGCTACTCCAGACTGCTACCGATCAGTCACTAAACAGTTCGGAATGGGAAAGTCAACTGTTGGAGTCATGTTGATGGAAGTGTGCAGGTCCATTAATCGCATCCTGCTCTGAAAGACTGTGACTCTGGACATTGTGTGACATTGTGGATGGCTTTCAACAAATGGGCTTCCCTAACTGCGGAGGGGCAACTGATGGCACGCTCATTCCAATTCTGGCACCAGACCACCTAGCCACCAAGTACATTAATCGCAAGGGGTATTTCTCAATGGTTCTCCAGGCGCTAATGGATCACCATTGGCATTTCACAGACATTAACGTAGGCTGGTCTGGAAAGGTGCATGACGCACGCATCTTTCGGAACACTGGCCTGTTCAAGAATCTGCAAGCAGGGACTTTCTTCCCAGACCAGAAGAGCACCATAGGGGAAGTCAAAATGCCCATTTTGATCCTGGGAGACCGCGCCTACCCTTTAATACCATGGCTTATGAAGCCATACATGGGGCAACTTGACAGCAGCAAGGAGCAGTTCAACAATAGGCTAAGCAAATGCAGAATAACTGTTGAGTATGCATTGGGCCATTTAAAACACCACTGGCAATGCCTGTATGGGAAGCTGAACATGGCTGATGACAATATTCCTATGCTTATGGCTGCATGCTGTATGCGCCATAATATTTGGGAAGGGAAGGGTGAAAGCTTCACTTAGGGCTGGACTGCAGAGGCTCAGCACCTGGAGCCTGTTTGAACAGCCAGAGACCAGGGCTATTTGAGGGGCACAGTGTGAGGCCATAAGGATCAGGGATACCTTGAGGCAGCAATTTGAAGCTGAAAGCCACTAATATTTGTTGCTATGTTGGGATTGCCGTGCTTGTAATGCTAGGAGGTGATTGGTGCACATGATGCAAGAAGGGGGCTTAACATAATTGTATGTTGCTTAGCAGTGCTCTTTTTGCTTTCACTAAATAGAATAAAGATTGCTCTCAAACCAACACAATTTTTTTATTAAAAGACAATTGGAGGAGAGAGTCAAATGAAAAAATTAATCAGCAGGGAGGGAGATGGGGAATGGGAGAAGGGACGGTCTCAAGAGGAGGAGAGGTCCTGGGATGGCTACAGATTCGTGTGTGTCCAGGGATCATACCCAGCCTTCTCCTTTGGAGTACAATGCAGTGGGTGCTGTACTTCAGCTAGGCCAAACTGCAGAGGGATGGGTGTTGAGTGCAGTGGGTAGTGGGAGTCCACAGTGCTGGAAAGTGAGGAGGAAGGAGTGGAATGCTGCGGGTAGAGAGTGGAGCCAGGAGGTTGATAACAGTGTGTTGGCAGTGTGTGGAGGGCGCATGGGAAAGAGTTTTGTGACAGCAGCTGCAGGGAAGGGCGGGAACAGTGCTGCTTGGTTTGAAGAGCTAGTATCACCTGGAGGGTGTCCTCTTGGTGCTCCATAACATTTAGGAGCTCTGTGGCTTCTTTCTGGTGTGCTGCGTTCTCCTTTTGGTCCCTCTTCTCACTGTCCCACCACTCCTTCAATTCCTTGTTCTCGGCGGCCGAGTGCATCAAAACATCACGCAAAAAGTCCTCCTTAGTTCTTCTTGGCCACTTCCTAATTCTGCATAGCCATTCTGCCATCGATAACAAGGAGGGAGGCTGAGCTTCCAAGGTCATCTCTGTGAAGTTTAAACATGACATTTTACAGAAGCAGTATTGTTTGCAACACAGACAACACTGATTCAGTACTTTAAAACACAGCCAGTACTCACACACCTGTCACTAACTGGCTAATCCCAGGCAAGCACACATGAGCCAAAAGACCCACCTAAAATGGTGAGCAGCCGCAGGGGCAGGGTAAATCACTCTTCCTGGACCCTGCTATACACTGGGCATGTGGCTCTATGGGGCGCCTGATAATCATTCCTGTCCCCACACTTTCCACAAGATGTGATCATTATGGAAGATCTCTCATTGCTGAGGGTGAGCAAAGAATCAAGGGAGTGGTGCGGGAAACTTACTGTTAATGGGGCAAGAAACAAAGTAGCACTACCAAGGAACCTGCAGCAGTGGATTGCCCAGTATCTCCATGAGGGTTTCCTGGAGATCTCTGAGGGAGATTACCGTGAAGTGAGGGAGTCTATCAAAAGCCTGTTCCACCGCTCAGATTAGGCATGTGGTGGGAGACAAGCCTGCTTTCTGCAACCCTTTTGCCCCCAACAACTCACTTTAGCAATTCCCCAAATCAGATCCACTTACCAGGGTGCTCTGCCCGTCGCAGGGAGGGCGGCACGCGGCTCGGTGGACCTCCCGCAGGCGTGCCTGCAGAGGGTCCGCTGGTCCCACGGCTTCGGTGGAGCATCCACAGGCACGCCTCCGGGAGGTCCACCGGAGCAGCGGGACCAGTGACCGGCAGATCGCCCCCCCCACGGCGTGCTGCCGTGCTTGGGGTGGCGAAATGGCTAGAGCCGCCCCTGCCCCTCCCTGCCTCTATTGGACCCCTTCCCCAAATCCCCGCCCCAGCCCTGCTTCTTTCCCAAGTGCACCGTGTTCCCCCTTATCCCCCTCCTTCCCAGTACTTGCCACACAAAACAGCTGTTTCGTGACGCAAGTGCTGGGAACAAGGAGGGGAAAGTGGGCATGCAGCACACTCAGGGGAGGAGGTGGAGGTGGAGCGGAGGCAGAGGTGAGTTAGGGAGGGGAGCAATTTTTCCCTGTGGATGCTCCAGCCCCGGAGCACCCATGGAGTAGGCACCTATGGACTGCACAGCCTCCTCTCCCCAAATGCTGATGAGATCCAGCAGCTTGGCATTGCTCCAAGAGGGGGATTGCCTAGTGCATGGAGCAGGCATGGCCAACTGGAAAGATGAGCTGAGAACATAAGAACGGCCGTACTGGGTCAGATCAAAGGTCCATCTAGCCCAGTATCCTGTCTACTAACAGTGGCCAATGCCAGGTGCCCCAGAGGGAGTGAACCTAATAGGTAATGATCAAGTGATCTCTCTCCTGCCATCCATACACTCCATCCTGACAAAAACAGGAGCTTATAGACACCATTTCTGACCCACCTGGACCTAATAGCATTAATGGACTTAACTCCATTAATACTAATTCTCTTTTAAACCGTATAGTCTCTAAGCACTCACAACTTCCTCAGGTAAGGAGTTCCAAACAGGTTGACGTAAGCTGAGAAGAGACTCCTTTAATTGTTAAACCTGCTGTCCATTAATTTCATTGGTGGCCCTAAGCTCTATATAGGGAACAAGTAAATGACTTTCTCATTATCAACACTCAGATTTATAATACCTCTATCATATCCCACTTATCATCCTCTTTTCCCAAAAGCTGAAAAGTCCTAGCGTGCGGTAGATTCTCACTGATATGGGACCCAAACCCCTATCATTTTAGTTTGCTCCTTGTGAACCTTTCTAGGCTAGAGGACTGTACGCAGTGGAGATCCAAGAATGTGCATACACATTGAATTTAATAAGGGCAAAATATGTTCTCCTTCTTAGTCTCTAATCCCGCTTTTTTAAAGATTCCTAAACGATGTCATTGTCTTTTCTTGACCATCTCTGCAGCACTGGTGGTCATGCTTTCAGGAGAATTATCCTCAATGAGACATGGCCAAGATCTTTTTTCATCACTGAATTTGTATGTAGCTTAAGTGGAGCCCCCATCAAGATATTAGTACTAGTTTGGTTATTTCCTATGTGCACATTACTTTAAATACACCAGCATAATTATTGCCGATTGTTGTTGCCCAGTCACTTAGTTTTGTGAGATCTTTTTAAAGTTCTTCACAGGCTGCTTTGGTCTTAACTATCTTGAGCAGTTTAGTATCAGAGACCACTGCATGCATCACCGAGAAAACAGAATGGTGACTTTCAAATTTGCAAAGGAATGTACGGGGTGGGGATGACAGTTGGTCACTTGAAGGCAGGGCAGTAGAGTACAAACTGATGACCAGAGAGGCGAGAACAGGTATTGTGGGACACCTCTCGGAGTCCAATCACAGCGCAGTAATTGCCACGGTGTCAACACTGGGACTGTAGCGTTTTAGCTCCGTCACAGAAAGCTGTATGCCTCTTGTTGGGGTGTTTTTTTTAGAGAGCTACAGCTTGCCAGTTTCTGAGCACGAAGTGGCTTGGCAGCGTGTACACCTTGAGAGTTACAAGTGCAGAAAGCTGCTTTACTGCATAGAAACTTGCCAGTGTAGTCAAGGCCTAAGCATGTTGTCAGTTCTCAACTCTTCACCTCCTCATGTGCACAAACATTTCCGTTTTCAGCTCCCGAGTCAGAGGGGCAGGGGTCACATGAGAGGAGAGGGGCAGGGGATCGGACTCCCTCAGAGAGGCATGGCTCCTCCTCTAATGTCAGTTCGCATAAGAGTATCAGGGAGAGGGTCCCTCCAGAAAAGAGTCACTTCTAAAATAGCTGTACTACTCAGAGCCCATTTCCCAAAAGTATAAAACCAGTTTGATGCAGACAAATGGTAGTAACATTCCCACTAATCATTCTTAGATTTCTGACAAAGGCAGAGTTTAAATTCACAGCACATGGGTGCAATCTAGGTTCAGTAGCCACCATCATATTCCTTTGAACTACCCAGCTGTTGGAGCAACAGCCTGTCTGAGAACCATCTTGTTTCAGCAGGGCCTTAGTGTTGCTGCAGGTGCACATTTCATTCTCTGTGACTCCACCTACTTTTGTAACAACTCCAAATAACGTTTTAACATAACCATCCCAGAGAGGCAGTGAATGCCATGCACTAGCTGAGATAAATTCCAAGTGATAGGTTGGGGAGGATCAGAGCCATAGTGTCAGCCCCAGATGAGGACAAAAAAGTTGGAAGAATTAGTTGATTTTGTAAACAGTAGATGCTGTATCTCAGGAACCCCATACTCAAATGATCCCAAATTTGGACCAGAAACACTAGAGAACCGCATGAGGCACACCAAATTTCAAGCCAATCTGAGTAAGCATTAGGAATTTTAGACCACTTAGTAGAGTCAACTTTTAAACAGAAAGTGATGCTCAACCTAAACTTAGAGCAGAGCTGGCACTCCCCTATAATATGGTACTGATGCTAGCGGGTGCAGAGTTGAGGCCACAATGACATTTTTGCTTAGGCCTTGTCTACACCACCTCCCTGGGAGATGGTAGCTAGAATTCATCCGTCAACCTAGTGGGGGGTTGAATCGTTTCAGATACATCTCTTGGAGTGTGGATTGAGAGATGTAGCTACACCAATAGAAATTCCTAGTTTAGACCAGGCCTGAGTATTTGATGTGCCGTTGCCAGGGCCGTCCTTAGCATTTATGGGGCCCCACGCAGTATTATTAAACTGGTGCCCCTATGCCGGATGGCAGCCCAAGCTCACAGCCTGGTGGGGGAGGGGGAGGGGGAGGAGGGACGAGACAGCAAAGGATAATGAGATGCCCCGCCTGCCTCATGGTGGTGGAGAGTCACAGGTCCCC
>NC_133770.1:92732792-92824451 GCF_003597395.2 Chelonoidis abingdonii | reverse complement strand
CTCCCAAGGAAGACTCACCAGGCTAGAGCAGCCATCTGTGGGAGCCTGCAGGAAGGGTCAGAACAGGGATAGGAAAAGAAAAGGGTGGACACTAAGACCCAGTGGTGCCCCAAATTTTCAGGTGCCCTACGCAGCTGCCTATGTTGCCTATGCCTAAGGACGGCCCTGGCCGTTGCCACCAATGAGGTACAAAAAACTGGGCCATCCAGGCGGACCCTAAGCCCATCAATCCGTACAGCTGGTGGCAGAGTATATCATCCCCAGGCCCTGCAGGGGCCCCCACAAGAATATAGTATTCTATGGTATTGCAACTTTTTTTTATGGAAGGGACCCCCCCCCCAAACTGCTTTGTCCCAGCCCCCCTGAATCCTCTGGGCAGCCTTGCCCTTGCGGATTTCCCAGGGCAGCTACCACAAAACAGGGACTATCCTGAGAGAGCCTGGAAAGGAGCCAACCCTAATTTGGAAGCTCACTGTCAAAGCCCTGCCTTTTCCATTGAATTTGGAAGGAGTCAGTGGCCGGAGGCGAGCTCAGCACCTCTGCAGATCAGGTCCTGCTACAGCCAGAGCCTCAGACCCGCAGCCGCCCGGGGACCCCAGCTACGTCACAGAGGGAGCACGATGACTCGGCCATCCATTGACTAAGGCTGCTGGCGGAGGCCGCTCCGAGAGCTGTTCACCCCCCGCCCCCCTGAGCCCTATCTTCCGATAGCTGCGATTGGTTAGGTCTGGTTTCAATATGGCGGCCAACGCGACCACCAACCCTTCTCAGCTCCTGCCGCTCGGTAACTAGCTTCCCCCCCGCCCCCCGGGACAGGGTGTCCCGGCTCCCCCCGGTCCGGTCCTGGCTGAGCTGGAAGGGGGGCGGGGGACTCTGTTTGTAGGCTGGTGTGGGTGACGCTGGGGGAGGGGCGGTCTCACGCTCCCCTCTTGACAGGGTTGGGGCGGGTCTCGCGGGCCGTTTGAAAGAAGAGGGAAGTTGGAGGGCGGTGACGTCTCAGAGCCCGGCCGCAGGACCCACCCCGCAGCTCCAGGGCGGGAGGGGCAGCGCGCGCGCTCGGCATCGTGCTCCCTGTAGGAGAGGGTGCCCCTCCCACATGCCCACCCCCTGGCTGGGCTCCTCCCCGCCCAGGCTGGCGGCAGGTGTATCCCGGCCCCCCGGATCGTCAGCGGGGAGCCCAGCAGTGGTGCAGCTTAGGCTGAGGCTCGACAGCATCTGCTGCACCACAAGCGGCAGGTGTCCGGGGTGGGTGGTTGTTGCTGGAGGTTCCTTCCCCTCTTCCCCGGGCGTGTCTGCTGGATCCCCCCCCAGCGTGTTCTTAACTCGGGTGCCGCCGCGAGGGGCAGAGCGGCTCCTCCGGGAGCTGGGGCCGCGATTCCCAGCTCCAGGGGACCCAGCGGCCAGCTCTGGCCCAGCTCGATTTAACTTTAACTTGTTTAGGCTTAGTGCTGCGGTCTCTCTGCTCGTTGGGATCGTACCCCTCGCTACACCTGTAGAGACCTGCCTGAAGGCTCAGCACTTGTCTACTCTTAAAACACTGAAGAGTGGCCACTACCTGTCCCAGCGGGCGGAGGGGTTGTATACACTGGCACGTTACAGTGCTGCAACTTTCTCACTCGGGTGAGAAAAAACACACCCCTGAGCACAGCAAGTTTCAGCGCTGTAAAGCACCAGTGTAGACAATGTACCAGCTCTGGGAGCCCTGCCCCTGGTGGAGGTGTGGGTTTTTTTAGAGCACTGTACTCTAACTTTAACTTTGCCAGTGTAGACTAGCCCTAACTAGAAGTGCTACATTGGCACAGCTGCTCTGATGCAGGGGCACTGCTGACCGGAGAAAGCTCTCCCAGTGGCATAATTACTCCACCTTTGTGAGAGGCAGAAGCTGTGATGGTGGGAAAGTTTCCCACTGTTACAGCACTGGTGTAGACCATGCTTAGGTCACTGAACGATGCAAGTTACAGGTTTTTTCATACCCCTAAGTAACATAAGTAATATCAATGTTAGTGGTAGTGTAGACTTACCCTGAGAGGTGGTAGCTAGGTCGGTGGACTTAGGTCACCTTAATGCAGCTTAGGGGTGTGGATTTTTCACACTGCAGACCAAAGTAGTTAAACAGACATAATTTTTAGTGTAGACCAGGCTTTGGCTTTTGATTCAGGCTGGTTTGAATTTGTCCCCAGTCTCGCCTATAACCTTTAATTGAATGTGCTAACCAGAGTTAAGTACTGAGGGCATGGCTACACTTGCAGATGTAGAGTGCTTTGAGTTAAACCAGCCTTCGTAGAGCGCAGTAGGGAAAGCACTGTAGTCTACCCACACTGATGGCTGACAGCGCATTGGCTTGGCCACATCAGCAGCTTTTGCAATCGCCACAAAGAGCAGTACATTGTGGTAGCTATCCCAGCATGCAAATGGCTGCAATGTGCTTTTCAAATGGGGGGGTGGAGTGTGACATGGAGTGTATTGTGTGTGTGGCGGGGGGGAGAGAGAGAGTGGTATTGTGGGGGCTGAGAGCATGTCAGCATGCTATCTTGTAAGTTCAGACACCAGCAGACACCGCCCCCCCCCCGCACTCTCTCTCTTTTTCTCTCACAGCATTCCACAATAATGGTTCCTTTGTCTCGGAGCAGATATGCATGCTGACTGTCAAACGGAGCTTTTGAAGGCCATATCCAAAACAATATCAGAAGTGGCCACTTGACTTAAGGGGATTATGGGATGTTTCAGGAGGCTGATCAGAGCACAGTAATGCAACACCTTGTTCACAGTGACACTGGGGCGCTCCAGCAGGGGCGCATCAAACTCGCCAAGGTGGAGTACGGGGAACGCTCTAGCTGTGGAGTCAGAGCACTCTGTGTGCCTTGCCAGTGTGGATGGGTAGTGAGCTAGTGCGCCCAGGGCTCCTTTAATGTGCTGTAACTTGCAAGTGTAGCCAAGCCCTGAGTTGCCAGGTCTTCACTGCTAGTTTTACTGGAGTTAAGTGTACACTTTTTTTTTCCCAGTGAGATATACCCATTGATGTAAGTAGGGCTTTGCATGGGCAGAGGAATCTCCTAGTGTCAATCTGAGTGCAGAGTTAAGGTTTATGTTAATGGCCAAGTAAGAGAAATCTCTTGTCTCAATGTTACATTTAAATTGTTTTTAAAGTGACGTAGGCCTGGTCTGCCCTTAAAACTTAGGTCAGTCTAGCTATATTGTTCGAGGTTTGAAATAGTCACAGCCCTAGCACGAGAGTTAAGCCAACCTACCACTGTCTCTACAATGGGGTTCAGATCAACAGAAGAATTCTTCCATTGAGCTAGCTGGAGCCTCACAGAGAAGTGGATTTACTATAACAATGTAAAAAAACCCCCTTCAGTTGCTGTAGTAAGTCTCTATGCTGCAGCTGAGCTATTGTAGCATTTCTAGCATAGACATACACAGCATTACGAGAGGGTGGAATGACTACAGAAGAGCCTCAGAGTTAGGAACACCAGAGTTACAAACTAACCAGTCAGCCACACATCTCATTTGGAACCAGAAGTATACAATCAGGCAGCAGAAGAGATGAAAAACAAAACAAAAAAACCCCAAATACAGTAGAGTACTATGTTAAATGTAAACTACTAAAAAAAAAATAAAAATAAAAAGGGAAAGCAGTATTTTTCTTCTTCACAGTAAAGTTTCAAAGCTATATTAAGTCAGTGTTCAGTTGTAAACTTTTGAAAAAACAACCATAACATTTTGTTCAGCATTACAAACATTTCAGAGTTAAGAACAACCTCCCTTCCTGAAGTGTTTGTAACTTTGAGGTTCTACTGTGCATAGTACCAAAGCAAGTTGCAGCTTTTCTTTTAACATTTAATAAACTGAATCTGCAAAGTGCACTCTCTTTAACTGTCCTGGGAACATTCTTTCAAGCAAAGAGATGGTGATGTCAAAAAACAATGTGTTGCTGGGGGAGGAAAAGTAACCTCTGGTGAGCAGTCTCTTGGCAGCTGACCAATGACTGGTTCGTTGGTTAGTTTCTCCAACAGAAATAAATATTTTGCCTCAAAATAACTTTTCCTTATATAAGATTCTATTTCTCCCAAAGATTTTCTAGAATCAGGAACTTTAAGAAAAAACGGTTTATAGAAGGAAAATGTGTTGCAGGTTCCTAAAACATAAATTCTTGGGATATCTGGAAAGTGCCTATCACATTGTGGGCACTACTAAAACAGATGAACAGTAATAATAATATTCTACTTTCACCACAAAGTCAGTTGCAACATACTTAAGCTTGGGAGGATTAAAGTTTTAGCCCTAAATATCAATGTTTACCAATTTCACTGTACACAAACTGACAAAAAAAAATTTCCATTGGTACTTGAAATTTACAAGGGCAAAGTAAGAAAAATGTTGCTTGAGAACTTATTAGAGTTTGCTGTAAGGATATTTGTATATTTTGACAATTTATTTTTACATTATAAAGCTTTAAGTTTTAGAATTTCAGTGTCTGTCATTAAATAATTGTCAGATCTGCCATAATTTACTGTAGCTGTGAAAATTTAAATGGATTAAAAATTGGGGTGGGGAGAAATGCTTAAAGCCCATAATTTTGCAAAGCTGTGAAAATTTAGATAAAAATTATAAAAAAAAAAAGTTATACATAAACAATCTGTCTAAATTATAAAAGTGAAAATTAAATTCTGCTAATCCTAAATATATATTTATATAGTGCTCAATGCGTTCTAGGTGTTTTGCAGATCTCTTAGGATGCACCTTATGATTAATAGTGGATATAAAAATAAAAACTTTTTGCATATACAGTTTTATAAGTATTCTTGGCAATCATTTTGAATGTGAACAATTTTGCCACATATTCTTAAAAGGAATGTGTTAAAAGAGATGACTATTTAGTGTATGTTTAAATTTAGATTGTAATTTTGTATAAAATATTTTCTGATTTACAGAGCTTGTGGACAAGTGTATAGGTTCACGTATTCACATTGTGATGAAGAGTGATAAAGAAATTGTTGGCACACTCCTAGGATTTGATGACTTTGTCAGTATCCTTTAAATGCAATATTTGCTATTTACCAATTTTTAGAATAAGCTTAATTATTTAGCTGTTTTTTTGGATATTTTGAATTAGGTGGCTAGAATGAATGCTTCTACTTTTTGCATGGATAAATATGCCACACTAGTGGAACTTATTTTAAAAATTAGGCCACACCATTTTTATAAAATGAAAATACAGGTAAAGTTATTAAATCAAGGCTATTTTAGTTTTTTGTTTTCCTTGACAGTAGACTTCAGACATGGTGTTAGAGGATGTTACAGAATTGTAAGTATTGCTTCTGTGTTTTTGTGGCTATTTGTGTGCTTTTTTTTTCTTTCCCATTTACAGAAAAAGTATATTGAATTAGAAAGCAAACCATTTTGACCTCTTTAAAAGATTTGACACAACTGCATAATTCAGGCTTCAAATTTAAATTATTTGTAAATAATCCAATGGGGATTCATTCTGTACAGCCAGCTGTTAAATAGCTGTGTGTGGCAAGTGGCAAAGTCAGGTGCTGAGTGTGCTTAGCACACCAGTATCCATGCTTTGTGGTTTGAATTTCTATTCTGACTGGTAGGTAATAGGGCATCTGCTAACCAGCTACAGAGCACTTAAAGATGTATTGCCTTTGCAAAAGGTGAAATTTCTTGTACCTCTTCTTCACTGCAGACAAAAAGAAAAAGGTGTTTTGGAACTCAACCTCGTAACTCATGTGAAGGCTATAAATTTCCTTGTCTTTACTAGGATTTCACATTGAGTTAGTTGACTCGGGTTAAGGATATTTATTTATTTATTTATTTGGTTTTGGTACTGAAGTTGGCCTCACAGAATGGCTGTCACACATTTTGTCATTAAATGTTTTTAACGTTTCCTGTTTGGCACCCTTGACTTTTTTCCCCTGAACTCCATGTTGAATTCTCCATTAGTTTAATGTTTGCTTTGACACATAGACAAAGAGTTAAAAAGTAGGTGTAATCAGGCATAAGAAAGCATTTGTTACCTTATCTTGCAACATTATTCATGTTGCCAGTTGAAACTTTTTCATATGTTGAGGGCAGTGGGGGGTGTCCCAAAACTGTATTATGATTCATCTAAATTCTGTGTTACTCTTGGTAAATAACCCAGCCTATTACAGAAGCGTGTGTAACTGCAACTCTTACCACAAGTCCAGATTTATTTTGTAAACTTTATATACTAAATATTTTTCTTCCTAATGTTTGATCAGTGAAATCACACCTGAAGGAAGAAGAATCACAAAATTAGATCAGATCTTGCTGAATGGAAATAACATAACAATGGTAAGTCAGATGTACTACTTCTTTTTGCACAGATTCTTAGTATATGTGGAATTCAGTTATTTACTAAATCATTCAAGTAAGATTGAACTCATATTTATTTTAAATTTTAAACACATGTTCTGACAGAATAATCATATGAAATCTCATACTGTAATCTTAGATTTAAATTTTTTGATTACACATGTTGCATGTTATGTTTTGAAAACGAAAGTGAAAATATAAGCATGAACGTAGTTGTATCTTAACATGCAGTAAACTTAAAACATAATACTCCTGATACATGCAAATCAGGGCTGAAGCAGTAATTGTTTATTGTAGGTCTGATACTGCAGCCAATATTTTATTTTTCCTATCGCCTGCTGTGAGTCTATGGGCCAGATTTTGCACCAGAGAAGCTTAAGGCCCACTGTAATCAGAGGGACTAAGTACTTGCTTAAATGTTGTAGGATGAGGACCTGAATGACTAAAGACTGCACAATAATACCTATCATGGTAATCTGTTTTGTCTATTGTCTTTAAAGAAAAAAATTACTTGTTCAATTTTTTTCTTTTTTTAAACAGAAATGTCAGTAAAATAAATGATAGTTCCTATATCTTTTTTACATTTCTTTCTTTAATATTTATTGAGTTAAAGCATTCCCTCTTAAACTGCACTCTGACGAGAGCACATGGTGCTGTCTTGCCTCTTTATTACAACTGCATCTGTGAATGTTCAGGCTCTTCATTGCAAAGCAAGTCTGTTTGTAAAAGCAGCTGGAAATGAGCAGCCAACCTGTATACCTTTATTTGGGGCTGCTGCTACACAAGAAGAAGGAGAGGAGACAGGAGCAGAAAAACTGTTCCTCGTTTAGGAAGTGAACTTTATAGTCTACCTACTTTTAAAAGTGTGCTATTATGTTTTTAAACTGAAAATCTTCCCACCAACTGAATGCCAAAGAAAAGAAAATTAGTAGCAGTTTTTTAATCTAGACATTCCTTTTTATTGTGTTGAATGTTCCTACATTTCTTGGATTCTCATTCCTGAAACATATCTAAGCATGCATTTATCTGGTGGTGACAGATTCCCACTGGAGTGAGGAAAAGTTTTTTTCAATCATGACTTGTTGGCTAAAATACATATATAAAATGAGAACTTATACATTGGGAAATGTTCTGCTCAAATACTTATCAATCGTGGTATAAATGATACACAATATAGGCTAGAAAATTTCAGAATAGGAGTTTAGCAAGCACAGGAAGTTTCACAACATTTTACTATCTTATAAAAAGCTATAATGTTACTCATTTTATCTGATTATTTAGCTGCTCTTTATAAGAGTAGAATTAGGATGTGATTTAGTTCAAAATGGGTCAGTTTACCTATAAAAGTACACGTGTTATGTTCTAGTATTACTTTAAATTTTCCATCCGTTGTAAAAATATTTTCACTAATGTTTAATAATAAATATGTTCAAAGCCATATCTGACAATTCTCACTTTAAATCTTGAAATCAAACGTGTGCTATGTTTCTTCATACTGTACTCTTAAATTGTCCTTTTCTTATACAGCTGGTTCCTGGAGGAGAAGGACCTGAAGTATAAACTGATTAATTTGTCATCTATGAAGACTCTTGTTATATATTCTGTTGTCTCAATGGAGTGCTTTTGATTTTCGTTTTGTTTACATTAAAGTAGATATTTGATAAAAGGTAAAATTTCCTATTCAGGGAAGATGTATTGCTGATGCTGACTTTGTAAGTTAAAATCATGACTTTATTGTAAAGACCGATCTGCCGTTCAGAATAAAACAAACATTTTCTTTTTGTTAAATGTGCTGGTTGGTTTTATTTAATGCAGTAGAAAAGATATCTGCAGCTATAATAATCTTTAAAAATAAAAAATAGGAGGAAACAAGGAACTTGAGATCAGAAAGTTAAGGCTGAGACTCAATAGCTAAGTAGCTCCGAAGCATGCCCAGACTCACTTATATATGGTTCAAAATAGTACCACTCAACAGTAAGTAGATTCTTTTCGATGCTTTTCCTCTTGACCCAGAGGACTTAGCTCACTGGATGTGATTCCATATTTGTTAGAACTTTTCTAAATAAAATAAGAAAATGGTGCAGTCTTTAATGTAATGGACAAGAGAAACGGTGATTGGCTCTAAAGTATGCCCCCTGCAGCTTATTACTTCTTTACACTCTTCCACTTTGGTCTCCTTCTGCCTTGGAGAAAGATCACAGCTGCCAGCCATTACTGCACAGATGTCCAGGGGAGAGGGATGGACCCTGTTGTGGGTAACTAATGAATTGCCTAGTATTACCAGAAAAGGGAAGGAGAATCAGTGGAAAGGGATTGGTGAAGGAGAAGACTCCCAGGGTCGGAAAGTAGGCCAGAGAAATTGTTCTTCTGGACTATGCTGAAGCAAATGATGTCCTTCTACTTTATCTGACTGAGGTAAGCCACAGTCTCTGTTTGCTGGGATCCTGGCTGAAGTAAGCTGAAGGCAACTTTGTTTAGTCTTAAATGGGAAAAGGTCTTATTTCAGTAAAACTTCTCAGGGTGTATTTGTTTTGAGAGTGTGAATTATTTTTTGTCCTGTTTAGATTAGCCTGTGAGAGTCAACCTTCAGTGGCATCCTCTGTTCTTCCCCCTCCAGCCTCTTCTCTGATAATGGTTTAATCCTGTTTATTTTACAAAAGTGCTAATTTTCTGTTGATTAGAACTTTTTAACCCCAAACTGTCTATTTCATGTAGTAGAAATTGATTCTTTACTCCTTTTAAATGATACTGGCTCCAGCCAGCACAATTTTCAGTCTTCTCTATCCTCATAGTTATTATCCTAGTCTCCACTCTCCGGACACTGAAAATAGGCTAGTGCAAAACATACCTCTGAACTGTACCTCATATCACTACTTTTTGTCCCAAAGCTACATACATTCCACACAGATTTGGACTTGTATTGTTGAAAATTGTTAACATGGGAGATAAAGAACCAGGGAACTTAAAGTTATTTATGCTACATGACTGAATGTCAGATCATTTTAAAGTTTTCCTGAAATACTTTTTTCCTCATTTTGAGTCTCTGTCACATGCTGTGTCCCATATGTGGGTATTGGCAGGTTTGGAGGTACCTTGTAGAATCTTGTTCCAAAATCAAGTATTATAAATAGTTGTCTGTATACAACAGGCTTTATTGCACTTGGTGTTTTGCATATATATTTATAAACTGAACATGCAAATCAGACATTTTGGGAGAGTAAAGTTAGCAGAACTTGATCCAAAGGGAGTTTTGAATGGGAAAGGCAATCAATATTTGGTCAGACAATAAAGAGTGAAATGTATGGTATTCTATTCTCTGCAGGCATGAAATGTTCTCATGAGAACTACATTTATATTGTCTCATTCCCTTTTTTTGCTGTTAGCACTTCCTCTTTATGAATAGTAAGAAAATAATGCTGTTATCCCTGTGAGTGTTTTGGTATACCACTTTCTGCAGTCTGCAGATGTCAGTGGTCCCCAACATTTTTGTCTGGCAGTCGCCAGACGAAGGACCACTGTGGCAGTGGAGCACCCGCCAAATTTCGGCGGCATTTTGGCAGCGACGCCTCTCGATGATACCACTTGCTGTCGACAAGTGATGTCATCAAGAGGTGTCGCTGCCGAAATTCGGGGGTGACGCCTCGATGATGTCACTTGTTGGCGACAAGCATCATCATCGAGAGGCATCCCCACCAAAATGCCGCTGAAATTTGACGGCATTTCGGTGGATGCTATCCCGGGGGCCAGGACGCGGGCGCAGTAAGATGCCCCCACAGGTGCCATGGCGCCCACGGGCTCCGCGTTGGGGACCACTGGCATATGTTCTTGATATATTTGTGTGTATGCGTATGGTATTAAATATTTACAGGTCACACGGGAGCAGAGTTAATGCTTTGGAGATTACTTGCAAGTTTGTGCTAAAGAATTAAAATATTCCGCACCTGTTATTTGTCTTCCAGTGCGGTTTCTCAAACAATATTTATACCACTTGCCATTTTGGAAGTGCAAATAATAAGCTTTTTAATTAAATGAACTATGTATGATGTTGGTTTCTCTGGAAAGCTTGCACTTTAATCACATTGATACTGTACTGTCCCTAGAAATATCTGAGCCCGCATTGCTTTTCAGAACAATGTTTTAAGTCACCACTAGAGGGGACAGTATCTGAACTAAAATTATACAAGGCTGAGAACCAAAAGCTTTTTATGATGTAGCTTTATAAAATATACAAATCTAAAATTAGGGCTGCACTTTTTGGTCTTAAAAGTTAAAGTAGGACTCAGAGATAAAATCAATACATTTTGTTTGATGAACCCAGTTTAAAGTAATATTGACAGTTTTCTTTTGCCCATTTTTTCCCTGTAAGCTGTCTGATGTAGTGACTTGCTTAACTTGTGTAGCCAGCAAAACTCTGACAGTACTATTCTCTAATACAGGCACAAATTTCTTCATACTTCTTGTCTCTCAAGTTGTGCCCATCCCCTCCCCCTGCCCTCCCCAAAAGTTTCTTGACATAGCAGTTGCAGAACTTCACACATAAGAACTAGAAAACCCAACAACCAGTGTCTTAACTGAACTGTAGTTCAGAGTTTCAGGATTTTAAGTTGATCTCTGTTTTATGTAATAATACCTAGCTCTTGTATATTGTTTTTTTGTTAGCAGATAAAGATATAAAGTAAATAATGAAGATTCATATGAGTTGGTTTTATATTTGTCTACTGCACTCTTATTTAAAAAAATTTTTTTTCTTACCTTGAATAGGACTTTAGAGATTTTTCTATTTTTGATCATTCTTATTTGAAGACGTTTTCTTTGAGTGTTCATAGTCTTTTACCAAATTAGATGGAAACAGAGGAAAGATCCCTGATATAATACAAAGTAATAAGTTATATGTAAGCTTTCCATTATTCAAGTGCATAGCAATTAATTTGCTGAACTCTGAATGTGCTCCATCACTAATCATGGCCAATTTGCATGCAAGTTAAGCAATCTTAATAAAAATGTACACAGTTTGAGTGCATGGTTTTGTGGATGTGTGGTGGAGTTATTTTTATTAAAAAAAAATCTGATTTCCCCACCCCACTCACCTAACTGAAAAGAACTAATAAGTGGCCCTGGGGAATGTAGCTGTCTGCAATCTTCCCATGTCAGCTAGTTTTCAAAGCGAAAAACCACAGCAGGTACATGGTTGGGGTATTGGTTTCAAAATGTAGGCCAGGATTGGTCGGTTATTTATGGTTTTCCATGACAAGAGTTGACAGAGCTGCTGTGGTTGAGTCTCTGTCATAAAAAACTGTTTCCTATACCAATGTGTGCTATGAAAATCCCCACAGACTGAAACATTTGATGGTTTATAAAATAAAAGTAAAAGATACGTGAGGCCAGGTCCTGGTTCCATAATAATCAGTGGCAAAACCTGCACTGATTTCTGGTATACTAGGATTTTACCCTTGATTGTTTGTTTGTTTGTTTGAAAACTGAAAATAAAGTAACAGGGCAAATAGAGTTTAAGGTAACAATTATTTTTTTCAGTTTAATATCCCTACAAATATAATTTAGAGTTTTTTAGAATATTTTGGGGAATCTTTGAATTGGTTTTATAAACAAGCCAAAGTTGACCAAAACCACACCACATCAAGAGTAATTGTTGACTATGGGCATTGTCCATTTCAGCCTTATCCAGTCATAACTAGAAGGCATGATTATTGACTAATTGTAAATTTTGTTTTTGTTTTGGCATGCTGATGTCCAAGTACAATATCTGGTGCTATGAATATCTTCTTATATATTATGGGATATATTCAATAATTTTTAGTTGTTATCCCGCTGTGCATCTGTTATGGGTTCTGAATTAAGTTTGTAGCTATTGGGGACTGAGATTATGTTCCAAAACTTGTTTACTAATCACGTTCCTGTGAGTAGACTAGTAGTTTGTGATACAGTGCATATCCTTTCCTCAACTGTGTAAAGCTTCAACAGTTTCTGTTAGGATGTTGAAACGTGCTCTTTCTTATGCAACTAATAGAATAAAACGGTTTGCCAACATTCTTAATTTTAATAGAGAATGATACTCATTTTCCTTAAAACATAGTGGGTTTTAGAAGTGTTCTTGCAACTGAGTGAAATATGTTTCCAGTTAAGGCACTCTGGGCTAATCTGCATTTCAGAGGCCCTGTTAACACTTTTTATAAACCATTAATCCAAAACCTTAGAACAGGGATAGTTAATAGGTGGACCATGGGCCAAATTCAGATCACCAGATGCTTTTGACTCAGACCCCGAGATCTTTTTATTTACTTGTTGTTTTTTATATTTCTCTGGAGTCTGAACCTTGACTATACCTTGACCAAGAAATTATAGACTTTGTCCAAAAATAATTGACTATCCCTGTCTTAGAACTTGTGTATATGCTCTGTTGTCAGTTCTGCTTTTCACTGTGGATATTATGGTTTATTAAAGTTTTTCTGTAAACCAAAGCAGGCTTTCTTGCCCCTTTCAATTAGCTATAACTAAGCAATACAATATATACTAAAGGTATTACTGTACCCTTAGCTCTGTCAACCCTTATTCACTATTAAGCATGCCTAGGAAGAAGTGCAGTGGTGAGTCTATGTATTAAGAAATTAGGGACAATTTTTCAAGAATGTCCTCCAGATTTGAGCATGGGAAAATGTGAATGCAAATTTTTTGGAGTGCGAATCAGCACTGACTTCAGTGGAGCTGTGCTGATTTAAACTGGCTGAGGATCTGGCTATAGGCTGATATGCTGTACTCAACACTGTGATCTAGTTGCCTCTGAGAAATAAACAGCATCTTCATCGTAAAAAAATAAGATGACCCAATTTAGTTTCTGTTGTGATGATGCTCAAGATAGAAAGAACCCACCTTGACTGAAAGCCCATGGTAAGTAAGTAAATTTGTGCAAATGTCACTAATGATATAATCTGAAGAAAACAAGGTTAGATGAAAAGCATAAGAGCTGCACATATAATGGTTTTTCAGATGGAAAAAATCCTGGTTGATTGCTTTAGTGCAGTTGAGTTGGTCAGGTTGGTAGTTAGAGCTTTTTTTTTTTTTCTTAAACTTGCAAACGGAGTTTACTTTGTATCTAGATATCAGCAAGACAAAATGAATGTAGAACTGCCCCACAATATCACTTTGAGGGTAAAATCTCTCTTTGTTTTATTTGGGTAGTTGCATAGTTCTATATATACAATTGTTTTTGTGAATATGATATTGTCTCTGCATAAGGCAGTTAGTCCAACCAAAGCACTCAATGACTGGGAACAGGGTAAGAATTTGGGGTGAAATCTGCACACTTGACATCAGCTGAGGTTCTAGCCCAGAGATTGAAAGAGAGAATGTACAGAAATACTTTTACTACAAAATTTAATCCCATGATATTCTGGAAGAACTAATAATTACTAATATTTGGCACTATTTTGGTTTCTAGACTGCTGCTTCTAGAGTATAGATGCACATACAAACAGTTTTGCAGAAGAACGTTCAAATTAAGACCCTGACATGCATAAAACTCACTGAAGTCAAGTCCTGTACTACCCCCATAAATTATTTTAGTCTGCTAAAGCTAATAGGTAAACTGTGTGCGTCTATAATAACACATGACAATTTACCAAGCAACTGCATGCTCCAGATGCAGTGGGAGACACACAGCAGCTGGTCACTTGTTGTCGATGGGTGGAAAAGTACAGATCCTTCTGCAGTGTTGTTTCTTGTGTCTATAGTTGGTATTTCTGTCATGCCCCTGTTAAGTGATTTTACCGTGTTTTTCAAAACATTTTATTTCAGAAATGTTTTTTGTTTTATATTTAATTTTAGTATCTTAAGTGGTGACAAATTTCAGGATTCTCACACTTAATTCTGTAGATTCTGTTGGGAAATGAATACCTTGTACTGTAACAGGTTTTTGTTTTAACAGTCTGGTACTGAATGATCTAGTTAGTTTTTGCTGCTCATGCATTAATTTCAAAGGCAGTGGGCAGCAGAATGAATGCATGGCAGCTTAAATGGCTTCATAGTGAGAAAAGGTAGTTCAATTTTTTTCTGCTCTGACTACAGCTACAGAGTTTGAATTCTAATCAATTGCAGGTAACACATGTACAGAGAAAAATTCAATATAAGTAGGAAAATTTTAAGAAAAAATGTTTTGTTTTGTATAGGTGTACATGGAGGTGGAATAAGGTATCTTTTATCATTGAATCCCTCTCTTTTCTGATACACTGAATAATCTGTTTGGTTTGGAGACTCTTCCTTTAACTAGCCTATTTATGCGCACAGCAAACCATAATACACTTCTTTCTCTACTACTCTATTCACATAAGTGTGTGGCACTTCAAAGACGTAAACAGACAAGGTGTCTACCCTACAAGTTTATGCTGACAAACGATGACTGAAGGTATGGAAACATCAGTGAAGAGATGAATAATAATAAATACTCTTGTATAGCACTGTTGATCAGCAGATTTCAAAATGCTTTACAAAGAGGTCAGTAGGAAGGTTTCATGTAAAAAATGGCTTTGAGAGATTTGAAGGAGTATGCAATTTTAGGTTGTGGTGAGGAATGTTTGTATAAAGGTGAGTATTTTATAAATATGTTTTACACATGAAAGCTAAAATGCTGAATGCCAAAATCCTGAATCTGACACACGGGGGCAGGTTTCCAATGGAGCTGAGCATGCACAGTCTGGGACATGTTCATAGGATCTTATCTGCTGTTTATGCACCTAAATAAGTAACTGCATTTCCATGTTGGGTGCTAAGTGCTTTTGATAATCTGGCCCTAGTTTAGGTGCCTTAAAACATCCTTTTTCTTCAGAAAATCTGACCTCAGTTGTTGGTGCTAAGCAAATGAAAATCTGTCCCTAAATCTTTTTACAGGTGTTCCATTTTTTATATCTTGTCTTTTTCCTACTGTAGGTATTTTCTGTTAAACTGATATATGTCAATAGAAACTGCAGCTAATGGAAATGTTTAAACCTGTGAGAGATGAAAAGTGCAGATAGGGAAACCTCTTCAGAGAGGAGAAAGATCCACTCTAACCTTTGTCCAAAATTTGAACCAAACCTCCTTTGAGGTTGGATACTTTTTTTAAATGAGAATTCCTCATTTGAAAAATGAAGAGGCAGCAGACAGGCCAAATTACAAGAATTGTTGGTAATTGGAGATTCTAAACTGTGTTTTGCCAACTCACTAGGCTCAGATTGTTGAGATGAGCATCCATAATTTTACAGGCTTATCCAGTCACACTTTCTAGGGTATGATTCATCCAGCTTGAAATTTAACATTAAAGGTTGAGTTTTGTAACGCACTCATGAAAACAACATGAAAATATATTCACATTGATTGTAAGTGTATGCATACATACACCGCTACCTCAATATAATGCCAGCCAATATAACATGAATTTGGATATAACGCGGTAAAGCAGTGCTCTGTGGGGGTGGGGTGGGGCTACGCACGCTGGCGGATCAAAGCAAGTTCAATATAACATGGTTCGACCTATAATGTGGTAAGATTTTTTGCCTTCCAAAGACAGTGTTATATCGAGGTAGAGGTGTAGTTCACATAGGATATATCTATACTGTATACTCTTTACAGCGGTGTGAAAAAACCTACACCGCAAGCCCCCTTAGCATTAGTATAAATACCTGTATAGATGAGTAAAGACACACCTGAATCCTAGAGTACATACCCTACATGGCACTTTAGATGCCCAAGCAATGCCTTGTAGCAGTGTAATGTCCTACTGCCTCCTCGTTGCTGGAGCTTTTCTCTATCACAGGTTGCTGCCGGAGACTTTCCGCATTGTGGTGAGACTCCAGCTGCAGGGAAAGCCCCCCCTTCTAGAGCATTTCACTTATGTGTGTAGCTACACAAAGTGGTATGGATGCAGTCAACTTTTAACTGCTACTTGTAGTTACGCATACCCTATATGCTGCCACCAGTGGTATGCAGTGTAGACATACCTACATACCCTCCATAAAAGAATCTGTTAAAATAACATTGTTTCAAAATGAAGTATTCATTAGACTGGAAATGCCTAACTTAAGGTTGCTCCTAAATCCTTACCTTTCAAACTCTACTATGGGTGTACAAGATTCTGTCTATAATTATTGCTGCAGAGTCATTGCCGTATTCAATATGTAGGTTTGTGTCTGGGACTGGAGATACTGGCTAGTGCAGAGGTAGGCAACCTATGGCACGAATGCTGAAGGCGGCACACGACCTGATTTTCAGCGGCACTCACACTGCCCGGGTGCTGGCCACCGGTCTGGGGGGCTCTGCATTTTAATTTAATTTTAAATGAAGCTTCTTAAACATTTTAAAAACCTTATTTACTTCACATACAACAATAATTTAGTTATATATTATAGACTTATAGAAAGAGATCTTCTAAAAATGTATTACTGGCACACAAAACCTTAAATTAGGGTGAATAAATGAAGACTTGGCACACCTCTTCTGAAAGGTTGCTGACCCTGAGGCTAGTGTCATTTAGGCCTGGTCTACACTACGCTGTTAAACCGATTTTAACAGCGTTAAATCGGTTTAACGCTGTACCCACACTACAATGCTCTTTATATTGATTTAAAGGGCTCTTTAAATCGATTTCTGTACTCCTCCCCAACGAGAGGAGTAACGCTAAAAATCGATATTAACATATTGGATTAGGGTTAGTGTGGACGCAAATTGACGTTATTGGCCTCCGGGCGGTATCCCACAGTGCACCACTGTGACCGCTCTGGACAGCAATCTTAACTCGGATGCTGTGGCCAGGTAAACAGGAAAAGAAAGCCCCGCAAACTTTTGAATTGCATTTCCTGTTTGCCCAGCGTGGAGCTGTGATCAGCATGGGTGGCAATGGAGTCCCAAATCCAAAAAGAGCTCCAGCATGGATCGTACAGGAGATACCGGGTCTGATTTCTGTATGGGGAAACAGATTTGTTCTATCAAAGCTCTGTTAAAGAAGACGAAATCCCAAAGCGTTTGAAAAAAATCTCCAGGCTACACAATGCTGCGTGACAAGCGTAACGGGAAGCCAGAGACTCAAATGGAAGCTCATGGAGGGAGGGGGTACTGAGGACTCCAGCTATCCCACAGTCCACAGCAGTCTCTGAAAAGTATTTGCATTCTTGGCTGAGCGTCGCCAATGCTGTAGGTTAAACACATTGTCCGGCGTGGTTCAGGGAATAGTCCTCAATTTACTTCTCCCCACCATATTGTGAAGGAAAGGGAAAGAAATCATTTCTTCTTTCAGAAGTCATCCCTATGGCTACTGAATGCTGCTGGTAGACGCGATGCTGCAGCAGTGAAGTGTGGTATTCGCTCCTTACCCTCCCAGGTGGCAGATGGTGGCAGAGGATAGTAACGTTCCTTCAGCCGTAGTGCTTCAATGCTTGATAACTGCCTGTGACTAAAGTTCTCCTTTACGTTGGTGGGTCCTGCGCTTCTTGGCACGATTGCACATACTCAGTGATCTTCCCCACAGTCGGGTCAACTCTCCTGTGTCTGCATCAGGAGTTGGGAGGTTTTGGGGGGAACCTGGCCACCCTCTTACTCCGGGTTCGCAGCCCAGGGCCTGTGATTGCAGCTGTCTATAGTACCTCCTGTACAGCTGCATGAACAGCTACAAACTCTGGGCTCCTCCAAACACCTTCTTTATCCTCACCTACAGGATCTTCCTCCTAAGCGTTGAATAATGCTTGCTCCTAAATCCTCCAGCAGTACACTCTAGCTTCTGCTCAGCTCCTCCTCGCACTGTCTCCTAAATCCTCCAGCAGTACATTCCCAGCTCCTCACTCGCACTCCTTCTCCTCTGGCTCTTGACTGGGTGAGCTCCTTTAACCAGGTGCCCTGATAGCTGCCCTGTGGCTGCAGGTGTTCTAATTAAGTAGCTAATTCCACTGCCTTCTAGAAAGGTCTTAATTGGCTCCAGGTGCCTGATTAACTGGAGCAATTGCCATTTGGTTACCATGGTCCTAGGGATTTGTTTAGCTGGGGCTAACATACCTGTTTTCTTAGTATTTACTATGCCATCTGCTTGCCCCATCCAACTGCTCAATATCTCTGGCTGGCCTGAGGTGAGCCCGCCGGGGGGGGGCGTCCTGGTACAAATAGGAATGATTCCTGGTCAATCCCAGTAGATGGACAGAACGGCTTGTAACTATCTTCTTCATAGCAACTGGGGCTGAGCTTCAATCAGCCCTCCATTTCTTGTAAGAAAAGATTTCTGTACTGCCGGACTGTCATCAGCAGTGGGATGCTGGGCTCCTCCCCCACACTGGCTTAATATCCTGCTGAAATGTCATAGCCCCAGGAAGCTGCCTCCCTCATTTTTTCTACTAACAGTCACTGTTTCTTATCCTGCATTCTTTATAACTTCATGACACAAATGAGGGGGACAAGCAACGGAGCCCAGGAATGGTTGGGGAGGAGGGATAGCAATGGGTGGGGTTGTTGCAGGGCACTCCCCCGTGAATAACATGTAGCTCTCATTTCTGCAGGATCGCACTGAGCACTGTGCTCTCTGATACACTGGTTTCTAGTAACACTTGCCCCATATTTCTAGCAGCTGACTCTATTTTTAGAACCATAAGGAGGGATTGACTTGGGGAGTCATTCCGTTTTGCTTTTGCGCCTCCGGCTGATCTCAGTAGGGGCACCCATGACAGCCAGCAGACAGTACAGAGGCACAAGATAACACAATCTCATTGCCAATTTACCCCAGCAGCAGACAGTAACAGAAACACTGGTAACCACTCTGCTATCATGCCAAAGCAAAGAATGCTGCTGTGTAGCGCTGGAGTATCGCCTCTGTCCGCGGCATCCAGTACACATACGGTGACTGTAAAAAAAAAAAAGCTTACGGGCTCCATGGTTGCCGTGCTATGGCGTCTGCCAGGGCAATCCAGGGAAAAAGGGCGCGAAATGATTGTCTGCCGTTGCTTTCCCGGAGGAAGGAATGAGTGACGACATTTACCCAGAACCACCCGCGACAATGATTTTTGCCCCATCAGGCACTGGGCTCTCAACCCAGAATTCCAAGGGGCGGGGGAGACTGCGAGAACTATGGGATAACTATGGAATAGCTACCCACAGTGCAACACTCCAGAAATCGACGCTATCCTCAGACCATGGACGCACATCGCCGAATTAACATGTCTAGTGTGGCCGCGTGCAATTGACTTTACAATATCTGTTTTATAGAACCGGTTTATGCTAATTCGAAATTATCCTGTAGTGTAGACATAGCCTCAGTTGCAAGTAGCTGGGAGCAGCTTACATGCGAGAAGCTTGTGTGAACAGCCTAGGAGTGGGGGTTCTCACAGCAGAGCAGGGTAAGGCTGGCTCCCAGAGTCAAGGATTGGAGTGACCTAGCAGATCATTGTGTCCAGATAACACCAGAGGGGACCGTCACAGATGTCTAAGATACTGTCAATCAGGGCCGCCCAGAGGGTGGGGAAAGCGGGGCAATTTGCCCCGGGCCCCTCAGGGCCCCCTGCGAGAGTCTTTCGGGGCCCCTGGAGTGGGGTCCTTCACTCGCTACGGGGGCCCTGGAAAACTCTCATGGGGCCTGGGCCCCCAGAGCTTCTTCTGCCCCCTGTCTTAGCTGGGCGGGGGGGTCCTTCCGCTCCGGGGCGGAAGGACCCCCCGCCGCCGAATTATCACTGAAGCAGGACCTGCCACCGAAGTGCAGCTGGGTCTTAGGCGGCAGGGGGCCCTTCCGTTCTGGGACCCGCCGCCGAAGTGCCCTGAAGACTCGGCTGCACTTCAGCAGCAGGTCCCGCTTCGGTGGTAATTCGGCAGCAGGGGGTCCCTGCCGCGGGTCTTCGGGGCACTTTGGTGGCGAGTCCCGGAGTGGAAGGACCCCCCGCCACCGACTTACCACTTAAGTGGGGGCCCCCCGCCGCCGAAAACCCCAGACCTTCGAAATCCTCTGGGCGGCCCTGCTGGCAATAGCAAAAACAAACAAACAAAAAACCAGAAAGATCAAATGATATAGACTGAAGTATCTGATGACTCATTTATTGAGCTTCAGCAAGTAGGTTAGCTTTAATTCAAAAGTCTTGCTACGGGTCATTTGTGTAACCCAGTGATGTGATGAAAGAGAATATAATAGCTTCACTTAAAAGTATTTTGAACATTGATATTTTCCATGGAGTGTCTGCTGCTCTGAACATGAAGCTTGTATACAGTATGTCCATTATCATTCCCACCAAAATAATTTGTTAGTTTTGAGTTAAGTTTGCTAGACTGTATATCCTGCCAATATAAGAAATTAAGGGGAAGATTTTAAAAGGTGCAAATGGGAGATGGGCGCATAACACCCATTTCTGACTTCAAAAAAACCTCCTTGTAAGCCATTTAACACCTCATCTGTGCTCCACTCATGAAGACACATCAAGGGGATTATGAACCTGATCATGTTTTTTTTTATGTCAACAGGAAGGAAACT
Source organism: Chelonoidis abingdonii (assembly GCF_003597395.2). Classification (NCBI taxonomy): domain Eukaryota; kingdom Metazoa; phylum Chordata; order Testudines; family Testudinidae; genus Chelonoidis; species Chelonoidis abingdonii. The sequence continues at coordinate 92,803,630 of NC_133770.1, read as the reverse complement.
GGAATCCAGGAAGACTGACTGACTGATCTCATAGGTCTTTCCCATCTTTACTGATCCTACTGCATAAGTTTTCTCACCTTGTTTAGGATTAGTTGATATCTGAGGAGGTTTGATGGGTTCCCCCAGGGTGCCACCTGGAACTGGGGTACTACTGAGCCCCCCAACCCACCAGCCTGGGCTCCCTTTACACTGTACTCCTGTGACCAGCCTGCCATGCCCTCTCCGAGGCTTCAGCCTGCACATTCACCAGTGCACATACTGGTAGGGACACACCCAGCTGCAGTACATGCAGACAGGCTTTTTAACCAGCCCCTGCATGGGGAGGCTTCAGCTAAGGCACTTCACAGATACTCTAGTATGCTCCCCTCCTCTGGAGTGTAAACTGTACAGTGTAAGCTCATGAAATTTGCCCCCTCCCTCAATGTGGAGAGGAAATATGCAACAGCTTTCTGCCCCAAGTTATAATTTTCATTCACACTAGTTCTAGACAAAGTAAAAACAAGTTTATTAACTACAAAAGATAAATTTGAAGTGATTATAAGGGATAGCAAACAGATCAAAGCAGACTACCTAGTAAATAAAGAAAGCATGCAAACTATGCTTAATATACTAAAGGGATTGTATATGAATAGCAAATTCTCAGCCTAAATGATGATACCAGCAGACTGTGGATTCCTAAGGGATCAGCTGCACTAATTTATAGCTTAAAATCCCCAGGTGTTTCATTTACAGGCTAAAAATCCCTTTAGCCTGAGTCAAGCACTTCCCCCAGTTCAGTCTCTCTGTTCCTCAGGTGTTTCCAGGAGTCTCTTTGGGTGGGGAGTCAGTGAAGAACCATGAAGCTGTTACTCCCCTGGTGTATATAGCTTTTGCATATGCCGGGAACCCTTTGTTTCAAAGCTTGGTTCCCATGCCAGTCAGTGGAAAAACCCTGATAGCCCAGGATGGAGTCCAGTACCAGGTGACCTGCTCACATGACCCTGTAGTGTCATAGCAGCCATGAGGCTGTATGTACCCACCACCCCCATGGGAGATAAACAACTTCTAAGGCCTGTTGTTTTCTCTAATGGCTCATTAATCTGAATGGGCCCTTCTCAGCCAACCGTCTGAGCTGATGGATTTCTGCTCCATATGGCTAAATGCAGTGCCTTGCATGGTGTCAAGTATCAGAGGTGTAGCCGTGTTAGTCTGGATCTGGAAAAAGCAACAAAGAGTCTTGTGGCACCTTATAGACTAACAGAGGTATAGGAGCATGAGCTTTCACATGCATCTGACGAAGTGGGTATTCACCCATGAAAGCTTATGCTCCAATATGTCTGTTAGTCTATAAGGTGCCACAGGCCTCTTTGTTGCTTTTTACAGATCCAGCCTTTTATAAATCCAGCCTAACACGGCTACCCCTCTGATACATTTGAACTGATTGCATTCTGCTTAGTGGGTGTTCTGCAGGAGTAAATTCATTTGTAATACAGATATATAGTCGATATTTGTAACTTCAGATGAAGAAATGATACATGCATACAAACAGGATGATCCTATTTAGTAAATCATAATCTTTCCAATGATATCTTACATGACCTATCTTGCATAAAATACAACATAAATATGCCATAATCATATAATATGTGAAGAATATGGGGTGCAGTGTCACAGGGGGCATACTGTAATTTGGAGACCTGCAAGCTGCTTGTGCCTACCCACAGACAGGTAGCACAGAGGCTGTTAATCATTTCCTTGTGTGAAAATTAGGCATTGACAAGGTTGCATGTGGCTAACCTCTAAATCTGATCTGTGTTAGGTAGAAATCTTCCTACTGGAAAAAGAAATAGCATTTGTCCATTGAGGTGGAAGCAAGTTGATGAATCACAGCACTCAGGGCTTTGCAATATTAATCAGAGCACGGTGACTGTCTCCTCATAGAATTTGGTGGTTAGGTTGAGCTAAGATTATGTTTGTCCATGACACATTCAGCCAACCTCTCTACACAAGTGAGCTGCTCAAGAAATGTGAAAATACAGAGCTATAAATAATGAGAATAAGAAAAAATAGAAAACCATGATGCTTAATTTCATACTTTTAATTACACACCTAAAAATTAGAATGACCACTTCATAATCAAGATGCGGAGTGTGTGTAGTTTCTTGTATTCGTTTGTCAGTAATTAGTATATTAATAGAGTGGGGGTCTGTACTTTGTGATTCCATATTGCTTCATAAAAGAAGATGCTGGCTGTGACCATACTTTGCAGAAATTTGATGCTGATCATAGTGTGAATGTTCCCAATATTTTCTTTTTTTGCATAAACAACCTCGAATTTTTTTCTGCATTGTTACTAATCAGAAAAAAATATGAAAACACCAGATAAAAATACAATATATTTCTCTTTAATTGCAGTATAAGCGATGGTCATTTTCAGAAAATCTTCTGAAAGGATAAATCATGCTGGAGCATAAACAAGTCTGGAGAAAAGCTCATTTTCTGAATACTTTGTAGTGAGGTTAAAAGATTTGGCTGCAGTCTGGTTTCATGTGATTTAAGCAGAAAACATGTGTCCATGAATCTTTTTGTTCTTTCATATATCAGTAGTCTGAAACTATATAAACTTTAATTCTCTACATAATAGAAAACTGATCTACTTTGCAAGAAAAGGATGCTCTGAAAAGAAAAAGCTCTTATATTTACTATATAAATAAATGGTCATTAGTATGAGATATTTTTATTATTGGAGTCAGTTCCATCAGGAATGAATTTGTTCCACTGGTGGTTTCTCAAGCATACTGTTGTTTTTTCTCAAAATTAAAAGAAACACTAAAAGCAGTTGTAGGCAACTGGATAATCTGACCCAAACACAAATGTATCCAAAACATTTTATATATCAAAGGCTGCTCTGATCAGTTACTTGTTCTATGATAGGATCTCTAGCTTCTCCCACAGTAAAGGACATATGCTCTATTTCTAGTGTAAGAAGGGACTCTTAATTCCAGTGAAGGAGTCCCTTAAAATGGCTAGAATGGAAGAGAAGCTCGGTTTTGAAGTGGAGACACAACAAAGGCCCTGTGTTCTAATTCGTGAAGTAAAGGGCTATTTTGCTGGTGCTACCACAATGCATCTGTTCATTTCATCCAGAATCTGAAGACTTTCTATCAGTAATTATTATGAAGCAGGAGCTATGAAGGACCCTCAAAATTTAAAAGTACATTTCAACTACCTCTTGACAAAGGCCACTCTGCTGATATGATGCTTCTTGTCTGAGTTTCAACCACTAAGTCAATATTAACTCCCGTCTTTCATTTACTGAGCTTTATTTTCACACCTGTTCCTCTTTTGTCACTGGTTTCAATTTGGTTTTCTCGTATCTGTAGTGATAGGATAGGGAAATAAATCAGCAGAGGCTGGGTCCTGCATGGAGCTGACCACTCTGGCCCCAACCTAGCAAAGCACTTCAATCCATGCTAAAATTTTAAGATCATGAGTATTCCCATTTAATTCAAAATAAGCACATAGATAAAGTGTTTTGCTGGACTGGGCCAGAGTGCACAGCATCTTGGAGCACCAAGCCTTAATTGCAGTTAACTTTTATAATATATTTTACAAATTTGAGGTTGAGAAATATTAAATATATGAAAGAATTAAAACATTGAGTGGAACTTAATAGTTAATTACATTATAAATCTTACACTGCACCCATGATAACACATTATGTTTAGGAAATGTAAGTGAATATGTATTTTGTCACAACACATCAACCCAGGGACATCTGATTTGGGGTTATAACTTCCATTGAAATCATGGAAGCAGGACTGGGCCCCAAACTATCCATCATAAAAATCTCTAACTTTGCTTAATTATGTGTATTCTTCAAATATGAGTAGATGAGTTAATTAAGGAGACTTAATTAAATGTTTGGGATAGTGACAAGCCATTTTTGAATTTGTGTGAGACTTAAAAAAAAAAAAGTCAAAACTCCAATTTAGGATATTTTGTTAAGATAGGGTGACCAGGTGTCCCATTTTTAAAGGGACAGTCCCGTTTTTTGGGACTTTTTAAAATATTTTTTATATTTTATATTTTTTTGCCCATTTACCCCCCCACACCCCCATCCTGTTTTTTTACAGTTGCTATCTGGTCACCCTATAGTTAAGATGACCTATTATTATAAACAAACAAACAAAAAAAAAAAAACCAGAACAAAACAACAAAACAAAACACAAAAAGGAAAGAAAAACCCACCACTTGACATTTTCTTCAAACTTTGCAGAAATATTCTCCTCTACCTTGAGAACATAAGCTAGTTCTAACACTGAAGTTACAATTTACTACAGTGAGCACCACCTGAAAAGAAGAATTGCACATAATTTAATTTTACAGAAAACAGTAGTCCTGTTATATAAAACAGCAAGGACAAGTAACTAAGGAAATTATTAATGGATGAGAGTACTAAAGTTAAAAAATCCTTACTATAGGTAGATTTCTTGGGTTATGTCACAGGGTGACTGGCCTCTTTAAGGGGAAATGGGACCAATCCCATCTCTGCCACAAATAGCTGCTTCCCAGGCTAAGGTAGCAGGACTAAATGGAGTCAGATGACAGCCTGATAAAACACCTGCAGCTCATAAAATGGTAGATAACTCAATGTGGGAGAGGAACTAAAGGAAGCAAATTAGACTCCTATGGAAGGCCCTGGGAGAAGTTGGGACTCCTGGAGGCAGTGCTTTATCCCAGAACAGAGAGACTTAAACGTGGCCTGGAAAGGAATAGGAACTGAGCCCAGAGGGTGGGCTGAAGAGGAACTGAAGCAGAATGGAAAATACTTTTGTTTGGACTTTTGTTACCCTGGAATTGTTTAACATTTAGTTAGTGACTTAACTGGAGGGCTAAGCCACGTCAGAAACTCCAACTCCAAGGGGAAGGCTGAAGGGACCCTCCTTTGAGGAAGAAATGGAGGGAGGGTGCTTCTGCAATGGCATGCTTAGCCAGCAGGGGTGCTATGAGACAGCTATGCCTATGACAGCCTGGTAGAAGCGTTATGCCAATCTTAAAGATAAGTTACTACTGTAATTCCTCTCACAAATAGACTCTGTTGTACCATGGAGATAAGTGCTCTCCTTTCACCCCTAGAAGAGGCCTGTACTGCTAATGGGAGGAATCTTATATACTATAAACGTTATTGTCCAATATCTCTACCCTATATTGGCTTTAAGATCCTTGCTAATTTTTTTAACAAATAGATTAGATACAAGGCTTCTGAAAATTGACTAGAAAGATGCAAAGGATGTTATTTTACAACTGATGGCATTTCTCAATTTTAGTAGAGTATTTTATAGCCCATGTTGAACATTTAGCTGAAGCTAAAGTTGTGATCCTGCATTAAGCTCTGCGCAGGTGAACTTCTACACTCATTTGAGATAAAGTAGACTAGATCTAATCCTTGTATCTCCCTTAGATTCTATGACCTACATTCCATATATGAGTCAAATTTCAGAGTTAGTTCCCAGGAAAGAACTCAGGCCTAGTCTACACTAGTCGGTTATTTCAGAATTAGCCAAGTTAATTCGAACAAAAAATGATTCCGTCCACACGACAAAACCGTTTTTTTTATTTAAAGGGCTCTTTAATCCAATTTCTGTACTCTACCTTAGCAAGTGGAGTAGCACTTAAATAGAGATCGCAATCCCGGGTTAAAGGTATTGTGGATGCAATTCGACTTTATTGGCCTCCAGGAGCTATCCTAGAATGCTCCCTTGTGACAGCTCTGGACAACACTCTCAACTTTGATGCACTAACCAGGTGGGCAGAAAAAGCCCTGAGAACTTTTGAATTTCATTTCCTGTTTGGTCATCATCAGCACAGGTGACCATCCGCACAGTCCACCATCACAGGCGACCATGCAGAGTCCACAATCACAAGAGATCACGCAGTCCCGGATTCGCAGATGAGCTCCAACATGGTCTTAACAGGAGGTACTGGATCTCATCGCATGTTGGGGAGACGAGTCTGTTATGGCAGAACTACATTCCAAAAAAAGAACGCAAATACGTACGCTAAAGTCTCCAGGGCCATGATGGAAAGAGGCTACTCCAGAGACACAGAGCAGTGTTGTACGAAAATCAAGGAGCCCAGGCAAGCATACCAAAAAGCCAGGGAGGCAAACGGGCGGTCTGGGTCACAACCCCATACATACCACTTCTACCATGAGCTCCATGCAATTATGGGAGGTGACACCACCACTGCCCCACCACTGTCCGTGGACAACTGCAAGTGGGGAGTTACCCGGAGTGAGGAAAAAGAGAAATTGGAGGACGAAGAGGAAGAGGAGGAGGAGGACAGTGCACAGGTGGCAAGTGGGCAATCTATTTTCCTCCCCAGCCAGGAACTATTCTTAACACTGGAGCCTATAGCCTCCCCCAACTCCCAAGGTGGGCTCCCAGACCATGACCCTGGAGAATGTACTTCTGGTGAGTGAGAGCCTGATTGGTGGTCGTGGTGGGGTACCCCAGCCGTGCTGGGCTGTTCACGTTTAGTTTAAAGGGCTGACCCCTTTTCAGAGCCTCATCAGAGCCACGCAGTGTGTGTGTGGGGGAATGAGAGGGGGTGTTGTGTGAAGTGATCATCCCAGAGAGCTCGCAGGCCTTCCTTTTGTATGGCAAACCCACCAGGCATTGCTTGCTATGGGAAAGGGGGCCCAGCAGTTTGAAAGCATTGAAATGAATGTAGAAGAAGCAGAACCCAGCATGCCCCTAGGCTGCCTGCAAGCTGAATTCTGTTGCCCAGCCATGTGTGATGGCTTACTCACACCAAAGTGGCAGGCACTTCAGTATAAGAGGCAAAATGCTAACTTGTACAGAAAGAACATGTGCTGTGTATTATGAATTGCCTGTTTCACTGAGAAGGAGTGTCCTCTTTGTTCTCTGTGTAAGCAGAGTCAGGATGAGCTCTACCCTGACATCTGGTGGTGAATTATGGGGAGTGTGGAAAGAATTTCAGGGAGCGTGGAAAGGAATACCAGGTATTTGCATTGGCACACCCACCTCACCTAGCATAGCTCATGGCAGCCTGGGATGGTTATTTTGACAGCTCTGGAATCCCCAATTTCTTTGTTATTGGGGCCGGAGGAATAAAGTGTTGTCACCCTGATTATGTGAATGAGGAACTATGAGAATGCTTTATGACAGAGATGACTCAACCTCAGTTAAGTAGTACTTGCTAGACGAGGGATGTGGGTTCCAAAACCCAGTGAATTGAGAGAGGTTGGGAACTGGTGTGTGTACCTGATGGTATGGGCCCCATTTTGAGGGTCTGGAACACCAATTGCATATCCTCCTCTCTCCACTGTTAAAGAGTAGAGCTAATTCTGATTGCATTAGGAGACCATGTAGAGGCTGCTGAGCTGGATTCACATTGGGCCAATGGTGCACCAGCACTGGGGCTCCCCTACTAAGAGCTGAAATAACTGAGTGCTGTGGGGGAGCCTGAAGACCTATCGCTAAGCAGCTGGCAGAGCGGAGCAGTTTGCAGCATGTTGGAGCAGCCCATGGAACAGTGAGCGGAGCGGAGTGGAGTGGTTTGCAGGGATGGCTGGAGTGCCTCACAGGTTGGCTGGAGGAGTGGCACAGCTGGTGTAGTGGAGCTGGTCGTGGTGAAGGTTACAGCAGAACTCCACAGAGAGGCGGAGCAGTTGGCCATGGTGCACATAAGGTGCCCCTTAATGCCCTGTGTGGCGCCCTCCCCCCATTTCCACCCAGGCTGGGGGGGTAAAACTCTGCAGATAAACTTTTGAACTCTGGGGTGGCACTGACCAGAGACTTTCGGGTTGTTGGACTTTGGGGTAATTGGACTTAAGACCCTAAGGGGGAAAAGGACATTGCCAAACGTACTTGGAGGTGAGTTTTTGCTTATGGTTTGTGTTATAATCCTGTTTGTGGTGTCTCTCCAATGTGATGCCGCATTGTTTCCTTCCTTTATTAAAAGGATTTTGCTACACTCAGACTCCGTACTTGCTAGAGGGTAAGTATTGCCTCCTAGAGGCGCCCGGGGGGTGGTGGTATGTAAGTGTCTCAGGTCACTGGGTGGGGGCTTGAGCCAGTTATGCATTATATTATTGAAACAGAACCCCTGGATACTGAACCCAGCCCTTGTTGCTGCAACTCAGAGGGGCAGAAGAGTTACATCTGAAATGTATCTTTTAAAATACTACCCTCCCTTTTTCTCCTCCTGCAGGTGCAAATGTTTCAACGCAGCCCCTGTCTACTCCATTCCAGAGGCTGGTCCAGATTAGAAGGCAGAAAAAACAAACTCAGGATGACGTGTTTGCCGAGCTTATGCAATCCTCCTGCACTGATAGGGCCCAGCTGAATGCATGGAGGCAAACAATTGCAGTGTCCCATAAAGAATTACAGGAACACGAAGAGAGGAGGGACGCGTGTGTTGAGAGCAGGCATGATGCTATGGTCAAGCTCATGGGGGAGCAAACTGACATGCTGCCATTCCCGCATTAGATCCACCATACAGCGGAGCAAGACCACAGACTGCTGCTGCAGCCCCTGTATAACCGCCCTCCCTCCTCCCCAAGTTCCATAACCTCCTCACCCAGATGCCCAAGAACGTGAGGGGGGAGGCTACGGGGACCCACACACTCAACCCCAGAGGATCACCCAAGCAGCAGCAAGCTGGTTTATGCGAACTTTTGATTTGGTTTCTGGACTTATCCTTCCCTCCTCCTCCACCCCCTAACCCAATAGCCCCCATCCTCCTCGGTCTACCTTCTGATTTCTCTCAGTGTGTTGTGCAACAAATAATAAAGAATGGTTTTTAAACAATTTTGACTTTATTTCCTTTCATATATATGGGGGGTGGGTGACTTCAAGACAAACAAACACAACTGTCACACCATACCCTGGCCAGTCATGAAACTGGCTTTCAAAGCTTCTCTGATGCGCAGCACGCCCTGCTGCGCTCTTCTAATCACCCTGTTGTCTGGCTGTGTGAAATTAGCTGCCAGGTGAGTTGCCTCAACCTCCCACCCCACCATAAACGTCTTCCCCCTTCCTCTCACAGATATTGTGGAGCATACAACAAGCAGCAATTACAATTGGAATATTGGTTGTGCTGAAATCTGAGTCAGTAAACTGCACCAGTGCCCTTTCAAACGTCCAAAAGCACACTCCACCACCATTCTGCACTTGCTCACCCTATAGTTGAACTGTTCCTTACTACTGTCCAAGGTGCCTGTGTATGGCTTCATGAGCCATGGCATTAAGGGGTAGGCTGGGTCCCCGAGGATAACTATAGGCATTTCAACATCCCCAACAGTAATTTTCTGGTCTGGGAAGTAAGTCCCTTCCTGCAGCTGTTCAAACAGACCAGAGTTTCTGAAGATGTGAGCATCATGCACCTTTCCCAGCCATCTCACCTTGATGATGGTGAAATGTCCCTTGTGATCTACCAGTGCTTGCAGCACCATGGAAAACTACCCCTTGCGGTTTACGTACTGGCTGCTCTGGTGTGCTGGGGCCAAGATAGGGATATGCATTCTGTCTGTTGCCCCGCTGCAGTTAGGGAACCCCAGCTCATTAAAGCCACCCACAATGGTCTGCACATTTCCAAAAGTCACCACTGGCTTCTCAACTTTGAGGGCTGGTCTCATTTTGGTGTCTTTGCACTTCAGAGCAGGGGACAGCAAGTCACAAAGTTTCATGAAAGTGGCCCTACGCATATGAAAGTTTCACAGCCACTGGGAATCATCCCAGACAAGTAACACTATGCGGTCCCACCAGTCTGTGCTTGTTTTCCAGGCCCAGAAGCAGCGTTCCACGGCATGAACCTGGCCCAGTGCCACCATGATCTCCCAATTGCCACATGCTGTGCTTCTAGGAACATCTGTGTCCATGTCCTCATTAGTATAGTAATCGCGCTGTCATCGCTTCCTCGTCTGGTTTTGCAGGTACTGCACATACTGCTTGATAATGCGCAAGGTATTTACAACTGCAGCGGAGATCTGAGCGGGCTCCATGCGTGCCGCGCTATGGCGCCTGCACAGGTAATCCTGGAAAAAAGCCACAAAACGTAGGAAAGCTGTTTAGTTTAGGATGGCCGATAGAAGGCGGGAAATGGTTGTCTTCTGTAGCTTTCATGGAGGTGGGAAGCTCACTAGAGGTGCAAGAGTGGGAGAACAGAGTTTGCGGTGGAAGCTCTGTAGCTAGGTTCACGATAGCCGAAAAACGATGGGGAATTGTTGCCTTCCTTCTGTTGCTTTCTTCCATGGGAGCCCAGGACAGAAAACATGGAGAAATTAGCTAGCGATGCAAGAGCGGGAAAGCAGAGTTTGTGGCGGAAACTGCTGCTCAGTTCATGGTAGCTGAAAAAAGGTGGGAAATGGTTAGATAAAAGAGTAGATAGAAAGATGAGAGGACATGCAAGGTGGATTCATAATACCAGGAGACAGGCGGTGCACCGTACTGCACCGTCTGCTGGCAGTATGGCGTCTGCCGTAGCTTTCACAGTGGGAGGAGCGAGTGATGACACACACCCAGAAACATCTGGGAGAAATGTTTTTGCCCCATCATGCACTGGGAGCTTAACCCAGAATTCCAGTGGGTGGAGGGGACTGCGGGAACTGTGGGATAGCTTTCCATAGTTCACCGCTCTGACATTTGATGCTAGCCTTGGTACTGTGGACGCACTCCGCTGAATTCACACGCTTTAGTGGGGGGACACAGCATCAAATGTATAAAATTGCTTCTGAAAATATGAATAGAATAAGTTTGAATTAATTCTGTACTGTAGACGTACCCTCAGTGTTAGTGGTTGTCTTATTTTCCTCTGTCACAAATAAGTGATCATACTTCTCTCGCTTTTGACTTTTTCATGCTTCATTCTTTACTTTTACTGATACGGTATGCTCCTCCACCTCCCTCAAGGAAGGCTGATGGCATGGTAAGCATTCAGGAAAAACGTATCTAGTTTAATTCATATAATTGGTGTGTCTTTGTCAGACTGATGTTTATAAAAAGAATCTCACTATGGCAATGATCCCAAGTGGCAAAGTGGAAGGACCAAAAGGATTAATTAATCCTCCTTTGCATTATTTAAAAATCAACCAACAACTAAAAATGATAAATTGCAAGTAACAGGCCTGCTATAAAGTGGAAACAGAAACATTAATAGGTTTTAAGACTAAAAGAGACCATTATGATTATCTAGTCTATGTTCCTGCATAACACAGGCCAGAAAATTTCACCAGGTGATTCCTGCATCAAACCAAATAACTTAGTATTTCTTATTATTATTACTATTTTATTTATTTTTATATTTATTATGGTAGTGCCAAGAGACCAACTGAAAATGGGTCTCCCTTGTGACAGGTGTTGTACAAAGAGAGTTAGTAGATGGCTTTGCCCAGAAGAACAATCTAACAAGACAAAATAGACAAAAAGAGGGAAAAGAGAGAATACAAGGAGAATGAACAATGTGATTGCAGCAAATGTTGTGTTTGTTCATTTTTGGGATGAGGTGAGGTTTTGTTAGGAGGGGATTTACTGAAGGGAAAGACAAAAGGAGAGGGGAACAGAGCAGGGGAGTAAAAGGAGGGGAAGAAAATAGATCTGGGTGGGAAATGGTTTTCCTGCCTTGGGAAATTTTTTGAGATTTTCAAAAAATTTCCATTTTGGCATCAAGGTGAAACCAAGATCATTGAAAGCTGAGATTGTGTGTGTGTATGTGTATCTATCTATCTATCTAAATTACAGAGAGAGCTAACTGGGTTATCATGGTAGAGTCTCACTCTGGACCACTCAATATTTAATTATGTCTAGAAAGTGGAAAAGAGACTGACTCTATAGCATAGTGATTAGGGCACTCATATGGGAGAGCGGCAACATGAACTCAGGATTTGAACTGGAGTTTCTTACATCCTAGTTGAGTAGCCTAACCACCATTCCATCCTGACAAACTTTTTGCATTGAACTGGATACATTCCCACAAAAATGTCAGTTTTGACAAATCAGCATTTTCTGACAAAAAAAATTCCATCTCAAATTTCCTGATTTAGAAGAGACCCACACAAGCCCATATGCGTCTGCCAGATCCTGCTGTTAAGTCATAATGTTACTGTGCCAGAGTGCTGAGAACCAGCAGCAGAACCAGCACTTTGGTCACTGTAAGTCTAATTAGTTTTCCTGGAAGAAGGTCTGATTGCTGGAAGCTGAGGCTAATTACTAGACCTGTCTGAGCTGAGGGAGCTAACAGGCTAGTTAACCCATTAATGAAAGAGTAGAATGGTGCACAGGAAGGAAGTGTAAAGGCAGAAAGAAAGAGAGGGTAGTAGGGCCAGAGTAAAGGGAGATCACTGCGTGAAGAGATCTTTTTTACCTTGCAGAAGGGGGTGATATTTGAAAATTGTCACTGTAAATAGAGTTGCTGCATGGGACTGTAAGGGCAGATGTGGGTGAGATAACTCAAATAAACTACAAAATAAAGGTGTTAGAGCTATTTGTTTGAGAATACAAGTGTAGAGGACTGTGTCTGTCACAGCTGTTTGTGGCATCATAATTTTCTTGTGATGTCATAAACATATGGTTAAGATGACCTCATTACAAGAGTAGGAGGAGCCAGAAGGTTGGCTGTGAGGATGAGAGCTCTTATTAATATGTAAATATCTTCTATGAAAGCAAAAGGAAAATTGATGACAGAAAGTCTTTGTGATTTTTGCTAAGCTTTATATATTACATCTTTCCATCTCACCAACTTTCAGGTCTGTTTATTTCTTAAATGATTTAATTTGGATTCCAAAACTGTTGTGCATGTATAATATTGTGTGCTGTGTCTTTAGGATTACGTATGCAAAATGTTGAGGTATCATCACTGGCAGACAACTGTAGATGCATAGACTCATAGGACTGGAAGGGACCTTGAGACTGGTCATCTAGTCCAATCCCCTGTACTTACGGCAGGAAGAAGTATTGTCTAGACCATTCCTGACAGGTGTTTGTCTAACCTGCTTTTAAAAATTTCTAACGAGGGAGATTCCACAGCCTCCTTAGGCAATTTATTCCAGTATTTAACCAGTCTGACAATTAGGAAGCTTTTTCCTAATGTCCAACCTAAACCTCCCTTGCTGCAATTTAAGCCCATTGCTTCTTGTCCTATCCTCAGAAGTTAAGAAGAACGATTTTTCTCCCTCCTCCTTGTAACAACCTTTTACGTACTTGAAAATTGTTATCATGTCCCCTCTTTTCCAGACTAAACAAACCCAGTTTTTTCAATCTTCCCTCATAGGTCATGTTTTCTAGATCTTTTAGCATTTTTGTCACTCTTCACATAGAACATTAGGGTTGGAAGGGACCTCAGGAGGTCATCTAGTCCAACCCCCTGCTCAAAGCAGGACCAGTCCCCAGATTTTTGCCCCAGTTCCCCAAATGGCCCCTTCAAGGATTGAACTCACAACCCTGGGTTCAGCAGGCCAGTGCTCAAACCACTGAGCTATCCCTCCCCCCTCTCTACACTACACTCTCTCCAATTTGTCCAGATCCTTCCTGAAATGTGGCACCCAGAACTTGACACAATACTCCAGTTGAGGCCTAATCAGCACAGAGTAGAGTGGAAGAATTACTTCTCGTATCTTGTTTACAACACTCCTGTTAATACATCCCAGAATGATATTCACTTTTTTTGCAACAGCGTTACACTGTTGACTCATATTTAGCTTGTGGTCCACTAAGACCCCTAGATCCCTTTCTGAAGTACTCCTTCCTAGGTAGTCATTTCCCATTTTGTATGTAAAAACAATGAGGAGTCCTTGTGGCACCCTAGAGATTAACAAATTTATTTGGGCATAAGCTTTCATGGGCTAGAGCCCACTTCATCAGATGCATGAAGTGAAAAATACAGGAGCAGGTATAAATCCATGGAAGGATGGGGGTTTCTTTACTAAGTGTGAGGTCAGTCTAACGAGATAAATCAGTTAACAGCAAGATACCAAGGGAAGAAAAATAACTTTTGAAGTGGAAAGACAGTGGCCCATTACAGACAGTTGACAAAAAGGTGTGAGTAACAGTAGGGAGAAATAAGTAATGGGGAAATTAAGTTTAGGTTTTATAATGACCCAACCACTCCCAGTCTTTATTCAGGCCAAATCTGATGGTATCCAGTTTGCAAATTAATTCCAGTTCTACAGTTTCACGTTGGAGTCTGTTTTTGAAGTTTTTTTTGTTGAAGAATTGCCACTTTTAGGTCTGTTATTGAGTGACCAGAAAGACTGAAGTGTTCTTGTGTGCAACTGATTGTTCCTTCCTAAGTGGAGTACTTTGCATTTGTCCTCATTGAATTTCATCCTATTTACTTTAGACCATTTCTCTAGTTTGTCCAGATCATTTTGAATTTTAATCCTATCCTCCAAAGCACTGGCAACCCCTCCCAGCTTGGTATCATCTGCAAACTTTAAAAGTGTACTCTCTATAGCATTATCTAAATCCTTGATGAAGATATTGAACAGAACCGGACCCAGAACTGATCGCTGTGGGACCCCACTCATTATGCCCTTCTAGCATGACTGTGAACCGTTGATAACTACTCTCTGGGAACGGTTTTCCAACCAGTTATGCACTCAGTTTATAGTAGCTCCATCTAGATTGAATTTCCTTAGTCTGTTTATGAGAAGGTCATGTGAGACAGATTCAAAAGCTTTACTAAAGTCAAGATATACTACATCTACCTGCATCCAAAAGGCTTGTTACCCTGTCAAAGAAAGCTATCAGGTTGGTGTTCTTGACAATCCATGGTGACTGTTACTTATCACCTTTATTGTCTTCTAGATGTTTGCAAACTGATTGCTTAATTATTTGCTCCATTATCTTTCCGGGTACAGAAATTAAGCTGACTGGTCTGTAATATACATATACAGGACAGAGCTCAGATCCATTTAAGCCACAGTACATGCGTGGTTAACTTCTGCTAATAAAGATTTATAGTTTGAACATACTCAGCTGTGTCCTTAGTGATCCTCACAGTTTCAGATCTCATGACTGCAGCACATATGGACAATAGCCCTGAGCTATTCCACTGTTAAATGGCAGTGTCACTTCAGATCCAATGTTCTAATTCTGACTCTGATTTTGATATGTGTATAAAACATAGTAATCACATACATGTAGGTGAAATACGGGAGTATGCTAAATATGTGAAGCAGATGATGAGTATATAATCTAAACTCTCCCTTTTTAGAAATAAGGGACCAGATTTTCAAAGGTACTTGCACACCTCAAGATGCAGATAGATGCCTTCTGGATTTTCAAATGCTAGATTCCCATTGATTTTCATCTTTAGGCACTTACATGCCCTTAAAAATCTGGCCCAAAGTTGTTGTTAACATCAAATGCCTCATCTTATTAGCAGGTGTTGATCCTGCTGGGAAAGGGTTAAGCGGGTTCAGTTGACTCTTTAAGTATGTCTACACTACAATTACACACCTGTGGCTGGCCCCTGCTTGCAGGGCTTGGGCTAAGTGGCTGTTTAATTGTGGTGTATCCATTATGGCTGGGGTTGGAGCTGGTGTATAGGACTCTGTGAGGTGGAAGGGTCCTAGAGTAATGTAGTGTGTAATTGCAGTGTAGGCATAGCTTATTAACCTATCTATACATAAGGGAAGGTGGAGTAGCTGTCTAGAGTGAGTATAGAAGATGGACAGTGCAGGTCTGAGAACCCTAGGAATGGCCAAGCCTGGATAGAAAACTTAAAGGTGAATTGTGTTGCCTTATGTGTAATAAAACCTAGCCCCAGGAATGGGGTGAGTTTGTGATGCTGTGTGTGTGTGAACTCTGTTTTAGAGCAGATTGGGAAAGACCCACAATGGATTAGAGCTGGTGTCACGGTATTCACCCCCACTCTGAACCTTAGCGTCCAAAAGATGGGGTATCAGCATGAATTCCTCTAAGCTTAATTACCAGCTTAGATCTTGTAGTTCTGCCACCAACTAGGACTTGCAATGCCTGGTACACTCTGGTCCCCGCAAAACCTTCCCAGGGGACCCCAAGACCCAGACCCCCTGGATCTTAAAACAAGGAGGAACTGACTATCCCCCCTGACTTTCCCCCCCTTAGACTTTCCCTCCCTGGGTCATCTGGAGAGGCTTCACCAACTCACTGGTGAAACAAGATCCAAATTCCTTGAATCTTAATACACGGGAAGATAAACCCTTCTCCCACCGTGTCCTCTCCCAGGATTTCCCTCCCTGGGCTTTCCTGGAGAGAGAGACAGATTCAAGCTCCGTGAATCTAAAACAAAGGGAAATTCACCTTCCCCACCCCCCTCCTTTCCCCCCACCACTCCCTGGTGAGTTTAGACTCAATTCCCTTGAGCCTTAACAAGGGGGAAAAAAATCAATCAGGTTTTTTAAAAAAGAAAAGCTTTTAATAAAAGAAAGAAAAAGTAAAAATTGTCTCTGTAAAATCAAGTTGGAAAATGTTACAGGGTCTTTCAGCTTATAGACACCAGGGAGAATCCTCCCCCCAGCACAAATACAAGTTGCAACAGAGATACAATCCTTCCAGCAAAATACACATTTGGAAATAAAGAAAACAAACAAGACTAAACCACCTTTCTAACTGGTACTTACTAAATTGAACAGAAGATTGGAGAGTCTGTATACCTGTCTGGTCCCTCTTAGACCCCTGAGAGAACAAAAAGAACAGTACAAAACAAAGACTTCCCTCCACTGAGATTTGAAAGTATCTTGTCTCCTGATTGGTCCTCTGGTCAGGTGTTAGCCAGGTTTACTAGACTTGTTATCCCTTTACTATCTGTTTATGAGAGCTTGTTATTTCCAAAGCATGCTTTTAATATTTTATTTATTTAAGGAGTACTTATTTTTGTTGTTTTTATAGCCTAATAGATAAGGCATCCAATATTAGATTGGAAGACTGAAAGTTTGAGTTCCTTTGTGGTCATGATTGTTTGAACATGATTGTCCTTTCAGGACTTGGAATTTATGAATTGTTAACTTACACAGCAGACATAGGTTTGTGTCCTGACCATGACAGAATTAACTCATTCAGCCTAAGGAATTGTTTGTGAGGAGTGATTTACACTGTCTTCAGCATGAGCCAAAATAAAAGAAATAGAAATCCATGTAAACAAGTCCTATTTGCATAAAAGCCTTACATTAGTTTAGTATTGCATGATCTAAGTTTTAAAAGGCTGTTAACTGGAGTGAAATAAGAACGATATAGTATGTTCTAATAAACAACTGCTCTGATGGAAATGTCACATGGAAACTAGACCATAGAGTCAGTATAATATACATCTCTCCATAACCACAGGGGATTTTTATAGATTATATGAAGTTGTGGCTGTTATTCCCGGGAATACTTATATACAATTAACTTTTCAGGTGTTTATCATAATTCTTATGACCATTTTAGCTAATTAGGGTTATGCTCATTTTGGGGAGGGTTTTTTTTTTGTGTACAAAAGTTCAAGTGAAGTATGCCTTAGTGCCCCTGCAAATTCAATAACATTTTGGGGCAATGGATTGTAAAAACATTTGTTGTGTAACACACAAACTTGCTGCTGAACCCCTTGATTGTCAACATAAGCAGCAGCTGACTTAGGAGCCCTGCCCTACTGCACCTGCACTCTGGCTCCCCCTGTGGTTTGAGATCTGCTTCTCTAGAGGGGCAATAGGGAGAACTAGAGCAGCAGATCATTCCAGGGTGCAGGGGCTAGTTCTGCCACAACAAAGTTGCTTCCTTTCTGTGCTGAGGATCTTACTCTTTATCACAAGGAAAGACTTTCCAGTGAATCTCAGCTTTCTAGCATTTGTAGGCTCCTCCATGTGGGAGTATCTCTGGGGGACTATCCACGGTCCTCTTTTGTCTGCCCCTGCTCTTCCTTCCCCTCACTCCTGCTCATTCTTCAGTCCCCTAACAGTGCAACTCTCCCATGTATCTGTCAGCCCTGTTATGCCTGCCCATATGAGGGGCAAAATCTAATGCACAGAGAGATTCTCTCTAGCTATCATTTGGCCAAGGTCTCACTTCTGCTGACTGGTGAAAATATTTCTGTGCCATTCACCACCACCCTTATTACTGACTATGGTTTCTTACCTTAGAAGGCAGGCAAAATATCTTCTACTCATTTTAGAAATAAGAAAAGAGTGGTTGCACAAGGTCCCTTCAGGCAGAGCTGGCACTAGAATCTATATCTTGTTATATGACAGCCCCAAGTTAAAGCCACTTTGCCACACTAACTGTCAGGATGAAGCTGCCAGCTTTGCGTACTCACCTATGCTGATGGTAACTATTGGTCTAGCTACTAGACAACACTTCCCTCCCAGAACTAGGAACAGAACTCAATAATCCTTACTCTCATTGCTCAATGACTCTCACAAATAGTTATACACACCACTGGCAAAGTGTTTGTCATCTCCTCTTTCAGAATCTGGTCCACAAAGAGGACAACAGTCTACTTTTGCTATATGTTATTCCTTTAGCTGGCTGTAGAGTCTGTGTAGTATAGGTCTGTTGTATTAATTTAGATGGCATAGCAGAGGTGGATTTACAGTGAAACACAGAGTGCCCTGGCATGGGGCCAGGCAGTTGTGGGGGCAGAAGCTTGGTCCTGCCAGCTCCTGCTGCAGGCTCTGCACCCACCTGCAGTCAAGCTTCCCTTCCCCGACCTCTCCCCCAAGCATGCCATGTTCTTCCCCTCCCAGTGCTTCCCCTGCCACCAGATAGCTGTTGTTTGATGCTCAGGTCACTCTGGGAGGAAGCGGGAGGAGCAGGGCTGCAGCATGCTGGAGGGAGGAAGTGGAGAAGAGGCAGGGGTGGGGCCTTGGTGAAGGGGGTGGAATTGGGGCAGGATGGAGCAAAGGCAAGGTCCTGCACTCCCCCTCATGCACACCCAGTCCTCTGCCCTCCCTGACACATACTCAGCCCCCCCATGCCCTGACTCCTGTGCCCCCCCTCCTCATCCAACCCTGGGCACCAACTGGGAGCTCCTGCACCCCCCCTCACATTCCCACCTGCACTTCTCGCACCAAATGGGAGCTTCCCCAGGTAAGCGTGCCACACCCCAACCTCCTGCCCCTACTCTGAGCCCCCTCCTGCATCCTAACTCCTGGCCAGGCCCTGCACCCTAACCCCTAGCCCGCTCCTGCACCCTAACTTCCTCCCAGACCATGCACTCCCCTAGCACACACCTAGCCACCTGCCCTCCCTGACTCCTGCACCCCCTCACACACTCCCAGCCCTGACTCCTGCAACCCCCCACACCCTCTGCCCACACTGACTCCTGCAGACACCCCCACATCCCCACCTGCACTCTTCACACCAAACAGGACCTGCCCCAAATGCTACACCCCCAACCCTCTGCCTCAGCCCCCTCCTGCACCCTAAATTCCTACCAGACCCCATACCCCAACATTTTTTACAAAGCACTCTTATCCAAAGCACTTTACAATAGTTAGCTAATGGTACAAACAATATTTGGAAAGATCATTAAGTGGTCTGCCGAGACCCTCAGCGATTTTCAAGTGGTCTGTGGAAAAATAAGTTAGACTACAAAAACAATCAAGGTACCTCACTTTATTTTCACTTACTTCCTATTACTTATAGTAGAACAATGAAGAAAAAAGCATGAAAAACGAGTGTGGGGGGAGATAAGAGAGAATGTTATTTTTCTTGGCTGGGTCCCAAGGAGGGGCCCCAAAAATGAAGTTGAGCATATGGCTCCACTAACTCTAAATCCACCACTGTGGAGTAGATAGGACAAAGGTGTTAACATAACCTAGTCACTGACCAAGATTGAAGGGTGTTAAATGAGGTCCAGGGTTTGAGATACAGAAACCTCTGCCTGCTTAGTACCACGTCAAACACCATTAAAAAACCTTGTAACCTTTTATTAAAGATAGAAAAAAGAATTAAAACAGTTGAATCATTTGAAATGTAAAGTAATAAGTAAAGATTTGATTTTACTATTTTTGTTTCCCTTTAGTTGGAGAGAGTTTTAGAAGGAACTCGCTTCCCCCCCCCCCACTTGTTGGACAGTCTCTTGGTTAGTATCAAAGGTGGCAGTAACTTTTGGGGGGAAAGAGAAGAAGTTAGTTGAGATGTGCTGGAGATGTTTTTGCTGCTGCTGCTAGTCAGATTCCATTTAATCCCAGGTGATAGTTGGGATTCAGCTGGAGTGATCTTATCTGGGTCCCTCTCTTTGGCCTGGTCTGGTCAAGAAAGCTCTCAGGAGCAGGGTGATGAAGTCCTGGGGTCCCAGGAGAGAATGAGGAGGCATCCCTGATAGTGAAACTTGCTTTAGTAGCCTCTCTATTCTTTCATCTTTCTTATGTCTGTTTTTTAAGGACCCAAAAATGGAGTGCTGTGGTATACAACATCATCATTACTTGTTCACTAATTAGACAAATATCCAACACACCAATGTTGTTTCATTAATTTCTGGTTGGATATCTTGTTTTTACCAAGCATGACTTTAACATAGTCCTTGAATCATTTTAATGTGGGGTGCTTTTTTTCTTTTTCTTAATTTAGTTTCTGTGTCTGGTTCTCTTGCACCTGTTTGTAACATTCATTATTGAAAACAACTTGGCCTACTTTCCATCAGCACTTGTTTGTATAGATTATTGTTGAATTTTATGAATTTTGAAATATGTTTTACAATTGATCTTATAGTTAGGATAAATGTGTAGCCCAATTATCATAACTCAGTGCTGAGTATATTAAGATCCTTGGGGTGAAATGCTGCTGATGACCCAAACAAGAAAAAAAAGCATGTGATTGTGATGGATTCCCCCTGGGGTGCCACCTGGAAGTGGAGTACCACTTAGCACTCTGACCCACCAGTCTGAGCTCCTTCTCACACCATATTGCTGTGAGAACTACAAAGCCTTCCAGCCTGCACTTTCACTAGCAAACATACAGGATAGGGACATAACCAGCTGTGGTTACAAGCAGGCTCTCTGACCAGCCCCTGCATGGGAAACCTAATCCCAGCTCTTCAGGCATGCACCCCCTCTGGAGTACAAACCCAAAATTCTACTGTCTTGTGCTACACAGGGAACTGTACAGCATAAACTCATAAAATTTACCTCCTCCCTCAATATGGAGAGGAATATGCAATAGCCTTTTGCCCCTAGATTATGATTCCCAGACACTGGTTTAGATAAAGTAAAAACAAGTTTGCTATCACTTATAATTCATCTTTTGTAGTTAATAAACAGATCAAAGCAGATTACCTAGCAAATAAACAAAAAATGAAAATTAAACATAATATACTAACTAGATAGGGTGAGAAACTGCTATTCATACCCAAAGAGATCATACAAGCAGGCTGCAGATTCTTAAGTGGCAAGCTGCACTTGCTTTACAGCTTGGAATCTCCAGGTGTTTCATTCACAGGCTAAACATCCCTTTAGTCTGGGTCCAGCACTTCCCCCAGTTCAGTCTTTGTTCCTCAGGTGTTTCCAGGAGTCATCTTGTGAGGGGAGCAAAGAACACCAGATGATATCACTTCTCACCTTATTTAGCTTTTGCATGTGACTGGAACCCTTTGTTTCAAAGCTTGGTTCCCAGACTGGTCTGTGGAAAAACACTGACATCCCAAGATGGAGTCTAGAGACGTGGTCACATCAGATGTCTTTGTAGACTCATAGCAGCCATTACTTGCAGGCTGTCTGTAGCCTTCTCAGGAAGGCTCCCCAGGTGAGAGATAAGCTTCTCCTAAGGCCTGTTGTTTTTTTTTTCCTAATGGCTCATTGCCCTGAACAGGCCCTTCCCCACCTACCTATCTAAACAGAAAGCCTCTTGTCTAGTGGGCGTTATCTAGGTGTAACTACATTTGAAATACAGATACCTAGCCAATATTCCTAACTTCAGATACAAAAAGGATACATGCTTACAAATAGGATAATCATGTTCAGCAAATCATAACCTTTTAAATGGCATCTCACATGATTTGTCTTGTATAAAATACATTATAATTATGTCATAATCATATCCTAATATCACTGTGATGAATATGGAGTGCAGTGTCATAGTGATAATGCAATTAAAGACTGTATCACAATGCATACATACATACTGGCAGATTTAAGATTGCATAGGTACATTTAATTTTAGACTTTCCTAACTCTGGAAAGCTTTACTTTGCAACTTTAACATAGGTGCCACTTCATAATCTCATAACACTGCTATATGCTGAATAGATAATTTGTTCTCCCCCCTTCACTCACTTTATATCATTTTTATGTTTTCAGTGAATACTTTAAAATAAATATAATCAATAACTCCCATGTCTCACCTCAAAACGAAACTGGGAAATGGTATTGTCATTCACAAAGAGATTTTTTTCATTCTCTTCTCTATGTGCTTATAAAAAGTACAGTCCCTCTTGGTGAAGCAACATCCTCAGGGAGGGAGATATTTTCACCACCTGTTATGTTATCTCTGCTGCTGAGGCTCTGATCCCTGAAGGAAGAACCAAGGACAAGATACAGAGACAGAAAAATTGAGAGAAAACACAATTAACTAAATGCATAGGGCAAAGAAAGAAAAGGCTGTTGGTCTAATCCTGTCCTTTAGCTTTTTATTCACTAAAGTACTGTTTGTCCAGATATACGGTACTTCCCTAGCAAAGGAAATTCCCATTGACAGCTGCATACGTCAGTACTGAGTTGTCTTGGAAGCCTTGCTCTCAACCATAACAGCATAATAATAGAAGAGAGAAATGAGCCTGCTGCTCTCAGAACTGGGAGCTAGGAGAAGGAAATAAGCCTCTTTAGGAGAGGATGGGTTCTTTATACGAATGGAAAGGGGAAGAGAGTCTACACAGGGGATGATGGGCTGCAATGAACAGCTGGGATTCTTTTTTGTTGATGTAATTGTATTGTTATTGATTTAATGTTAGTGCTAGTTCTTGCACAGCAAGTGTTTGTAAAGAAACAGGAGAAATAATACAAAATATAGAAAGTGTGTGTCCACATTACTATGGTAACCTTAGCCATTCCTTAGATAGATGTCAGTGTCTCTTCCCTCTCCCCCTCATTATCACTGTGTCCTAGTGCCTTTAATGTATTTATCCTCACAATATTCCATTGACAGTGGGATGTGCTACTGTCTCTATTTTACCTGCAGGGAACTGAGGCACAGACAAACTAAGTCACTTCAAATTTCCACAGGAACTCTGTGGTCAACGAGGGACTTGCATCCTGGTCTCACAAATCCCCAGGGAGGGTCCTAATTGCTGGGTTATTTTTCCTCTTTGCTAATAATCAGGACAGAAGTCACAGAAGCTAATTTTTTCTCTTTTTCGTTGCCTGTTTTTACAATAAATGTAACATCCAAAGACAAAGGCAGCAGCAAATTGCAAAAATGTTACTTTACTCCTGGTGTCTTACCAGCACTATGATCATATCTTTCAAAGCCACCCCAGGCCTAGCCATTATTTTTATACTCCTACTCTTTTATTACACTGCCCATGCCTCACTGGCATATTAGACTGCTCCTGGCCTGAAATGGATCAAGGGTGGATCCTGTATTCTCAAATGGATCCTGTAATCTCAAATTCTGAATTAACTGCCTGTTCAGCCCCAAATGCAGAAAGGGGTCAGGCTGGGCTGCAGAAGGGTTGAGTGGGTGTTTAGAAGATGTCCAGCGTTTGTTGGCAGGCTTCTTCCACTTCCTAGCCCAGGAGAGAGCAAGTCCATGAGCCTCTCCACTTTTATAAAGGGGAGAGAGGCGGGGGTGGGGGGAACCGCAGCCACCTCCAGTCTGACTCCACCCTCAGCTGGAGCCTTGCAGCAGCTCGCGCGCCACTGTCGTGGGGAAGGAGAGGAGCCAAAAGCCAGCTGGGTCCACCACAGCTCCTCCTGGCACAGCAGCTCCCCTGGGACTGGGAGCGCAGGCGGGCGGGCGGCAGGGGCGAGCTCACAGTGAGAGAACAAAATGCAAACTCTTCGCCCTGCTTCCCAAGCGCCAGCCCGCCGCAGCTGAGGTGCGGAGGACGGAGAGGACGACTAGGGCTCACAAAGTGCCCCAACAAGGAGGGCGGGTGTGCAGCGGATTGGCCTCTGTTACCAGCGATTACAGCCCGGGGGTGGGGCTGTCACTGAGCCCCCCCCCCACTCCGAAAGAGACAAGCGAGAGCAATCCGCCGCCGGCTCTCCGGGACAGGGACAAACTTCTGCTGTGCAGAGCCAGGGCGCTGCTCCGGCCGCACGCGGGGTCCGGGAGGCGAGCGAGGCTTCGCTGCAGGAGGACGAGCCCTGCTGCTGCCCAGCGGGGGAGCAGCGCCGGAGCCGCAGCTGGGGGCAGCCAGCTGGGAAGCGGCGTTCGCCCCTCGGTGGCTCGGAAAGCAGCGGGGCGGGGGAGAGGAAGCGCCTGCCTGGCCCAGCGGCGGGGAGGAGCCGGGCAAGGCGAGGTGTCCGCACCTGGCCAAGTACTCTCCCTGCCTCGGCCAGCCGCCGCCATGGGCTCGGTCACCTCCGCTCTCAGCAGGTCCCGGAACACTGTGGTGCAGCTGAGCTCGGAGCCGGGAGCCGCGCAGGAGACGAGCAGGAGAGTCCAGGGCCGCGGCAAACTTCGGGGCGCCAAGAGCCGCGGTCGGAACAAATGGGCGCCCCCCGCAGCGCCCGCCGGCCCCGCGCTTGCCCCGGGCGCCTGGATGGCAGGCGGCGAGAAGCAGGAGGAGCGGCGGGAGCTGTCCGCGGTGCTAAAGTGCCGGGAGGAGGAGCGGAGCGCGGGCAACTTGCCATTGCCCCCGAGTCCCAACCGCAGTGCCCGTGAGTGTCAGCAGGGTGTGGGTGGGGGGGTGTTTCCTCCCTCCTCTTACCTGTCCGAGGCGCTACAGCTTCCTGCACGGCCTTGGACCCTCAGCCCTTACTCAGGCAAAACTTCCTCTGAAGTCTAGGGAACTTTCATCTGGGCAAGGCCTAAGGGCCCGAGCCAGCTCCCCCTGGAGGCTTGCCATTGGACTGAATGGAGCTGGGTCAGCCTTGGGGGAGAAGGGGGTGGGAAGCTGACCCTGGCCTATTATTATTAAAAACAGTGCATTTAAATGAAGTTCTTAAGTAAGTCTGCACCCATACCAGAGAATCCTGAGGTGAAGACTGAGGCTCCAGCGAACAGTGATCAAATATTTGTGGCAACAGTTTGCATTACAAGCAAAAAACTATCTTAAAAGTGCTACCTATTTTATGTAAGGGACTTAAGAGATTTTTTAAAAACAACCAACCAACTAAACAAACAAACTGAACAGTTGCTCTAGAATACACACCTGTCCTAAAAGGATAATGCTGTGGGACTAAGGGTTATTGCGCTATAGTAAGCCATACAAAATTATGTATTGCCTTCCAGTTTTCTCACCTTGTTTTTCAAGTGTGGACTCAGGATGAGGAAAGATTTTGGTAACTACTGGGAATTTCTTCACAAGATCATCCCTATAAGAGTAAATGCCTTTTTGGAAATGTTTCTAATGTTAGCACTTATTCAGCTAGCATATCTCATGCTGTCGGTCAGTATTTTGTGTGTGTCTGCATGATGTGTGTGTTTCCAGTGCAGTCCTCTAGTTTCAGAAGAATTCACTCTTTTATTTGGGAAAGATTCAGAATTATTTTTTAAATATATTGATAAATAGTAAAACATAGGACAGGATCCTACACTGATTAAAAATGATGAGGGAGAGCATAGATGCATGAGTATGGAAGGAAAAGATACATATTCAGACATCCTGTTTATCACCAGCTACCTCAGATGAATATCTCCAGTTACACTGGCAGGTATTCAGTTGTAACGCTTTAACAAAATGTCCACAGTGTACCTCTCTTGGGACTAAATTCTATTCTCAGTTATACTAATCTAAATTCTCTGTGCACTTTAGCTGGGGTTAAACTCTGCTCTCATTTATACCACTGCACATTTAGAGTAAATCCATTGAAATCAGTGGATTTAATTAAGTTCAAGTGTATCAATTTAACAAAGTGCAATTTGGCCCTACATTTTAAAGTAGGGTCTGGCAGAAGGAGACTTGCCCATCATCACACTTTCTTTCAGCTATATCATGCCTCCTTTCCCACTATTGTACCATGTCACAAATTTGGGGTGAGTAGAGGTGGGTGAGCTGTATGTGTGTCCCCTGGAATTTTCTATAGGTTGCTGATGAACATTTCCTCACTAGTAGTACCTCTTTTCACAAATGTTGTGATGTAGAAACTTTGCTATTACCCCTTAAGCTCCATGTAGATGGATGGATGCAGGATCAGCTCCATAATCTGCGCAACAATAAAAATTCAATAAATAACTCAGGATATCTGTGACCAGATACTCAGCTGTTGTAGTTTAATTGAAATTAATATAGCATAATAAATTATACTAGCTGGGAGTATGGCTCCTAATATTTAACCTCTCTATGCTTTCTGAATTTTACTTTCTCCTATTACAAGAGGAAATATTATATATATCACTGGCTGTGCACACTGTTTAGTCTAATTTTCTTCTAACGTACACCAGTGTAAATGAGAATTAACTTCACTGGAATTGAAGTCAAAGGCATTATACTGACATAAAATTGGCATGAAAGTAGAATCAAGCCCTATTTATTCAGAATGATGTCCCAAATAAATTCATCTTAGAAAACCCTGTTTTTGTCTTAGAGTGATTCATATATTGTGGACTTAAGATACTTTAAAATTTTGTTAACTGTAGCCTTGGTCATGAGCAACCATTGTCAGTTCCAATTGTGTGCGTGGGAATGGTATGTTAGGCTTGGAGGTATCAATCACTAGTGTGACTTGCTGTTTAACATTTTAGCTCATATAGTGATATTAGGATATCTTTCATAGTATGTGAGTCTGCCATACATTCTGGATCTAAATATTTACCTGTCTTACTGATCTCAGCACTGGTGTCACCCCACTTCAATAGTTTGATATGCTTAATACATCCTGCACATTTGTCCCAAGCACATGTGCAAAAAGCAGCTGATCAGTGTCAAACAAAATATAAAAAAGATTCAAAACTCTGCAATTATGTGGTAAAGAAACATAATTGAACCCATAATTAAGTCTTGAGGTAATTGCCTAATTAAATAAATGGGTTTATGCCATACTCCAAAGCTGATTTTGTTCCATTGAAGTTAGTGGGAAGATTCCCTTTGATTTCAATAGGAGTTGGTTTGGGCCTATTTGCGTAAATGTTAAGGACTCAGTTGTGGCATATATTTATAAGCCAAAGTTGAAAGTGTATGAAGGCTCATTATCCCAACAAGAGCTCTGGGACTCATGTCTGAAATGAGTATAATGGCGCTTAGTCCTCTGGAGAATGTGGTTGCAGGAGGGGAAATGGGTTATATTTTTTTTAATTTTTTGCTCTCTTGCTTCCTGTAGAACAGAGAAAGGGCCTGGCACAATCTGATCCTAAAACTTACATGTGTTGAAAACATAAAATTATTCAGCCATTTAAAAACATTGTTTTGCTCTTATTCCAGTGGAAATTTTCCTGTGGTTTCTGATGGTTCCTACTTACTTAAGGGCTCAGTCCCCTGATCCTTACTAAGTCATGTTTCTTGAATAGGTACTCCAGGGGCAGCCTGATAGACGAATGAGTTAAACTTTCTTATATGGATGTATTCTAACTTATCTGTAACCATTGTAATGAATTTTCTATAGCAAGACCTCAGATAACATAGAAAATTTTTGATACAGTGCACCAATCCCTACACCATATGACATATTGGCTACTGGTGAAGCAGAGTGCAACTTAAAAGATAGTCTTAGACATAGTATTATCCAAAGTCATGTGGATAGTCAACATGGGCCTTGTTCTTGACCCTGTTATACTGGTTTTATACTAGTGTAACTCCACTGAAGTCAATGGAGTTATTACAGCATGAACTGCTGTATAAGGGTGGAGGATCAAGTGTCATCTTTTGTGACAGACCAGTTTTATGCGTTCACATTTTGAGGAAAAGAAAAACCTGATGAAGGATTGAGTGGAGACAAAAACAAAACTAGGTTATGCCTAGTGGGGTAGAGTTGTATTTTATTAAGCTGGATCTCATTAATCTACAGATGCTTTTTAACTCACACAAAAAATAGCAAGGATTTAGTTGAAGAGATTTGTGATGAGGACTCATGTTGTTTAGACTTTATTAGTTTTTCAAAATATTCCACAGTAGATTTAGCTGAACATTATGAAATATCACAAAAATGCAATGATCACAGTACATTTTGTGATGCAGTACCCTTGATTTATGAATGTGTGTTTTTTGACTTAGGGTAAGATTGTGTTTGGTGCTTGTGTCTGGGCAAGGATGATGAGGGGGCTCAATCTTCTTTTTAGTGTGTGCGCAACATGCCTCAGGTGGCACGTGACCAGGATTGATCACTGAATTTGGTCTGTCTGCTGTTTGGATCATTCGCTTCCCTGGCTCAAGCCGGTTACTTATGTGTTTGCATGCCTGGGACCTAAATTAGCAAGATTACAGGGTAATAGGAAAGCAACTAACTACTCTTTTGGGGACAAATTCTGCTCTGGTGTAAACAGACACAACTCTAGTTGTCTTCTGTAAGGGTTTTATTATGCAAATATACTGAGGAGAAGAAAGAAGGTAGAAGAGAGAAGTAATGGCCTAACTTGATGTCACAATCTTATCACTCACCACTGAGCTGCTCATAAGGCAGCAGCAGAGGAGTGAAATAGGTGAGACAAGGAGGAGAAAGAACAAGAGGAGGAAAGTGGGAGACATTTTTTATGGCGGAATTTCAGCCCTGACCCTTGAGACACCCAGTGATGTCACTATCCCTACCAACTGCCAATGAGCTGCTGAAAGAATGATTTACTGCCAGTGTCACTGAGAGGGCAGAAGGGGAAGAGAGAGAGAAGGGAGAAAAATAGGAAGGGAGAGGAGAGATGAAGAGGGGGAGGAATCAGATGGGGTGTTATGAGTATTTGTTATGAGTATGGGTTATGAGTATTCACAAATACAAACTGCTAGATTGTACTTGCAATATATTTTCAATATACAGTATCAATTAAAATAATTTAAAATGGGAAGGATTTAGTTTGATTTTGTTTTAGAGAAATTGAAAAGTTTTGCCATGTGAACTTTCATGTCCTTGCTTTATTAATGACCATTCAGCTAGACAACTGTCAATCCTTATATTTCACACATTCCTTCCAGTGGATTATTATAATTTATTAGGGCTGTCGATGAATCGCAATTAACTCAAAAAATTGATCATGGTTAAAAAAAAAAATAGAATACCAGTTGAAATGTACTAAATATTTTGGATGGTTTTCTACATTTTCAAATATATTGATTTCTATTACAACATAGGTTACAAAGTGTACAGTGCTAACTTTATGTGTTTATTTCTGATTAAAAATATTTTCACTGTAAAAAATATAAACAAAAGAAATAGTATTTTTCAATTCATCTTATACAAGTAGTGTAGAGCAATCTCTTTATCGTGAAAGTGCAAGTTACAAATGTAGATTTTTTTTTTTACATAACTGTTTTGTTTTTGACTTCAGTGTAAAATTTTAATTCTACAAATCCACTCAGTCCTATTTCTTGTTCAGCCAGTTGCTAAGAGAAACAAGTTTCTTTACATTTACAGGAGATAATACTGCACCCTTCTTATTTACAACATCACCTAAAGTGAGAACGGGCATTCATGTGGTACTTTTGTAGTTGGGATTGCAAGGTATTTACATGCCAGATATGCTAAACATTTGTACGCCCCTTCAAGCTTTGGCCACCAATCCAGGAGATATGCTTCAATGCTGATGATGGTCGGTAAAAAAAATTAATTAAATGCATTAATTACTTAGTGACTGAACTCCTTAGGGGAGAATTGTATGTCTCTTGTTCTGTTTTACCAGCATTCTGCCATATATTTCATGTTATAGCAGACTCGGAAGATGACCCAACACATGTTGTTCGTTTTAAGAACACTTTCACTGCAGACTTGACAAAACACAAATAAGGTACCAATGTGCGATTTCTAAAGATAGCTAGCTACAAGACTTGACCCAGCATTTAAGAATTGGAAGTGCCTTCCAAAATATGAGAGGAACAAGGTGTGGAGCATGCTTTCAAAAATCTTATAAGAGCAACACTCTGATGCAGAAGGTACAGAACCTGAACAACCAAAAAAGAAAATTAACCTTCTGCAGGTGGCATCTGACTCAGATGATGAGTCCACACTACTTCCTCAGATCTTTATCAAGCACAACCCGTCATCAGCATGGAGACATGTCCTCTGGAATGATGGTTGAAGCATAAAGGGACATTTGAATCTTTAGCGCATCTGGCACATAAATATGTTGCAACACCGGCTACAACAGTGCCATGCAAACACCTGCTCTCACTTTCAGGTGACATTACAAACAAGAAGCAGGCAGCATTATCTCCTGCAAATATAAAAAAACCTGTTTGCCTGAGCGATTGGCTAAACAAGAAGTAGGACTGAGTGGACTTGTTAACACTAAAGTTTTACATTATTTTGTTTTTGAATGCAGTTTTTTTGTACATAATTCTACATTTGTAAGTTCAACTTTCATGATAAAAAGATTGTACTACAGTACCTGTATTAGGTGAATTGAAAAATACTATTTCTTTTATTTTTTACAGTACAAATATTTGTAATAAAAATAAATATAAAGTGAGCACTATACACTTTGTATTCTATGTTGTAATTTAAATCAATATATTTGAAAATGTAGAAAACATCCAAAATATTTAAATAAATGGTTTTCTATTATTAACAGTGCGATTAATTACAATAATTTTTTAATCTCGTGATTAATTTTTTAATTGCTTGACAGCCCTATACTTTATCTAATTTTATGCCTGCATCTATGATAACTTTTTGAAGCATCCAGAACTGTATCCTAGAATGAATTCAAGTCTGCAGACAATGAATGACTTCTGGCAATACCAGGGGTACAAAAATAATTCAAAGTACATCTGTATTAGTTAGTTAGGAATGATGTCTAAGTGCTCTGTAGTGTAGGCTGTTTATGGAGAAAGGAATAATTTAGGAGACAATGTTTATATTAAGCAAGTGAGATGTATGTCTCTAAATTGGGCTCCTGAGGGTTATTTATGGTTAAGAGCATGAAGGGCTGGTAAAATTCATTCATTACTGGCAAGCAGTCTGAACACAGCTCCAAAATATGAATTGTCAGAATAGACAATTCTTTCAGTTGGCTTCTGATATTTTACATCAAATAAATACTGAATTGGTGTGGTGATTTTAGAAGACACGTGGCTAAGATGTCACAAGAAGATGAGCAATTGAATAACTGGCATGATTTCAATATGGTGAGATCTGGCTTTTTTAAGAATAGGTAGGGGCATGCTGTGAAAATGTTAATAAGGGGCTCTCAAAAAATGTTCAATTTAGTCAGTGATACATGTGCCAAGGACCTTCCACTTTACCACATAGACCTTCAGCATCTACTGGGGTTTGTGTGGGGTTAGGATAC
Source organism: Chelonoidis abingdonii (assembly GCF_003597395.2). Taxonomy (NCBI): domain Eukaryota; kingdom Metazoa; phylum Chordata; order Testudines; family Testudinidae; genus Chelonoidis; species Chelonoidis abingdonii. The sequence continues at coordinate 92,772,143 of NC_133770.1, read as the reverse complement.
GTAAAAACATTTATCAGTTTCATCCTGGTCCTTAATAGATGCTTGCCATTGTCATACAATCACCACATAATTTGTCTCATTTGGAAGGAAATCTCTGCTCCTGCAGAGTTCAAGAGGTTGTTGCAGGTCAGGAACTGGGTACAACTATACAATGGCAAATCTGTATGTGGAAGTACAGTAAGTTGCTGGGCTGCAGCTAAAGTGCAACTCTGTGTGTAAATTAAACATCCTCCTAATTTTCCATCAACTCATCAATGCAAACTACTTCTGCTCAACCTGTTTCCCTGAGTACACTGTATGACACCATCTACGTCCTCATCTGAGGTTGGATCCAACTCCCTATCTATCCTGTGTTTGATCAAATCAGGAAGAGGAGTCAGGTAGGGAGCATGTACAGGGAATCAATAGGAGATAGTTTTCAGTATGACAGAGAATGGGGGAGACAGGACTCCTTCCAAGCAAAATCCGAGTCCAGTTTCCCGCTGATGGAAACTGGCTCCCCTGTTACCAGACTAACATCCGTAGCAGATGCACTCATGATGCTCCAAAATATAGAAAGCCCCTAGAATGTTATCCACCTTGGACTTGGCCAGCTTTACAAAGGTGACATAAACAAAGTGAAAAATTTTGGAGCCTCATCACAAAAACATTGGGAAAATTTTATATTTCATACCAGAAATAAAAGAATTTGGGGGAGTCTGAGTCCCTTTTCTTCCCCTCCGTATGAGCTGGGATCTGAGGGTCCTGCTCTTGTGGGTGTGGGTATCTGAGTCTTTCTCCCTGCCATCCATATGAGCTGGAATCTGGGGAGTCTTAGCACCTCCTGATCCCGCCCCCCATCTCAGCCAGCATCTCTTTGCTTATCTAGGGTGAGAGATTGAGCCTCTTGCCCTGCCTTCCTATGTCTGAGCCAGGATCTGGGAGGCCCTGATCCCCTAGGGGTCTGTATCCCCTCTCTGCCCCATCATGTGCTAGCTAGGATACTATTTGCTGTATGGAGGGGGGAGGAGAACACCCACTGTGATGAATGGAGCAGTTCATACCTCTTATTGTGTCAGGTATTGTATACCTCTTCATGGGGTGTTCTCATTCATCTGAGAACATCTCCGTGAGATGAATGGGCCACTTCACACCTCTCTGAGCCTGCTGTATTGCAGGTGGATGTGCAGAGCCTCTTTCCCATACAGTAGGACCAGATTTGGGGCAGGGAGGGACTCTGCCTCTCCATTCTCCTGCCCCTTCTTATCTCTATCTGGTACATGCAGTCCTCACAGTTTCACCAGCTTCCCTCTTCTCCATGGACCCTCCAAGCTTACTACTAGGGTATTGGAGTGGCAAGGAAGAGGGCAGATCTGGTGTGTGTGGTGTGGGCTCAGAGCAGCAGGTGTGTGTGCAGTGGAGAGGTTAGAACAGTGAGGTATGTGGGTTGGTCACAGGAATGGGCAAGATGGAGGGAATGTGGGAGGAACTGGAGCAGTGCTGGGCGAAATCTGAGCAGTTGGAGGGACTATGGGAGTTGGAGTCATGAGGAAGAGGAATATGGGGGCAGGGCTGTTGGAACAATGCAGGAAAAAATTGGGAAGAGGTCAGAGCTCTGCAGTGGGTGATGTTGGGGTGGCTTTCTCTCTGCCCCCCAAAACTCCTCACAACCATGCCCCCTTTGTCTGATCTCCACACCAAAAACATCCCCTCTGATTTCATGCTAGTCCCTGCATTGTTCCTTCCTCCTCTCCCAAGGTTCTCAACCTTCAGGTCCCGTGCTGTCACCTGCCTCTTCATAGGGAGAGGGGAGAACCGGACTCTGCAGGACAGGCAGAGAGACATGAGATGATACAGGGGCAGTGAAGGATGAACAGGCAGCCAGTGCTTTCTGTGGCTGGGGTAATCATTGCCAAGGAGCCAGAGATAGTGGAGAGGAGAATAGGGCTGTGGTAAATGAGGGTGCTGAGAAATTATTTAAAAAAAACAAACGAGGAAATTAAGTACAACTCAAGCTTTGTTCACAGAAAGTTACGGTTGTCCAGTGGGGCCTTGTTCCCTTCCAGAATGTGGAAAGTGGCTAAACTTAAACCTCTGAAAAACAGGAAATATAAAGTTAAGGTATACACCACCACACAATGCAACCTTAACTCTGCTCTCTTTTAGCAATGCCCCAACATGCCAATAACACACGTACACATAAACTCTCCCCTCACAGATGCTATGGAACACTTTGGGAACAGAGCCCATGAGAACTGTAGGATAAAGTCTAACACCTCTCTTTCTGAAGGCAAAACTTGGTGTAACACCAGGCCCCTGGATGGGTTGTTGGCAGCAGGGATTGAATCTAGGACCTCTGGATCTCAAAATGCGTGAGCCTCTGCTGCTGTAGCAGGCTCAACCCTCTGAGTGGCCTAGCCACCACCAAAGGGGAACAGAGCACCGCATTGAGCTGGCAGGAGTTAAGTTAGTTTTAGGTGAGGCATAGCAAACAGGAGCTTCCTACACCTCACCTACACATCCTACATCACCCAAACCACCCTAGACTTGCTAAATGTTACCACTCTTCACCCTTGTCCAGATGTGCAGAAACATTGCCTTCACTTACCCCTCTGTAAACTCTGGAGACCACCACTCTGTATGCCACCAGATTGCTGGCAATACCCATGGCAAGAAGACCCCTGTGCCCCTATGCATGGACACAACCTAAATATTTAGAAATTCCATGCTAAAATGAGGCATATTTGATCCCTCAAGGTGCACTGCACCATCTTCATATTACAGTCAGCATTTTGCCACATTACTCCAACTAATCCCTCCAGCATTCAATACAGCTACACCTAACACTATGAATGCAGATGGAGTGCATGCAGATAAATGCTGGAATCCATATATGTAGAACTTAACAAAATGAATGCCATGTTCTATTAGCCCTTGCCAGACCTCTCAACAGTGCCAGATATTAAGGGACTGTGCCATTTTGATCCACAAAATCCCTGTCCCAGTTGAAGCAGCTTCTGTCCCTCAAGGCTGGCTGGACTTGCCTCCCTCTTCCAGGCTTTGCACAGGTTGTGCACAGGGTTGCACTGACACTCATGTTTGGCCTGGTCCCCTGATGGGGATGGAGGAGGCAGGTCACATTTGAATGAGTCTCCCATTCAGAACTACAAAAGGACAATCTGCTCACATTCCTTGGAGCAATGATCCAGTTGTGGCCTATGAGTATCCAGATATTTTCTTTTCATGCTCCTTTGGTTTTGTGAAACATGGTTGGTTAGATAAATATTATGCAATCACCCAAATTTCAGTAGCTCTACACAGAACATAAACGGAGCATAAAAAAGTCAAGCAGTGCTTGAAAGGAAAGTAGGAACATTATGAGCCAGACTCTGTAGGCACTTATGTTGCACCTGCTGAATGTGCATGTGCAACCATTTTGTGTGCAAAGTCCAAACTTGTGCATGCAAATCAGTATTTATAAGTATAAGTGTTTGCATTCTTCACTGAAGGACATCTTTTCAATCATTTTATTATTTTATTTTAATTTAAAGTGATTTATTAAAAAGAAAAAGCTCCTGGCATGCCAGGCGAACATGATTGTTGTTGCACTTAGGGAGATGCAGTTTGTAGGTAGCTGGTACAGAGCAACTTTTTTTGCAACTCCTCTGGTCTGCTAGTGATGCAAGTGAACAAGAAAACCATGCTTATCATCAACTCCTTATACCCTTTCACTCACCTGTGTACTGGTGCAGCACCTGGCAACACTCAGACTTAGAGAGAGAGAGCAGGGTTCAGTGTGAGTAGCGGAGTGTGGATTTACTCTGTCCATATTGGCTTTTCAAGCTGCAGCTTTTAATAATTCAAGTGAAATTATTAAATCACATGCAGGAAATTGCTGACATAGTTCGCTGTCTAGTTTTTCCATTAACTCCTCTTCCTTCTTTATATTACTGTGCTCATTTTGGTCTGTGTGTCCATGTCACTATGTATAAATTGTTAGAAGTTACTATTACTAATCACATTTGCCTATCCAGGGTATAATTACATGAAAGCCCAACTCTGTGATTTTTAGAGTATAAGAGATGACTAGAAGTTATTGTTCTGATCTATAATTATGTGCTCATTCTATTGCAGTGGGCCTTGAAGGAAACTTGATAGTTATTATTAACTGTAAGTGTGAATACATATAGCAGCACCAAATTTGACTGCAGCTGTTCTGTAATTGCCAATACCACATGTCACTGAGTCCTCCCCCAGTTGACTTTCCTCATGGTTTTCACCTTGTTCACAGAGCTATTTGAATATTTAAGCCTACACTCAACTCTCATGTCCTGTATATATTGGTCCATATCTTGGCCTCTGGCTCTGCCTATTTTGGGCTGCTCCAGTGGCAGAAGGTTGCCCTAATAAGGATTCATATGACATAGGCTGGACCCAGGGATTTGGCTCATTGGCTTTTGGTGCCATTTATGTCAGAGTGCCACAAAAAACAGTGGTGTGGGCAGAAGGGGATCTTGTGTAGTATTTTCATATAGTATTCTCCCAACACCACGGTTTTCTGTGCAAGCTTCTGGGGTTCTTGTAAAGGTTCAACATACAATATACTGTACATAGAATTTGCAGTTTGTAGATGTGCATTAATTATGTAAAGAAAGAGCAAGTATTTTCCTATTACCGCATAATAATAAAATAAGTAATACTTGGCAGTTGCACTCTGGATTTACACTGGTTAACTGAGATGAGAATATGGCCCCTTGGTCTCTCTTCTCTTAGGGTGAAATTCACTCCCCTGCTGAAGGCCATTGCAAGGCCTATGGATCCCTTAAATTCCACTGTAACCCTATTTTAAGGATTAAGTGGAATTTAAGTAGCGCGTAGGCCTAGTGCTGCCCCTAACAGAGGGTTGAAATTCTATTAATGAGCTTGATTGAAGTCAAGAGCCTATCAGAGTCAGACAGGTATTTTACTCAAACTAATAGTTTTTCTAATGTTTGGAAAGCATGGGTGATACAAAACGTATCTTCTGTAGATGCAAATGTTTTCTTGGAAATGCTGATGCATGTCCAGAATGCTTATATATTGAGCCTTTTTAAACATTTCCTATTAAAGTTATCTGCAGAATCAGAACAGAATTCAGTTGTCAAATGAGTAGCATCCCTTTACTGAAGACAAATAAAACTCAAAACAGACTTCTGAAAGGTAAGCATTGCTGATGAAAGATGAAAAGTACATCTGATAAAAATGTCACAGCTAAAATAAGACTGCAGCATCGATGCTAATAGCAGCTCTTAGAAGGTTTTGATCTGTAAGTTTGCAGTCTATCAGAACAAAAAATTGAGCTTTCAGTTTTAATCTAATTTTATTAACTCAGTTTGATGTATGGTATTAAAAACTTGTTTACTGAAGCTTCTGAATAAAACAATCTAAAGTGAAATACAAATGAAAGTTACAGTTGCTTTGGATGTTTTCAGTATTTAGGGGTGGCTTTTCCAGAGCAAAATTACAATTTTATCTTTTTTCAACATTCTTAAAAAATAAAAATATAAATAAAAGGGCAATAGGAATCCATAAATCTGAATATTTCTTTCTCGGGGAAAGAAGAAATTCTGTAACAAGGTATGTCTTTTTTATGGATTAGGTGCTCTCTAGCTCTCTCTTATCCCAAAGTGGCTTTACAGATAAGGGGAGCGCTATAGCATGGGTATTATTAAGCGTCTGATGTCCTGCCATCTAGTCAATGGTCAGCCTCTAGGTCAGACTGACCTTGGTTGTGTTTGTATTATTTTGTTGTGATTCTATTATTTGTTTGTCTTCTGCCATGCCCCTACCATGATAATTTTTTCAGTTGTAGCCAACCAACCCCACACCTTAAGTTTACATCTAAGAGCTTGTCCACATGGTCCCACAGTGTGGATTGCAGGGATGTGACTTGCAAAACTCACTAAAGTGTTGCACTGTAATGGGACTATATTAATATGAACTAAGTATCTTTAGTTTGCACTAGTAAGGTGTAGATGGGGCAATTGCAGCACACGACTTTAGTGTATGCTGCAGTTCATCTGCCTATAGTCTGCACTGCAGGACTATGTAGAAAAGCCCTTACTCTCCTTCTAACTTCTTCATTTGTCCTAAAATCATTTAACTTTATACCTGCTATCTTCCAGAGAACTCTTATCTCTATTGCTTCTGGCCTTCTGATGTCTTTAATTCAACGCAGTTGCTTCCAGACCATACCGTAATCCTATTAGTACATCAACTTGATACATTTTTCTCTTTGGTACCAAATGTAATGTTTTTATCAGTCCATAATTTCATCAGTTTCTATGCAGCACTTGTCGCTAAGGCACATTTCCTTCTAATGGCATCCTTGTGGAACTGTCAGCACTGATCAAGCATCTTAGGTACAGGTAAGATTCTACTTGTTCTGTGATTTTTCCGCAGCTGCATTCCAATCCTTTTATCTATTGTCCCTTTTCCCAGATGCAACTACTTTGTCATCTTGGCTTTTGTTATAAGTCCAAGGTAACAAAGAGTATCATCGTTAATTCAAATGGATTTACCATTTGTTTAATGTCATATGCATAAGCTAAGGAGTTTAACTCTAGATCATCCAATGTCATGCCTTCCAACTTATCTAACATTCGTAATGTTCCGCTTAAGAACATGATGAAAAGTGATGGTGAGTCCCCTTGTCTTACATCAGACTTTGACTTGAACCAGTTGCCGCCAATTCTTATGGCATTCCAAGAGTCTTCGTATGAAGCTCTAATAATTGCAATTATCTTATCTGGAACTCCAGATGATTTTGCTGCTTTCCATAATGATTACCTCCAAACTGAACCAAATGTTGACACTTCAGGCAAGTCTGTCTAGGACAGGGGTAGGCAACCTATGGCACGTGTGCCAAAGGCAGCACTCAAGCTGATTTTCAGTGGCACTCACAGTGCCCAGGTCCTGTGGGGGGCTCTGCATTTTAATTTAATTTTAAATTAAGCTTCTTAAACATTTTAAAAATCTTATTTACTTTATATATGACAATAGGTCAGTTATATATTATAGACTTATAGAAAGAGACCTTCTAAAAACGTTAAAATGTATGACTGGCACGCAAAACCGTAAATTAGAGTGAATAAATGAAGACTCGGCACAACACTGCTGAAAGGTTGCCGACCCCTGGTCTAGGAGAATGAAAACTCTGATTTCAAATCCAAGCAGTCCAAGCTTGTTAATCATGGAAGGTAAGCAGACTAGGGTGGAACTGCTGATAGCTGTTCCTAACAGGCTAGCCAGCCGTGACGTGGCATTCTCATGGGATGGATAGAGTGGATTGGCCTCACAAGCCATTACATCCAAAACTCACTTGTTATAGGAACAATACAGAAACCAAACTGATTTCTATGGATTTTGATCCAGGTCTATCAGGCCTAACAAATGGAAACGGTTATGGATTTCAAATAACAGCTAAATGTATTACATGTATTAGCTGGAATGTTAGAATGGTATTTGCTCCAGGCCAGACTGAGCTAGTAGTGGCAGAATTAAGGAAGTTACAAGTTTCCCTTCCCTTCCATACAGGAGACATGTTGGCTAGTTACAGGATAGTTGGAAATTACACTTTACTTTACTCCAGATAGTGCAGGGGACAAGCAAAGCATAGCTTTGGGATTGCTATAGCAGTGGACAAGAGAACTGTTACCTCAGTGAACAGCTGGAAACTAATGTCTGAACAGATTGTCGCAGCAAGGTTTACTACTGTCTACAATAAACTATGCGTAACTGTGATCTGCTGTTACATACTGTGATAGGGTATACAAACCCACACTGGGCCAAAAGAGGTTAAGGGAAAGTGCTGGACCCAGATAGCCCTGCCCCTCCAGCCCTGCTGAGTGTGCTCCAACTGAAAAAAGGGTTGAAAAGCGGCCCAGCTCAGAAGAAAGGAGGCTGGGGAGGATGACAGACCTACCTTGAAGGCTCCTGGCAAATGCACTGGAGAAGCTTCATAGAGAAAATAAGACTATATGCTGAGCCCAGTTGGGGCTGATCATTGGGTTTCTTTTTATTTTTCTTTTCACCTTATCTTGGACTGGAAGTTTAGAGAAGAAAGAATCAGTAGGAAGTGACCATTCCCAGGCATTGTTGAACCTCCTAGGGCCCTGGGTTGGAGCATGGTGGAGTGAGCGGGCCCTGGCTCCCCCACTACTGCCCCTTCCACAGGAGGCACCCAGACCTCTTGTCCACTTCACTGCACCTCTGATAAAGGAAGGAGTAGGACTGCATGACCTACCCACTGGGAAGTGGCATTGGGTACACTAACCACTAGGCCACCTAACCCACCGAAGACCCTAAATGAGATGAAATTTAATAGTGCAAGTTCATGCATTTAGGGACTATCAACAAGAATTTTTGCTATAAGTTGGGGGCGAATCAGTTAGAAGTGACAGAGGAGGAGAAAACCTTGGTGTATTGGTTGATCACAGAATGACTATAAGCCCATAGCATATGGCTGTGAAAAAGGCTAATGCAGTTTTAGGATGCATCAGGTGAGGTATTTCCAGTAGAGACAGGGAAGTGTTAGTACCATTGTACAAGGCAGTGGTGAGATCTCGTCTGGAGTACTGTGTGCAATCTGGTCTCCCATGTTTAAGAAAGATGAATTCAAACTGTAACAGGTGCAGAGAAGGGCTGCTAGGATGATCTGAGAAATGGAAAACCTACTTTAAAAGAGGAGACTCAAAAAGCTTGGCTTGTTTAGTCTAACCAAAAGAAGGCTGAGGGGAGATATGATTGCTCTCTATAAATACATCAGAGGGATAAATATCAGGGAAGGAGAGGAGTTTTTTAAGGTAAGTGCCAATGTGGACACAAGAACAAGTATTTATAAACTGGCCATCAACAAGTTTCAGCTTGAAATTAGATGGAGGTTTTTAAACCATCCGAGGAATGAAGTTCTGGAACAGCTTCCAAGGGGAACAGTGAGGACAAAAAACCTAACTTGTTTCAAGGTTGAACTTGATACGTTTATGGAGGTACGATGAGACTGCCTATCAGGGCGGCTCTAGGCATTTTGTCGTCCCAAGCACGGCAGGCAGGCTGCCTTCGGCGGCTTGCCTGCGGAGGGTCTGCTGGTCCCTCAGCTTCGGCGGACCTCCTGCAGGCGTGCTGATGCCTGGAGCCGCCCCTGCTGCCTATGGTGGCATGTAGCTGATCTGCGACTGCTAGTAGCAGATCTCTGCAATGGCTGGTGATTGGACACTAGGTGGGGAGGGTTCTGAGTTACTACAGTGGATTATTTCCCAGGTGCCTGGCTGTTGGTTCTTGCCCACATGTTCAGGGTCTTAACTGATAGCCATATTTGGGGTCAGGAAGGAATTTTTCCCCAGGTCAGATTGGCAGAGATCCTGTTTTTTTTTTTTGCCTTCCTCTGCAGCATGAGGCACAGGTCACTTGTAGGTTTAAACTAGTGTAAATGATGGATTATCTGTAACTTTAAGATTTTAAATCATGATTTGAGGACTTTAGTAACTCAGCCAGAGGTTAGGGGTCTATGACAGGAGTGGGTGGGTGAGGTTCTATGACCTGCAAAGTGCAGGAGGTCAGACTAGATGATCATGATGGTCCTATGAGACTCTATTATACTCACCAACAGAAGCAGCAGAAGAGGAAGAGGATGATTTTATCAGCAACTGAATAGCACTGTAGATGAGATTCCTGATTATGATATGATTCTGATAATGTAAGATATAAATGCAAAAATTGGTAATGGACATGGTAAGCAAATGACTCGTATAGGACCGCACAGCACTGGGACAGCAAATGATAAAGGGGAAAAGTTAAGAACTTGCTGTGAGATGCACAATCTGATTAAGGTGGTACTTGGTTTCCTCACAAATACATGCACAAGGTTATATGGAGCTCACCAGATAGTCAAACCAAAAAGCATATTGATCACATTATTATTAGTAAAAGGCATAAATGGTCACTGTTGGATATTAGAGTCTACAGTAGAGCTGAGTGTGGCAGTGATCATGAACTACTAATGGGAAAGATTAAGTTAAGTCCAAGACAAAGATGGGTACAACTGGAGCCAAATTTAATCTTGGTAAGTTAAGGGATAGCTCTGAGGAAGACATACAAGGTGATGGTTGGAGGGTGTTTTCAGGCCTTTAATTTGTGATGATGAAATCTCACTACAGATCAGATAAGAAATATTTAAGGAAACAATACAAAACACAGTGAAAGAAGTTATTGGAAAACATAAGCAAACAAAGAAAAGCTGGATAAGCAACGCAACAAGAACTTTACAGGAAAAATGTAAACAAGCCAAGATAGCTGGGAAAACAGAAAAAGCATTACGTGAAATGGTGAAGAAATCACAAAGACTGGACAAACAAAAGTTTTGGAAAGCAGAGGCTGAACAATTAGAGGTGACATCAAGAAAACAAGATATGACAACGATGTATAAAAATGTTTAGTTGTATCGTTGGCTTCACTGTATTTCCATACAAGTGATAAAAAAATGACTTGTAAACTAACAACAAATACTGAAGAGGTGTTGTTAAGTACGGAAAGAGCGTTTTGACAAAGTGATGAATCCTGTAATTCACCAGATGTAAGCATTCTAGATGAACAGGTTGGCTTGCAAGGCAGAACGGGTACGAACTCTGAACCACCATCAGAGGAAAAAGACCTAGAAGGAGCAGTGAAGCAGTTAAAAAATGAGAAGCTTCAGTACTAGACAGTATAATAGCTGTGCTGCTAAAAGTCAGCAGGACAAGTGCTGTCAAAGTATTAGAAAAAATATACAAGAAGGTATGGGAGCAAGAGGAGGTACCAGATTATTAACTAATGTCAATATTTGTACCAAGTTTGAAGAGAGGAGATCCTGCCATTCCAAATAATTATAGAGGTATAAATTTATTGCCAGTACCAGGAAAAATCATGATGAAAGTAACTGTCAGCAAATTAAGGCTAGTTTTAGAGGAAGCAGTAAGCGAGGAACAGTGTGGCTTCAGACCAGGTTGAAGTTGCATTGATCAGATATTCACACTCTGATAGCTGATGGAAAAAAGTAAGAATGGGGATTAAAGATGTTTGCTGTTTTCATTGCCTTCACAAAGGATCATACTGATGTCTTAAATTGTGCATGTGTCCTGCAGTGACAGACTAATAGTATTCAGTTGATCTAAGCATATTAGTCAGTAGGTACCACATAAACATCCCAATTCTAGTGCACAGCTATTTAAACCTACAATATCCTTCCTATTCTAGTCCTAGGACACTTTTGAGTAGGAACTGCCAATCATGCCAAATTCTGTGGTAGTTTTATGATGTGTCTAAATTAAGTTATTGTTTTAGACTTTAAATGTTTTAAATAAATATTGGGCAGCCAGAATTCTGTAATATTGAGGCTAGAACCTCAGCTGGTGTAATTTGGTGTAGCCTCATTGAAACATAGAATTATAGGAATGTAAGGCTGGAAGGTACCTCAAGAAGTCACCAAGTCCATCCCTCTGCCCTGAGACAGGACAAAACAAACCTAGGCCATCACTGGTAGGTGTTTGTCCAACCTATTATTGAAAACCTCCAAAGATGGGGATTTCACAACCTCTCTTGGAAGCCTATTCCCAAGTTTAACAGCTTTTATCATTAGAAAGTTTCTTAATATCTAATCTAACTCTTCCTCACTGCAGATTATTACAATTACTTCTTATCCTACCTTCAGTGGACATGGTGAACAATTTATCACAGTTCCCTTTGTAATAGCCCTAAACATATTTGAAGACTATCAGATCTTTTTTTTATCAAGACTAAACATGCCCAGTTCTTTCAATCTTTCCTCATAAATCAGGTGTTCTAAACCTTTTATCATTTTTGTTGTTCCCCTCTGGACTGCCTCCAGTGTATCCACATCTTTCCTAAAGCATGGTGCCCAAAACTAGACACAGTACTCCAGCTGAGGCCTCAGCAATGCTAAATAGAGAGGAACAATTGTCTCCCTTTTCTTACATACAACACTCCTATTAATACACCCCAGAATGATATTAGGCTTTTTTGTATGTGTTTCACAGTGTTGACTTATATTCAGTTTGTGATCCACTGTAACTCCCAGATCCTTTACTCTAGTACTACCCCATTTTGATTTTTCCTTCTTAAGTGAAGTACTTTGCGCTTGTTTTTTTTAAGGTCATTTTGAATTCTAATCCTGTCCTCCAAAGTGCTTGTAACCCTTCCCAGATCGATGTCATCTGTTAATTTTATAAGCATATTCTCCAGTCCATTATACAAGTTATAAATGAAAGTATTGAACAGTATCAGAACCAGGCCTGACTCCTGGAGGACCCCACTAGATGTGCCCTTCCAGTTTGTCAGTGAACCATTGATAACTACTGTCTGAGAATGTCTTTCAACCAGTTGTGCACCCACCTTATAGCTAAAAGGTGGGTGAGGTAATATTGTTTATTGGACCAGTTTATGTTGGTAAGAGAGAGACAAGCTTTCGAGCCACACAGAGCTCTTCTTCAGGTCTGGGGAAGGACCTGCCAGCATCACAGCAAATGCAAGGTGGAACAGATTGTTTAGCTTGTTGGTCCAATAAGAGATATTACCTCACCCACCTTGTCTCTCTAATATCCTGAGACCGACACAGTACTGCACCCATCTTATAGTAATTCATCTAGGCTGCATTTACCTAGTTTGCTTTTGAGAATAACATATAGGACTGTGTCAAAAGCCTTACTAAAATCAAGATGCTTTCCACCATCCACTAGCCCAGTAACCCTGTCGAAGAAGGAAATTAGGTTGGTTTGGCACAATTTGTTCTTGACAAATCCATCCTGGCTATTCTCTATAACCCCATTATCTTCTAGGTGCTTAAAAACTGAATGTTAAATACTTTTGTTCCAGTATCTTTCCAGGTATCAAAGTTAGACTGACTGATCTATAATTTCCTGGGTCCGCTTTGTTTCCCTTTTTAAAGGTAGGTGTTTGCTCTTTGGGCCTCTGGGACCTCACCTGTCCTCCATGAATTCTCAAAGATAATTGCTACTGAGATTACTTCCTTCAGCATCCTAAGATAAATTTAATCAAGCCCTGCTGACTTGAATACATCCTGGTACCTAAATATTCTTTAACCTAGGGGGTCAGCAACCTCTGGCATGCGGCTCTCCAGGGTAAGCACCTGGCGGGCCAGGACAGTTTGTTTACCTGCCACGTCGACAGGTTCGGCCGGTTGCAGCTCCCACTGGCCGTGGTTTGCCATCCCAGGCCAATGGGGGAGGCGGGAAGCAGCGCGGGCCAAGGGATGTGCTGGCCGCAGCTTCCCACCGCCCCTATTGGCCTGGAGCGGTGAAGCATGGCCAGTGGGAGCCACTATCGGCCTAACCTGTTGACTCGGCAGGTAAACAAACTGGCCCAGCCTGCCAGAGTGCTTACCCTGGTGAGCCACATGCTGGTTGCCGACCCCTGCTTTAACCTGTTCTTACCCAATTTTGGCTTATGTTCCTTACCCCTTGTTGTTAATATTAATTGTATTGAGTATCTAATCACCACTAACTTTTTTAGTAAAGACTGAAGCAAAATAGGCGTTAAATACCTCAGCCTTCTTGATGTCATCAGTTATTATCTCTCCGTCAGCGCTAAGTAAAGGACCCACACGTTCCTTCCTCTTTCTCTTGCTCTTAATATATTTAAAGAATCTCTTCTTATTGCCTTTTATGTCCCTTGCCAGATGTAACTCATTTTGTGCCTTAGCCTTTCTGATTTTGTACCTACATTCCTGTGCTATTCTTTTGTACTCTCCTTAGCAATTCGTTCATGTTTCCACTTTTTGTAGGATTTCTTTTTGATTTTCAGATCATTAAAGAGTTCCTGCTGGAGCCATACTGGCTTCTTACTATTCTTCCTATCTTTCCTTCACATCAGGCTAGTTTGCTGTTGTGCCTTAATATATTAATCTCCTTGAGAAACAAACCTGCCAGTTCTCCTTTTTCCCTTTGATTTCTTCCAATGGTACCCTATCTATCAGTTCTCTGAATTTCTTAAGTCTGCTTTTTTAAAGTCCGTTATCCTTATTCTGCTGCTCTCCCTCCTTCCTTTCCATAGGATCACTACAATCTATCATTTCATGATCATTTTCTCCCAAATTGCCTTCCATCTTCAGGTTCACTATCAATTTCTCCTTGTTTGTCAGAATCAAATCTAAAATGGTCTCCCTCTCATTACTTCCTTCACTTTCTTTAGCAAAAAGTTGTCACCAATACATTTCAAGAACATATAGGAGATTATATGTTTGGACGTCTTACTTTTCCAACAGATGTCTGGGTAGTTAAAGTCCCCCATTACTACCAGATCTTTTGTTTTGGGTATTTCTGTTATTTGTTCTAGAAGTGCCTCATCCACCACCTCTTCTTGATTTGGTTGTCTCTAGAAGACCCCTACCACCCTGTCACCCCTATTTTTTCCCTTTGTCTTTACTGAATGACTTTCATCTGGTCTGCTTCTCACCTCCTTCTGGACCTCAGAACAAGTGTATATATTCTTGATGTGTAATGCAACACGCTCTCCATTTTTACCCTATCTGTCTTTCCTGAACAAACCATACTCCTCTATACCAATATTCCATCTGTGATGCCAATTAAATCATAAATTAGCTTGTGACGTTGCACTCTATATGATTTTATGAAAATATGCTAATGTGTGAATATAATGTAACTGGAATATGCTTCATGCAAAAGGTCTGTTGTAAGGTACCATTACAAAGCTTATAACCTACTGAGTGCAGTCATCCTATTTGTAAGTATGTATCATTTTTGTATCTGAAACTAGGAATATGATATATAACTCCAAGGGCCTATTGTAATTATGCAACGTGTTGGCCGTTAATGGTGGTTTGGAATCTTGATGCCTCCTATTAACCAGGACAATTGACTGTGGATGGCTCTGTTTATTTGTAAGTCTTCCTGTGTACCTGTGTGCTGGCAAGTGGGTAATGAAGTCTTTCAGTGACATGTGATCATGTCACTTGAACTGGAATCCATCTTTAACCTGGGTGCTTTTCCATTTAGAAGGAGGAGTGAGAACCCAGAGAGGGACAAAGGATTCCCGCCTTGTGCAAAAGATATATAAGGGAGTGGAACAGAACAAAGGGGTCTGCAGTCATGAGAAATACCTTAGGTACCACCTGAGCTGGAACAAAGGCTGTACCAGAGGAAAGGATTCTGCCCAGACTATGAAGGCATCCTGTCTTTGAAAGAAGCTTATTGAATCATCTCTGATGGTGAGATTTTATCTGTAATCAGTTTTCTTACTGTATTAGGCTTAGACTTGTGTGTTTTATTTTATTTTGCTTGGTAATTCACTTTGTTCTGTCTGTTATTGCAGGGAAGCACTTAAATCCTACTTTTTGTATTTAATAAAATCACTTTTTACTTTTTAATTAACCCAGAGTATGTATTAATACCTGGGAGAAGGGAACAGCTGTGCATATCTCTCTATCGGTGTTACAGAGGGCGAACAATTTATGAGTTTACTCTGTATAAGCTTTATACAGGGTAAAATGGATTTATTTGGGGTTTGGACCCCATTGGGAGTTGGGTATCTGAGTGCTGGAGACAGGAGCACTTCTTAAGCTGTTTTCAGTTAAACCTGCAGCTTTTGGGGGATGTAGTTCAGACCTGGGTCTGTGTTTGGTAGCAGGCTAATGTGTCTGGCTCAAACCGGGGTGCTGAAGTCCCAAACTGTCAGGGAAAACGGGCTCAGAGGTAGTCTTAGCACATCAGGTGGCAGTCCCGAGGGGGTTTCTGTGACCCAACCTGTCACATAGCTCATGGACTAATACTTCCAGTTCTTCCTGTTTATTTCCCATCCTACTTGGATTTATGGATTTTTGGCCCCTTTAGATGTTTAACAGATTCACCCATTGATTTCGCTCTTGTTGCTCCTATGACTCTATTGTAATTTGCCATGCCCCCTCCAACTTCTGTTCAAGTAACCTTTTTTTATGCTTATCTCTAGGCTTTTGTCACTTGCCCATTTTGAACCTAGTTTAGAGGCCTCCTGACTAGGTTGACAAATCAATGAGTAAAGATGCTCTTCCCTTTCTTGTTCAGGTAGACCCCATCTCTTCCCAACAGACCTTCTTCCTGGACCAGCATACCATGGTCAAGGAAACTGAAACCCTCACCTCTTACCTGCTTCCTGAGGGATTCCACCAACAGATAGTTTTCACACCGTGTGGTTCCCCTTTCCTGGCTTTCATTGGTAGGTACATGCAGGCCACATTCCTAGCAAGTAAAGACCAGGGCCTGGGTGGAAGTCTCCAAGATCGGGATGCCTGTCTGTCGTGTGTGTGTGTGTGTGTCCACTGTTGCAGGCAGAGGAAGAGCTAGCAATAGTGTTGGCGACACACCCTTTTCCTCCCACTGCGGGTTCTTCCTTGTAGAATACTTGCAGGTTAAGGACAAGGAAAAAAAACCTACACACACAACTCTACTTCCTTGCCATCCTCTGCTGGAAAACTCAGCTGGTTAACTCCCTTAGAGTATGTCTACACTAGCCGCTGGATCAGCAGGCAGTGATTGATCCAGTGGGGATCGATTTATCATGTCTAGTCTAGAGGCGATAAATCAACCCCCGAGCACCCTCCCATCGACTCCTGTACTCCAGCGCCGTGAGAGGCGCAGGCAGAGTCGATGGGGGAGTGGCAGCAGTCAAATCACCGCGGTGAAGATACCACGGTAGGTCGATCTAAGTATGTCAACTTCAGCTACATGACTCACGTAGCTGAAGTTGCGTAACTTAGATCGATCCCCGCCCCCTCAGTATAGACCAAGGCTAAGTCTCCCAGCTGCCTTTGTCACAGCAGCCACTGGGAGACGGGATGCTTTTTTGAAGTCAACAGATATTTTTGTTCAGTGATTTCTGAAGGTGGTGGTGGACACACCATCAAAGCAGCTCTTTCCCCAGGAGTATTCTCTGGTAACTTTCTGGTCTGTATTGGGAAAGGCTGCCCTTTTTATAGCAACCTTTTTCTCAATGTGCCTTTCAGTTTGTCAGAACTAAGCAGCTACAATGTCTGGCTTTCAATTTGCAGCTACTCTGCTTCTCTCTCTCTCTTCCAGCTGGTAGGTACCTGTTATGTTTATCTGAATCACAATTCTTTCCCTGGGGTGAAATCCTGGTCACACTGAAATCAGTGGGAATGTAGACATTGAATTCAAGTGGTGCCAGGAGGATTTCACCCCTCATCTCTTCTTGTGGCAGTGCAGCTACATGCTGCCCTTGCAATGGGTTGAAAATAAATCCTCAATCTAGACTTTAAAAACTGTGAACTCCACAGTGTCCAAGTGGATTCAAAGCGAAAGAACCACTTTCTGAATATTAAAATGGTGGCATTTACAGAAAGTTTGGTAGATTAAATAATCTTTTACGCTAAATAGCAGAGAAATTCTACAGCAAACTAACCTGTGCAATACACATTGTTATTAACGAATTGTGCAATCTTGTAGTGCTCTCATTAGTATACTTCGTGGCAAGAGACTGGAATGTTTAATACTCTTTTATGAAAACACTAAACTAAGCCAATAGGCATCTTAGGCCTTGTCTACACCTAAAACTTAGGTTAACATAAGAACATTGCTCAGGAGTCTGAAAAATTCACACCCCTGAGAGATGTAGTTACTAGCTCCACAGAATTTTTCAATTGACATAGTTACCATCTCTCAAGCGAGTGGATTTATTACAACAATGGAAACACCCCTCATTGTAAGGAAATGTCTCCATTATAGTGCTCACTGTGTAGCTAGAGTGCCACAGATGTGTCTCTGTAGCATTTGTAGTATAGACATACCCTTAGCAATGTGGCATGACAGCATGTCATTAGTGAGGCACATTACTGCAAAGGAAAACAGTTCATACATACCAGAAGGCAGTTTTACCAATAGTTGTTTACAAATTGGGTATTAACTAGGAAACTCTGACTTCTGATTTTAGAAAATAAAAAAGACATTTGTCAACAACAGCTTGCAAGCGTCTGTGACTTTTAAAGGCCAACAATTTAATCAGGTTCTCTCAAAATCCAATGTTAGTTTGTCAAAACAAAAGAAAAAGCCGTAATCAATCATATTAGAAAGTAAATTTATACCTGTTGTGAAAGTCTAGAGAGGAACTTTTTGGTTTGAACAAGCACTTCGATGTGTGAATACCTATCAGCACCTTGTCTGAATCAGTTACGTCTGCAGAACTAGGCTGGAAATTTCACAAGCAGAGGAGTTGGGTAAGACGTATGGGGAACTCTTGTTTCTGAATGGGCTGAAGATGCCATGAAGACAGTGTTTGTCATGTCCTGGGGATATTAGTACTTCTACGGTATAACTTTACTGGGGTCAGTGGACTTACTCCTGAATTACACTGGTTTAAGTAAGAAAAGAATCTGGCCCCTTAATTGGTGAAGATGTGAGTGAATTTTTATTTGACTGTGAGTCAGACCCAGTTTGTTTATGCCTCCTTAAGATAAAATGCTCTGTGTGTATTTAGTGATCAGCACTTTTGAAAATCAGACCACTTAGCTTGGTGCCTAAATATGGATTTAGGAGTATAACTTTTGACTTCTAAGTCTGAAAAACTTGGACCATTCCTTTAAGGCACAGCTATGAGTTGGGCCTGCGTGAAGGCATATTTCCCCAGTTGTCTGCATGCAAAGTATTATCTTGTTTTATCAATAATTGCCTCTTGCTTCTTCCTGTTCTGCACAGCTCTAGCATGCACAACACTTCACATCATCTAATCTAGAGTCGCGCAATCTGCCATGTATCATGCCATGTTCAGAGAGGGGCTTAGAGATACACTTCATAATGTCAAAAACTGGGGAGTGCTAAATCTAAAAAATATTTGTCTCTTGCAAGTCCCTGTGTAAACTGTGTCTGAATTCTGCCTCCTTTCATTCCCCACTTTAAAATAGTGTGGAATGGATTTTTTTTTAATGTAGAGATCCACAACTACAGAAATAATCAGCTCTTCCTGATCATCATCAACGGTAAGGTTAGCATCTGAAAATGACTTGTAAGGCAACTCCCATCTTTTCATGTGCTAGAATATATATTCTGCTTACTGTATTTTTCACTCCATGCATCTGATGAAGTGGGTTTTAGCCCATGAAAGCTTATGCCCAAATAAATTTGTTAGTCACTAAGGTGCCACGAGGACTCCTCACTGTGTTTGAGAATTAATGTGGTCATCACTTGTACAGCAGCTACAGTTCTCTTGTAGTTTAGCAATTTAATAGTGTACCATTACTTCATATTGATACCACAGCAACAACAGGAGCAAATGAGTTAGAGGCAATAAGATCTCATAGTCTTAATATGGCTGAGTGAGTAGGAAAAATAATTGCAACAGCAAAACTTAATTCCTCCGGACAGGCTTGCCACCATGATCTCAGTGATACTCTTCCTTCGTCAGCTGAGCTGGACGATTGATTGTGAAGATTCTGTTTTGTGTAGAAGTGTCTAGGGTTTCTGGCATTACACCTATGTCAACTCAGTGCAATGGAGTAATTATGCAAAGTTTGGAGCTGGAGAAAAACAGAACAATTAAAATTAATAAATCACTAGCTGAATATCTGGGGCTAATTTCCAATGGGCTTCTTCAATTGCATCTCCAAAGAAATCTAATTTATGAATCAAAAGCCTGCATTTGTACAAACAAAATGGGGAATGCACCTGCAAATACCAATTTATGGCAAAAATAACCTAGTTTACTTATGCAAATATGGGTTTTACATGCACAAAACCTATGCATACCTAAATATTATGGGTGCAATTGAGAAGAAAAAATATGCCATTTATGTTTTAAAAATTGCAGTAATTCCTCCAAATGATAAAAGCCTTCCTGTTCATCACTAGAAATTGTGAGATTTTAATCTTTCACTGGGATGACCATTGATATTTAATCTCATCAGTTTGGAGAATCAGTACCAAATATTAAAAAATATGCATGTGATTTTGCTATCACTGTACTGTATTCAAAAATAAACAAAATACATCAATTGTTTAGCATCAGACAATGATCAATGAAAAACAGCATTCTCTTCAATAAGGCAGCATAAGCGGCAAATGATACTTAATTACATAACAGGCCCAGAGGCAACCACAAAGTTATCAACATGGCTATGTGAAGAGGTTGCCAGGGAAATAAATGTTACTGCTGCTGGAAAAATATTATATGCAGCTTGACATTAGCTTCTGTAACTGATACACAGTGGAGAAGGGAAGGAAGGAGGAAGTGTATATGCTGCCGTGGAACACACTTCATTTTATCCACACAACCAATACCTCTTTATTTATTTTAAAAGATGCTGATCCTGGACTCTGGCTGAACAGACACACATCAAAAATGCCATCCAGAGGAATAGTCTACATAGATAACAATTCAGCAGCCAATATCACAGAGCATAAACAACCAGCCAACAGTAAGCTATAACAATATAAAACACCTTCAGATTACCAAAAGAAGTCCCAGCCTTTTCTGTTGCTATGTCCTTGTACCCTGACTTTAACCTATCTTTCCCCCATCTCCCTCAAGTGGGCAGAGTATTCCATTCAGGGTTGGATTAAAGCATAGGCTCTCTAAGTCTGTGACTAGGTATCAAGTTTGAGTCTCTTGAAGAGGGCAGAATCTCAGTTTTCATTAAAAAAATAGCATGTTTTTAGTTGTCCGGATTGCAAAGAAAACCTTAAAATGTGACACGAGTGTATGTGATTGCAGTGATATCTGCCTGAATCTGCAGACAGCCTGAAACAATAGCCCTGTGAGTGTGAAAATATCTGTGCATTTCAATAGGGTGTTCATTCCAAGACTCACTGCTCTTGGGGACCCCACAAAAACCACCACAACAATGGACTGTCTGTGTGGCTGAGGGGAAGAGTGGAGTTGGTCCAGCCCAAGTGAATGTACTCCTGGTTGTCAGGATAAATGCTGGGGGGGGGCTCCCTCTCATGCCACCTCCTGCACCCTGGAGAGTACTGGTGACCTCTGTTGCTGCTTCTGGGGAAAAACGGGCTCCATGCTGGGATGATGTCCAAGACAGGACAAGAGTCTTGCTTTAGCCACTCCAAGCAGAGTGCAGGGGCACAGCGTGGGGGTAAAGGACATGAAGGAGGGGTCACAGATGGACCTCATGCCTTGGTGTATCTAGGGTCCCAGATTGTCTAAATCCAGCCCTGACTCCATTCCCTCTGCATGTGCAGCCATGAATTTTCCCTGTTAAATAGGTCAGATGGTCTTTGTCAGTCTTAATCAAAAGAAGCTTTTATTGGCAATTGCACAAACAGAAAATCTAAATCCAGAAATAAATGCCTATATGAATACTTTGGAGAGCATTGCTAGAGTAGCACTAAGCTTTAATTACAGAATAGGAAATAAAAATGAGACTTACAGTATGGTATTTGTTTTTTCTCTGAGTCTTGTCTGACAGCAACTTGTCTGCCTCAGAAAGGAAAGAGGCAAGCTTTTAAGCTACATGGAGCTTCTGTAGAAGGGCTCTGTGTAGCTTGAAAGCTTGTCTCACGCCAACAGAAGTTGGTCCAATAAAAGATATTACCTCATCCACCTTGTCTTTCTAATATCTTGAGACTAACATGGCTACAATGAAAAAGGAAAGAAACTTTTAGGGTATGCCTGCACTGGTGCTGGAAAGTATAATTTCCAGCTTAGACATACCCATGCTAGCTCTATCTCTTTAGTGTGCTAAAAATGGAAGTGTGGCTCCAGCAGCGTGAGTGGCAGGATAGGGTAGCTGCCCAATTATGAACCTAAGGTTTCTGATGGGATCATACTCACGGCAGCTAGCCCATCCCATTGCTCATGCCACCATGGCTACACTTCTATTTTTAGCATGCTAGTTTAGTCAGAGCTAGTGTGAGTATGTCTCCTCAAGCTGGAAATTACACCTCTACCTCCAGTGTAGATGTACCTTAAAATAGAATCTGTGGGCCAGATTTTCCTCTTTGTTCTGGCCCATTACACTACTCTGGCAGTGCTGGGGCCTGGAAAACTGCTTGTTCTCCAGCTGAAATAGTCCTGGCATAGTCTGTTCATGTGCTACCTTTTCTTGCAGCTTCTGACATAGGGGGTGTGGCCAATGTATAGTGTGCTCTAGTTATTCTCGCCTGACATTCTGGACCCTTGGGGCAATAATGTCTCCTGTCCCAACATGTGGGATCTCTGGCAGTGTCCTTTATTCAATGTCCCATTTTCTTTTACATACCACGTCTCATACTCACATTCTCTTTGCATTGATTCTAAAATACCTTGAGGCAAGCCTTGCTAAAGATCTTAGCTGAACAATCCTTCTCAGATGACTTTTCAATCCCAGCCCTAAAAAAAGTTAGCTTGATAAAGACTGTCAGATAGAAAATATTGAATTAAGAGATGTCAGGAAAGATATTAGGTATAATTTAAAAACTGGGAACTGGAAGTGAGCAAGTTGGATATACTGTTCAGAGAGGTTTGACAGACCATACATTATTTGAGAAACACTACAAAAATCGACTAAACTGAAACATTCATTCATTCTTCATGCTAGCAGAGTACGGTTTCATTTGCAATCCTTGCAAAATTTGAAACCAAGAATTTATCAATAAGATTTGCAGAAAACTTGGTGAGACTGTCTTGTCTAATGGACAGCACTAGACAAGGACTCAGGAGGCCTGGTTCTATTCCTTGGTCTGATATAGACCTACTGGTGTGACCTGTGACAGGTCACTTCTCCTCTCTGTGCTTCTGTATTCCCCTCACACCCTTTGTCTGAATTGTCCATTTATACTGTAAATTCTTTGGGTCAGGGACCATCTCTAATTATGTTTGTAAAGTGACTAGCACAATGCAGGCCCGGTCTTAACTGGCGTTTCTCACAAATAATAATAAAATTTTAGAAAGTGTAAACTAGATGGAGGCTTTTTTCTCAGTATGTTAGCATTTCTCTTCTTTAAATCTAACAGCTGGAACCGTGAAACTTGATGACAGATCACTATTAAATACTAGATGAGCTAATACCTCTTAGCAAAATTCACTCCTTGATATTGGTAGGTCTGCAGCTACTGCTCTTATTAGTTATGTTTTGTTATGTTATGTTTATGCTGTTAGTTATGTTATGTTTATGCTGTTAGTTTTGTTTATGCTGTATCTTGGTTGAATGAAAGTGTCTCTGGTCTTCTCATTTTGTTTTTTTCTCCAATGAGCTTTCACTCTAATGTTACAATCATCAAGAATTAAGCAGAGTGATAAAATGCTCTCTCCCTTTGAAGTCAGGTCTGATAACACTAATTTTCAAACCAATTTGAACCCTTTTGTGGAAGAAGATGGGAAAATGATAGGGCAATCAATGTTTTTCAACTCTCATATAACATGTTTTATTACTGCCTTTGATAACTGTAACCACAGCAACAAATAGTGATGGATATATTGCACTGGGCCCTCTCATTTCACTAATCATATTCCACTTCCAGTTGCCTTATAGATCACAAAGTAAATTAACATGTCATAGAAATACATCAAGATTTTGCATAAAGTGCTCACCTTCCTGTTAGAAGGATGAGCCCTGATGCTTTAGGCCTTTGAGCACCATCTGACCTTCCCAGAGTAAGTCCACCAGTGTTCCCAGCTTGACAGATTCGGAAGCGGCTGCTGTGTAAAGATTAATAGAGATGTCTGTCTGGATTACTCAGAGGGGTCAAACTCATATCAAAACATGGAATTAACTGAAGCACCCATATGATCAGATGGGCAGGAAAAAGATGGGATTGAAGGGACACTGTCAGTTCCCATTAGGTCCCAAACTGAGGATTTTGAAATGGAGTGCCCCTTCTTTTGTGATGTTTGCTTGCATAGTTTCTTTCCTTAAGGTTCTAGTGATTTTGCTTTTTCATTTTCTTCTTTGCTGGTATTTGTAACCCAAGATCTAGCAAAGAAGAAGAGCAGCAGGCTAAGTGTGCCTGCTGTGTTTCCTTGTAGAACATGCTGTCCAGGCTCAGATGTGAGTGTATCATTAGGGAGTGCCTTGCCCAGGAAGAAACACATTTTTTCTCATGGCGGGCATAATGGCTGCTTTGTGGATGAAGGGGAGGATGCTACCTGATAATGGCATTTCCTTCTGTGTGACCCCCTGGGGTTTTGCCCTTCAATGTGCTGTAGAGGAGAACAAGGAAGAGAAAAATGGTTCTGACAGGAATTCTCTTGTAAATTAAAATGAAGAGTTTTATCCTGATTAATGTAAATAATATGTAGCTTAGCCCCAACTTCTGGAAGAAATAGTATTTGCTTGAACTTGCTATTTAAAGGGTTGCTCAGTAGTTTTAGCTTTTCTGAATTGAGGTACATAAAAGTGTTTGGCTAAACTGTCACAGAGTAAATGCATGCACCTTCCTGCAGCATATATTACATTAGAAACAGAGGAGAAGATTTTTTAAAATACCTAGGTGATTTAGGAGCACACATATCAGAAAATAATGAGGACTTGGGCTTTTAAGCCACATAGGCAATTTTGAAAATTTCCTTCCCATAAGATTACTGAATAAGATACAGTTATATACATTAAGTCAGAATATACTTCTTTTAGTCTAGAGAAGGAAAGTAATTTCTTCCAGCTCCTTGCAAAGGAATCATTCACTTCCTGTCAAAACCATTTGTAGTTTCACCTGCTATTTCTTTCTCAATAAAATCATTTATTTTAAGTCGCTGTTAAATATTTCCATTTCTTAGGTATGGAAATGAGTCCAGAAATAAACTATATTCATAGTTAAATTAAAAAATAGTTTTTTCAATATGAAAAGCCTGTGTAATTGATTAAATGTATAACTGAGAGGAAGTCTAGGTAATTGCACAACTGAAGAGACAGTGCAGAATATGCAATAAAGGAAATTAATGAAGTATCAGCCACTTCATCCAGCCAGGAGACTGGTTATTCATCTGATAATGGATTTTGTACAGTTGCTGGATGTTACCTCTGGTATAGTAAGTCTAAATTCTAAAATACATTCCATTCTTAAATTAATATAACTCAAAATATTGTACTCTTGTTTTTAATAATATTTAATTAGAATAATTCTATCTATGTTGATTAGTGATTCAATTGATCAGGAATTCTTTAAAGCAACCTCAACTATAAGTAAATAAGTTTTGTGTGTGTGTCTTTAAGAAGTAGTACCTGCTGAAATGTGTGTGTGTGTGTGAGTGTTAGTGACAGGGCTGGTGCAACCACTAGGCGAACTAGGCAGTCGCCTAAGGCAGCAAGTAGTTGGGAGTGCCCAGGGCTGTCCTGAAGCCTAGGCAGCTGGGTAGAGTACCTGAAAATTTGGGGCACCACTGGGTCTTAGTGTCCACCCGCCTGGTTTTCCTATCCCTGTTCTGACCCTTCCTGCAGGCTCTGAGTTTTCCTGGGAAGGGGATCTAGTAGTGAAAAGAGAAAAAATCTCCAGCCTGCCAGCACAATCCTGAAACTGTTAAAGAGTCATTCAAGGGGTAATGAAGACATTTAACAGTCATTTGCCAACCCCCAGGTATCTACTGTCAGTTTCTGAATGTACTGACAAAAACAGTTGTGCGTGACAGGGCCGCCTGGGGGTGGGGGGCAAGTAGGGCAATTTGCCCTGGGCCCCGCAGGGGTCCCCACAAGAGTTTTCTGGGGCCAATGGATCGGGGTCCTTCACTCGCTCCGGGGGCCCCAGAAAACTCTCGTGGGCCCGGGCCCCCAGAAGGACCACCCACTGCCAAATTACCACTGAAGTGGGACCTGCGGCCGAAGTGCCGGGTCTTCGGCAGTAATTCGGCAGGGGGGAGCCCCCACCGCGGGTCTTCGGGGCACTTCAGCAGCAGGTCCCAGAGCGGAAGGACTCCCCCCCCGCCAAATTACTGCCGAAGTGGGGGCCCCCCGCTGCCAAAGACCCCAGGTCCCCTGAATCCTCTGGGCAGTCCTGGTGCATGACTGTAATATTTACTCAGAACATGTCAGTCTACAGGACCTTAGCTTAACATTTGCTTTAAAAATATTTCATTAGTGAGTTGGTGAAGATTATAAAATCACATCTCTAAAAAATCCTTGCATAGATTTTTAGATGTACAATCATCTTTAGCCTTAAATGCTTGGATCTTCAGACATATGGTTTTTTAAATAAATTCTTCAAAAGACCACCCTTATCTAAAATACACATTTTAATTACTATAGTAAAAAAACTTACTTCCAAAGTCTTCCTCTCCTTTCTGTCCATCCCTTTCTCCCTTCACCCCCTCACCCCCACCCCCCCCCACCCCCACTGAAAGAAGCAACAGCCCTTTGCTTCCAGATAGCTGGACAAAGAGTTTCCCTTTCTTTACTTCTGACTATCTGATGAACTAGTATTAAGCAAAATCAGTACCTTAGTAAGATATAAAATCCTTTGTTATGCCTAAAATCTTTGGAAACATATTTTTTTAAAGTTGGTGAAATTTCATAATCATGTGTATTGTTATGGAGATCACACACAGTAAATTAGTGGTCCCTTTTTATAAAAGCAATGAACATAGTTATGAACACACTAAACGTCTGTGACTGATTAATTTAAAATAATATCTGTTTCAGTGAATTAAATATGTAGTAATCTGGAATGATTACTTTATGAAGGCTTAAGAGTACATTTAAAATATAAAATCAGCTTAGAAATACTGATTAAGAAAATGTAAAACAGAGAAGAGCTGCATCATGTATTCCATAATATTTAATGTTGTATTCAGCAAGACAGCTGACTCACCCTTACTACGAAGTTTTTGCAAATAAATGTCTGACAAACTTCAGGGTATATCAAAAAACCTGTGATTGACATTTTTTATTCCCAAGTTTAGTGCTTTTTATTAGGTACCTTCTGCATGTCCATTCTGCGTGAGGGAGAGGGTAGAGGGGTCTCTGCGGGGAACTGTGACTCTCCACCACCGTGAGGCACGCCAGGCATCTTGTTGTTCTTTCTGCCTTGTCTCTCTGCCTCCCACCCCCGCTGGGCTGCCGTTCGGCATAGGGGCACCAGTTTAATAATACTGCATAGGGCCCCATAAATCCTGAGGATGGCCCTGGAGGTGCCAGAAAGCAGTGCCCTAACTTGGCAGGGAGAAGCCGCCTTCTGGAGACACTGAAGAGCCAGAGTGTCGGCTTGCGGGGGCGATGAGGCCCAGCCATGGAGGAGCTGGCGTGGCACGGGGGCAGCAACCCTGCAAAGGCGGCAGCGCCACTAGCGGGGAGCAGCCGCGCCCCTCACCCTTCCTGCCTGGGTTGTGGCCTGGCGCCCCCTCCGGGGGGCTGCTGCAGGCTGCAGCAGATGCATGTGGGCAGAGGCCCCAGTGCATCCCCAGCTCCCCCCTTGCTAGGGTGACCAGATGTCCCAATTTTCTAGGGACAGTCCCGATTTTTGGGTATTTTTCTTATATAGGCTCCTATTACTCCTCACCCCCGTCCTGATTTTTCACACTTGGTGTCTGGTCACCCTACCCCTCACCACGCTCGGGCTCTGTGGCTCCCGGGGATGTGAGCTGCCGCTGGGGCATGGGCCCTGAGCCTGCTCCGGGAGGGCAGCGGCAGCGGTGGCAGCTCACATTCCCGGGAGCTGCAGAGCCTGAGCAAGGTGAGGGGGGAGCTAGGGTGGGGGGGTGCACAGGGGCCTCTGCCTGCGTGCATCTGCTGCAAGAGCCCCAGAAGGCAGCTCCTCCCTGCCGAGCTGCTGCAGCGGCCCAAGCCCGGCAAAGCCAGTGAGTGGACTCAGGGTGGGGGCTGCCAGGGTGGGATGGGGAAGGCTCGGGGGGTGCTGTGCACCCTCAAGGGGAATTCATGAGGTGGGAAGGGGGGAACCTGCTCTGGGAAGCAGCCCCTGGGCATGGCTGGCCCCTGGGGTCTGCAAAGGCTCATTGAGAGGATGGGAGGGGAGGGGTGGCAAAGTGGAAGTTTCGCCTAGGGTGCAAAATATCCTAGTGCGCGTGAGAGAGAAATTGAGTTAAAGAGCTAAAGGAGAAGGGGAATATAACATCTGGAGGCGGAGGCAATGTATAGAAGTTTTTTCAAAGGTCAGCTTCATTTATAAAGAATCAGCTTACATGTGACAAGAAAATAAGCCCACAGTACACCCTTACACCATTACTCTGCTGACTTTTAGTAGGGAAATAAGTGATGGGGGAATTTTTATTTTCTATTGCTAGCTGGTTAATTCATAGAAAGTATCCATGGCAGCCTCACTAAACTTCACTTACCCTGGCAAAGTAACATAGTTGCCCTATGGGATCAGACCCATGGTCCATCTAGTCCAACATCCTGTCTCTGACAGTGGCCATACAACATGCTTCTGAGAACGGTGCAAGAAACCTTGACTGGACAATTGTGAGGTAACCTTCCCTTAAGGGAAGTTTCTTTCTATCCCCATCAGTTAGTAGTTCCTTTATGCTTTGAAGTGTGTGGGTTTATATCCCCTTTATTTAAAAATTGTGTTGCAGTGGCCAAATACTGCTGAGTCAGAAATCACATTTCTCTTCTTCATTTACTTTTGGTGTAAATCAGAAAATCTGATAGATATTTGTCTTTCCTCTCTGCTCAACGATCATAGATTGCCTCAAACTATTTTTTTTTAATTTCTCTATTGTTTTTAACCAGTGCTTATGGATTATTTTGTTATACTCACCCATGAAATGTAGTCACTGTGTTTGTTAGTTATATACACACACAAAACATCAGTTACTGTCACTAGGAATATGATTATATCTGATACTGAAAATTCTGGAAGTGACACTGCAGTTGTAACTTTGGTTCCCTTAGGTGGTTCGTGATCAACCTGCCACTGCAGCATCCTAGGTCTCATTCATGTTCTGTTTAGGCTATTGTCTAGTAATGCTCTCTCTGTGCAGCATAGTGCAGAGTTGGACCTGTTTTGAGTTGCAAGAGATCACTGAAGTCTGTTTGACAACAAGGTGAAAATTTCAAAGTGCTCATAGTGCTTGAAACATGAAAAGAAAATTTAAAGGAGATGGTGAGCAAATTGAGAATGCCAGCTGCCATATCTGGAGGCTGCCTTTCAAATCCTTATTTGAACATTGTTAATCCTTAACAGTTATTTGGTAATACTTTTCCAGTACAAAATTTCTAAAGGTCAGGAAGCTTTAATAAAAACCCTTCATTTTTTTGAGCTTTGATTTAACTCATGTGCTCTACTACATAAAGAAAACAAATTAAGAAAACCAAAAAACAAATAAAACTTCCATATTTTGTGTTAATGTTCAGTAGCAAGAATTAGAAAGACATACACCATCACATTTTCTATAAAATGTATGTTTTGCTACAGTGATTGTTCTATAAACAATTGCTAAGGGATCCCTTTCCCATATCACTTAAATTCCACACAAATTTCCTATCTGTCTGCCATATTGTACCTTATTTCCTTTTAAGTAACAATAAAAGGAAAAAGGACTGTGGCTAAGGTACTAGATTAGAGAATACAAAGTAAACATCACATTTGCAATGTTGTAGGGCCCCCCTGCAGCTACAGCTTTGTTAGTATTGTCTGAACTAGTCCTGCAGTTGGGGTCTGATTTTTCCAAAGAGCTGAGCAGCCACAATTCCAGTTAGAGTCATTGAGGGGTCATGGGTGAAAATCTCTGAAAATCCAGCCCTTGGCTAATAAATAAGCTGGTGCTCTTTCTGTTTCATAAGGAGATTCCTAGATACAAAATTTGATTCAGGAACAATTAATGCATATTCAATATCTTGTCTCCCCCTGGTGGCCCAATGTCAGACTGGAATTTCATACAGTAGGTTCAATATTGTCTGGTATTTAATAAGTCACAGTATAGCAGATCATTCCCAGTGTTTTTATAAAATGTACTAAACATGTTTGATTTAAAACTATATTTTTAGCAAATGTCATCAACTATTTGCTCAACATCAGACACACAGGCTCCCATCAATCAAAAATGAGTGATCATTCAAAGCTGCTGCATAAAAAGTTGATCCTAAATGGAAATAATCCTGAATTGGAAGACCAAACAGAAGAAATATTTTACCTTCCAAAAGACTAATTGATACTTTTAAAGGTTATTCCCTAAATTTTCCAAAATCAACCAATGATTCTGCATTCCTTGAATTTGGGTCATCCAAACTGAGACACCTTAAAGAAGTTTGGTTTCTAGAAGAGTTGAGTACCCACCCTCAAAAAATCAGGCCCCTCTATAAATGTTTCAAATTAGGCTACCAGAACCACCAATCATATCTGGAAAATTTAGGCCCATGTTCTTTTAAAGTGCCTGTCACACAGAGGTCTAATGTGTGTTAACTGTAGATCATTGACTCAAATACCACAAAGGGCAAAAAGGCAGAAAAAAACACCTCAGGTACAACAAAGAAATATAGGAAAAATACTTTTTAAACTTAAGGTCCCATAGGAATTGAAATATCGTACGGTATAGAAATTCCCATAGCACCCAGCTAAAGTAAAAACTCCCAGAATTAGCCTTTTCCTGGATTAATTTTTCCCAGTTTAACAGCTAGAACACTTAGTCATTTTAATATTGCTAATATATTTGTTTCACACAGAATAATGCTTGCTATAGCAGAATACTATTTGTTGAAACATTCCCAGTGATGTTTCACTTCCAATGTCACAGCTCATGCTGCAAAGATCACCTATCTGTGGATACCAGCTGAGATGTTTGCATTTTGAATATTTTTGGTATTGTTAGTTATTCTGGGAAATCACAATTCCTAGAGTGAGGGAATTAATTTATCAACCATGAACATCTTTCACTGAACTCTAAATTCTTTAGCTCATCATTTGACATGAAGCATAGCATTCTTTATGAAACTTTACACAAGTCTCAGTTCATCTCATTAAACTACCCAGAAATGTCCCACAGAGCCACCTGTCCCTTTCTCTGTAGCAGCCCTCTCTCTCTGCAATTCAAATGAGCACAGCAGTAATGATGACATTGCAATGTGCAGCATGTACTCTGATCACAAGCAGCTGCATAACAACACAAGAAACTTTCATTTTCTGTTAAGCCTCAGACTTTGAAATGCAATAAGAATCTAAACACTGTAGTACAGTTTTAAAGTGAGCAGCAACATTTCCACAATCTTCAGTCTGAGATCTTCTGAAGCTTGAGGTCCTACCCCTTCTTTATCAGGGACAGATTGTGCCACCCTTACTTACGCTGAGTAGCAGTTCACACCTTGAGTAGTTCTCTTGCTGTCAATTTTTTGTTGTTGAAAAGTGGCCTTTTTCAAAATTGTATTTTTGTGTGAAACCATTGACTTTTTCATTTTTTGTCATGAACATTTTCATCTTGTTTTTATTGACATTTTTATTGAAAACGTTATCAAAATCATCATCAACACAATTTTTTTGTTTACTGAAAACTCCATTTTCCATAGCAGCACAAGATGACCTTAGTGGACTGGAGAATCCAGTCCTAAATTTTATAGCAGATTTTGTTTTTTGACTTGATTGCCTATTCAGTCAGACCTGCATTTGCTCCGAGGCTGTTCACATGATACTTACGATATCTAATTAGGTAATTTATTGAAATGCAAGAAACATAGAAACCTTTCATTTCAGACTTCCACTTTTAAATAGAAGTGGGTATTCACTTACTTGGCCACTGCATGTAGCTGTGGCTCTATACACTGGCAGCTGAAACAGCATTTGTTTGGAGGTAAGGAATAAAGTCTTGTCTCTTACAGAAACAAGTTTGGGAATGATAGATTTCAGCATCTGTCATCTTTTTCAGTGGCTACATTTGAATTTTGTTCTTGTGCAGTCATCATAACACAACACAAAGCTCTTATTTGTTGTCTTCCTGTGCAAGACAATGATTTCTAAATCATGACTTCAGAGTCTCATATGTTTTGATGGAGGGCACTTCTTTGGGAAATATATTGAGGAACATTCAAGACTGTACTTTTGAACAAAGGCTCTCTGCTGCTACAAGTATTTATGATACAATAACTAATATATGCACCTGTTATATAACAAAAACACTGCAAAGCATGCGCAGGGACTATATTTATGGAAACCTGCACGTTTCCTCAAACAGTCAGACTGAAAAGGTGTGATTGATTTAAATTAGTTACCAAAGGCTGGACCCTGATTCAGTTGTCAGCAAATATAATGATGAAACGTGACATAGTTGTTAGAGACATGTCAGGTTAAAAATGATTATATATATATATATATATATATATATATATATATAAAGATGTACTTACTTATGGTCCAAATTGCCCCTCACCCACTGTGGGCTGAGGGTACAAAAACCTGTGGGTTGAAGGGGCAAGATGGAGTGCTACTTTGGAGACTGTTCCCCCACCCCCAGCCACTGTGATAACTGCTGTGCAAGAGAGGGTGGGAGAGAAGGGGCAAGCAGAAGGGTGGATGCTCTCTGCACACCAGCCCCTGCCCATCAAATCTGAAAGGATTTCTGCCTCAGGGTCCCATCATGCAAATCTTTACTATTGGAAATAGTGCTTATTATTGCCCATAGTCCCATTGTAGTTAATGGGACTGTGGACAGTAGTAAGCACTATGCCCAGTTGTGTTTGCAGATTCAGAAACTGGTTATATTGATGTAGTCAGGATATAGGTCCAGGTCCTCCTCTCCTATCAAAACACCCACAGGAGGGGTCTCAGGTAGAGAAAATCTCAATGAGAATGTGTTTGGAGTGTACTGAATGCGGTAATGGTCCGTTGAGTGTTGCTGCTTTATGTTCAGTTAAAAATCCACCATAAAACCCCTTGTGCCCTATCTCCCGTCCCTCCTCCTATCCCCTGAAGCGTGTGTGTCATAAACCGATGGTTAAGGGTTAATGTCTCTTTTTCCTGTAAAGGGTTAACTAGCAGTAAACCTGGAACACCTGACCAGAGGACCAATCAGGAGACAAGATACTTTCAAATCTCGGTGGAATGAGTTCAACACAACAAAACGCATTCTTGCGAGAGTCAGACTATATAGGTCCCGTCAACCATCGTTCTCTTATTCTAATCCTCAAACCACCAGGCTGCACAGCGTTCTGCCTAATTATTACTTCAGTCCACTGAGCGGTTTTACTTCCAGGTCTTTACACAGTGAGGATCACTCATACGATGCAGTCTACACTGTCCCATCTTCCATCCCTAAGTTAACTGAACAAGAGTAGCATGTGATTCTTGCATCCAGTCCCGCTGTCAGTGACCAACCACATAATCTCTGCAAAGTTCACCACAGTGTGGAAGAGGCTGAATTGTCCTTTATTGCCCAGAAATCAACTGGAAGTGGAAATATCAAATAGTTATGTTTTTGAGTATTTCACTGATATTAAAGAATAAGCCCAAATTTAAGCAGATGTTCAAACATTTTGAAGTGTTGAACAAGTGGGGTAGTATATGCAGGAGCATTCACTATGTAAGCTAAAGTGATTTAACATATGCACTGCTGCTGAGCTACTTAATTGTGGTTTCGGAATTCGAATTTTAGAAACAATCAAACTTTGAGAAACTTGGTTCTGATAGGCTTGATTTGATTTTTGTATTTAGAGGTGCCCCGTGTTTTATACAGGAAAATCTTTAAAACAGACATCTTTTTTACATGCCTGGTTCTATAAACATGAAAGTTTCATTTAAGATTTTCATTCAAATTAAAGAGACAGTGGGACGTATTCTTATTGGACAAAACTTCCGTTAGTTACAGAGGCACCAACAGCAGTCTTGAGAGATCTATAAGCTCAAAAGCTTTTTCTTTCGACCAAACTGAAGTTGATCCAGTAAAACGACTAACTTCACCCACTTTGTGTCTAATTATTCCTAGACCACACACTCACAACAAACATTCCTTCAAGCCTCGCTCAGCCGCAACTTACATACAAGACATTTACAGTGACACTATTAGCGCTACTGTGCATAGACTCTATATTTAACGATATTGTAGCAGTTTAGCACTCAAGAGTAGTGTCCGAATTTCCTCTGCGCACACCCAAATTTCCATCAGGACACAGAAGTAGGGTTCTCAGAGCTGCTCTCTCCCAGCTTTAGTACAGCTCCCAACCTGCCACAACCACCAGTCCCCCAGACCATCTATCCAGATCAGAAGACCAGTAACTGCGTTTTCCACCACACCTGTTCCACTGCCTTTGACACAGTCTAGGCGGAAGGTCTGTGTAATAGTGTAGAGCCGTTGGGTTGCTTTTTGCCTCGGGACTCTCCAATAGTCCGGGATCCCTGCAGGCAAGACAGCCACGTTCCATCCTTTTGCCAGCAGATCGGATATAATACAGTAGAAAACCTAATCTTAATATGTTGGCAACTTGCAGACCTTGGTGTTGTGTTGATTTTTCATAGTTTATCTTTCCCCGTTTTTGAAATAGTAAATTACTGTATCTAAAAATATAATGATTTCCAGTCATCTAATGCATGTTTCTCACCTTTCTAATACCCAGGCCTGGTTGTGCCTTCCTAACTGCATCAGGGAGTATCCAGGGACCTGGGCCCAGTCACAGACTGGTTGTGAGAAACATAGTGACTAAAACTGGGGGTTATGGAAGAAAAAAACGGGAAGTTGTTTAGTTTACAAAAGTTTGTGCAATGTGGGATAGAAAATTTCATTCCCATCTGTGCCTCTGTTATATTGTTACATGTCATTTGGAATTTGCTACCACAACTCCGCTTTCACTGAACGCGTGGGGCGAGCGAGGTGTGAAAGCGATGAGGTGCTGCTATCCATTCACAGTTCTCGCCTGTGCTACAAAACTTCATGGGTCCAATTTACTTAATTTACTTGCTGCCTGTAAAAGTTTAGTCATATTTCCATTTCATTTCACACAGAAGCCCCAACTTGTCTCCAGATATAATCCTGTATTTGTTAAATAGCCAAGAAAGTTCAATACAAAGCAATCCTACTGAATGCTTACCAAAACAATCATGTACATCTTTTGCCCGAACACAGCTTCATATTTATAACAACTCTAAAGGGAAAAATGTAGCAGCAGCTTATAGCATGGCGCCATAGTTCGTAACTAATATCATTCTGTCCTCAGTGTTACAACAACATTATTTTATCAAGTTCTATGTGTTTTATTTCCCAGAATCCAACATAACTAACACATAATTGGATGTCACCTTTTTTTTTAAACCAGGAATGTAAATTTCACATTGGTTGTGTTCTATACCATCCTTGACAATGTAAATGATGCAACAGAATCAGATGTTATGTAACACAATTCAATCAGAACGCTGATGTTCACATTAGGTTGACAGAACAGCAAGATATCTGATTATAAACGAACAGTTAGTCATGTCATTTTGTCAAATGATAAAGGAAGATGGATTCACCAGACAGTCACCGATGTAGTATATTGTAATACTCGTGACTATTTAATTGTGGACAGATGTGAAGGTTCTCACCAGGATGCCACCCCCCAAACTCATATTGGTAATCTTCACAATAGGAACACAACCCGCGTATCCCTTGGTTGACTCACCGCTGTAATTTAAAACCCACTACCTTCCACTATGGGACACCCAACCAATCTTCAGCAGTCCTTTACTTGCAGCTCCATTGGTTGGGAA
The DNA here is from genome assembly GCF_003597395.2 of Chelonoidis abingdonii. Taxonomy (NCBI): domain Eukaryota; kingdom Metazoa; phylum Chordata; order Testudines; family Testudinidae; genus Chelonoidis; species Chelonoidis abingdonii. The sequence continues at coordinate 92,736,576 of NC_133770.1, read as the reverse complement.
GAAAGTTTCTACCAGGCAGGTCTTCCATGCAAGTTTCACCTGCCGCTGAACATCTAGTTCTAGCCACCACCGAGACTAGATTAGGTTACAAAGGAGAGGGAAGCATCCTGTCCCAGCACAGCATCTACATTCTGCAATAGGTGGGCATGCATCCACAGTCCCAGCAATGGTGAGGAAGTCTTGTGCACATACAACATCACTAACCACCACTACTGTTGATCAACTGTTTAGCTGAGAGCAGAAGTCAGCCATTTAACAACACACTGCAGTCGGACAACAGTGAGCCTATTGAAACATGTTGTTGCTGTTGGATGTACTGTTATGCACCTCTAACATAATAGTCATAGAAATCGCCATACCAAATCAGACGCTGTGCGTCCCAATTACACTATCCTTATCCAACAGTGGCAAGAACTTTTAGCGAAATGGAAAAAAAAAAAAAAAAGCCACCACCCCAAACTGGCACTTAATTGTTTATATTTGACCTGAGCTTAAGTGTTTAGAAATCCCTTCTGTGCAAGGGAAATCACGGATGGCCCTCCTGCTGGTCGTCTTGAGAATTAGCTCTCCAGCATCTGGAACACCCTCTGCGGACCATACCCCACACTCTGGGTCTCTCCTCCCTGGGAACCCTAACCCTCTAACCCCCGCAGCACTGCCTGTTGCCATCATCACCAACGCGCTCACTGGGCAGACTGCCAGCACTGAATTCCACTCATTCTTGGAATAGATTCAAACCAGCTGCCTCTGGCCTATTACCAGGTGCACCCTCTGTAACCCCATACCTTGTAGAGTTCACCATCCTGCAGCCCTGGGTTCACCGCTGGAGCTCCCCATTCCTTGCATATTCCCCACTGCCATTCAGTCCTTCTCCAGGCACTTTCCCCAGCACTTGCTCCAGTTCAGTACCTTCTCTCAAGACAAGCTACCTTTCTCCTCCACCTCCCCTTTTTGCTTTCGACCCAGCAGCTCTTTTATGGGCCAGCCTGCCCGATCCGCCTCCCAGGCCCCTTAGTGCTCTTCAGCCCCAGCCCTCCTTCCAAGGAACTTGACCCCTTCCAAGCCAGAGTGCCCGTACCTTCCCGCTACATTCTAAATGTTTATGTTTTATTGGGCTATTAAGTTTATCTAAAAACTGGAAGTTCCCACTTGACATGAATGTCTATCCTCTTGGCCCTCATGCAGCAAATGGAAATGAGTCCACATACATCATGTTTTGGTGAAAATATTTTTCTTTTATATGCTATACTTGTATAAACATTTCTGTGTCAAAGCACTATACCAATAACCTAACTAATCTCAAACCCCACTGTGGAACCTTCTAAGGCACTTACAAAGATTTACTCCTCTTATCCCAGAATAACATATTTCACGCTATTCTGTAAAAATTAACTACCATATCATCACATCAACTTTATGCATAACCTACAAACCAATTTTTTTCTGTCTTTAATGTTGTTGTCTTTGTCCTGTGGAGCTACTGCACCAAAAAAAGGGAAAAAAACAAGCCAGGTCCATTTGTAGCATTCAATCACTACTGATTGCTCTATTAATTATCTCCAAGCACTATGGAAACTGTCAACTAATTGCAGACTGCTATTTTGATGTTTCTTGTCGTATTTGGGTATAGGTATACATAGAACGTTACCCAAAGTTAACAATCAAATGGTGAAAAAAATGCTACACCATGAATTCTGACCACCAGCAGTTAGGCATGATCACGCACACATCATCACCTATCTAAGGACCAGTTTCAAACAAGGGAAAAAGACAACAGGACACGAAAAACTAGATGACATATATATGTTCAGGATAACTCAGCATTTAACCCATAGAACACAAACAAGGTCAAACACATTTTAATTTCTTAAATGATTGTTAGAAAATAAAAGCCCACATTACCTCCAGATTATGCCAAAGTAAGTTGTTTTACTTTGGCAATTGTTATCAAGATCCAGGTAAATAAATTAGGCCTCTCCAGCAAACATATTGAATTAGCCGACAAAACAAAATACTCGACACTTCCTTGGAGACTGGGAACCATTATGTAAACGGCAAACACCTTACCAAGGGCCCAAAAGTAGCGTAGGACTTCAGTAAAACTACGGAAGATTCACTATTATAGATAAAAGTCAGTGACGAGCCAAAACTGTGATACAGAGACAACGGCTATCAGTTTTTACTCGGCTCTCCCAAAAGACGAAGCAGAGGTGAAACAGATCAATAAGGATGGCCAGGCTACTCAGTATTTGCTCCTTTTCTTTGCCCTGTGGCGACGAAGGGGAGGCCAACACCACGAATTAATCAGGGAATTCAAGAATGCCAGCTGTGTCAAATCATGGCGCAATCCCAAATTAATTCAAGTATGATGGCGTTTATAATCCCGGAGGTAAGAAGATCTAGTTTTCTCTAAAGCCAGGCCTAGCAGGGAATAATCCACTCTAAGTTGTGGAGAGGGTTTAGGCCGTCCTAAAGAGTGAGCTTATTCAGTTTAAGTGTAACACGTCACTTTCCCCTCAATGTCGAAACTTAGCAGCACAGAGACTGGAAAAAATAAATTAATGCCATATTATTCTATAACACTACTTCCCCAATTTCAAACTATCCGGGTAAGTATAATTTTTATATATTTATATTATTCATAATGAATAATTAGACTTAGGATTTATATTATAACTTTAACATAACAAATAATTCTCTTTCATTCACTGATTGAACACATATTTTAAACTTGCACTTTATCCTCTATTGAGCCATGTCTCTATTATCACACACTTTCTTTGCTTCTTCACTGAGAAAACTCTCCAACCCCCCAGCACTGCTCCACTTTGTGCATGGTGCTGCTGATTCTGGGACAAGTCAATGCTTGAGCATTCACACTGACCAAACCTTTATTGACACCCCTGCTCCACTCAGCAATACCCTCTCAGATCGCGTGCAAAAGAGTCCGAAAACTGTGCCTTAGCCAGCTATTATATGTCACTGCGTGTATTTTATAGACCCCATTTGACCACGGCCCCGAAGTCTCTGCTGGTGAGCTGGCTTTAGACATTGTAGAGCTGGCTTACCAACCCGCAAAGGGTATTAGCGTTTCTGGCACTTTTCTTGGCCCCAAACCGGCCCTGCGACATCCAAGACCTCCAAAACTGCTTCGAGTTAGGACTTCCATTATATCTTAGAGATTAAATTCCCCTTTCTTTCCTCCCAGTCTCCTCCCTTCCCTGTACACCTAGGAGATCGCTGAGTCATTCAACTCCTTGAAGCTTAAAACCCAGAAGAGAAAATTCCACTCCCCCCTCTATCTTCACTCTCCCGTCCCCGACTACTCCCTGAGAGAGATGTCTTATATTATCCAGACGCAGGAAATTCACTGTTTTTCTCCCCCCTCTCTCTTTCGTCCCACCAATCTCTGTGAGGGTCGGGACTTCACTCCCCTTCGGGTTCCTTACAACCAGTAATATATTATTCCTTTAAATAAAGGAAACTTTTAATAAAAAAGAAAATGTTCACAAACTTCTCTGTAAAATCCAAGATGAAAATCTTACTACATGGGTTTCTCAGTTATCTATCAGTATTCCCCCTATTCACTAATACACGGTCTATCTCTATTCCTTCCTATATCTACAATCTATTTAGCATATTATATGACCACCTTTCTACTATTTATTTTATTCCCAGACAATGTTGAAATCTTGTGCTTGGCTACCTGACTAATGTGATTCTCTATAGTTATATCTATCTATTACACCCTACAAACATTAGGTCTCTATAATCCACGATATTG